>NC_074693.1:28417360-28779860 GCF_029448725.1 Salvelinus fontinalis | reverse complement strand
CAGTACAGTCAATTAGTCAGTGCAGTCAGTACAGTCAGTTAGTCAGTACAGTCAGTTAGTCATAACAGTCAGTACAGTCAGTTAGTCAGTACAGTCAGTAATGTCAACTAGTCAGTACAGTCAGTACAGTCAATTAGTCATAACAGTCAGTACAGTCAGTTAGTCAGTGCAGTCAGTAATGTCAACTAGTCAGTACAGTCAGTACAGTCAGTTAGTCAGTTAGTCAGTACAGTCAGTTAGTCAGTACAGTCAATTAGTCAGTACAGTCAGTACAGTCAGTTAGTCAGTACAGTCAGTACAGTCAATTAGTCAGTACAGTCAGTACAGTCAGTTAGTCAGTCCAGTCAATTAGTCAGTACAGTCAATTAGTCATAACAGTCAGTACAGTCAATTAGTCAGGACAGTCAATTAGTCAGTACAGTCAATTAGTCAGTACAGTCAGTACAGTCAGTACAGTCAGTTAGTCAGTACAGTCAGTACAGTCAGTTAGTCAGTACAGTCAGTACAGTCAGTTAGTCAGTACAGTCAGTACAGTCAGTTAGTCTATACAGTCAGTACAGTCAGTACAGTCAGTTAGTCAGTACAGTTAGTGCAGTCAGTTATTCAGTACAGTCAAGTAGTCAGTACAGTCAGTTAGTCAATACAGTCAGTTAGTCAGTACAGTCAGTTAGTCAGTACAGTCAATTAGTCAGTACAGTTAATTAGTCAGTACAGTCAATTAGTCAGTACAGTCAGTACAGTCAATTAGTCAGTACAGTCAATTAGGTAGTACAGTCAATACAGTCAATTAGTCAGTCCAGTCAACTAGTAAGTACAGTCAATTAGTCAGTACAGTCAATTAGTCAGTACAGTCAGTACAATCAATTAGTCAGTACAGTCAGTACAGTCAATTAGTCAGTACAGTCAATTAGTCAGTACAGTCAGTAAAGTCAATTTGTCAGTACAGTCAATTAGTCAGTGCAGTCAATTAGTCAGTGCAGTCAATTAGTCAGTACAGTCAGTTAGTCAGTACAGTCAATTTGTCAATTAGTCAGTGCAGTCAGTACAGTCAATTAGTCAGTTAGTACAGTCAGTTAGTCAGTTGGTCAGTTAGTCAGTACAGTCAGTACAGTCAATTAGTCAGTACAGTCAGTACAGTCAGTTAGTCGGTTAGTCAGTACAGTCAGTTAGTCAGTACAGTCAGTTAGTCGGTTAGTCAGTACAGTCAATTGGTCAGTACAGTCAGTACAGTCAGTTAGTCGGTTAGTCAGTACAGTCAGTTAGTCAGTACAGTCAGTTAGTCAGTACAGTCAGTTAGTCAGTTAGTCAGTACAGTCAGTTAGTCAGTACAGTCAGTACACTCAGTACAGTCAGTTGGTCAGTACAGTCAGTTAGTCAGTTAGTCAGTGCAGTCAGTTATTCAGTTACAGTCAGTTAGTAAATGCAGTCAGTACAGTCAGTTAGTCAGTACAGTCTGTGCAGTCAGTCAGTTACAGTCAGTACAGTCAGTGCAGTCAATTAGTCAGTGCAGTCAGTTACAGTGAGTACAGTCAGTGCAGTCAATTAGTCAGTGCAGTCAGTTACAGTGAGTACAGTCAGTGCAGTCAGTTACAGTGAGTACAGTCAGTGCAGTCAATTAGTCAGTGCAGTCAGTTAGTCAGTACAGTCAGTACAGTCAGTGCAGTCAGTACAGTCAGTGCAGTCAGTACAGTCAGATAGTCAGTACAGTCAGGTACAGTCAGTACAGTCAGTGCAGTCGATTAGTCCGTACAGTCAGTACAGTCAGTGCAGTCAGTGCAGTCAGGACAGTCAGTTAGTACAGTCAGTGCAGTAGGTACAGTCAGTACAGTCAGTACAGTCAGTCAGTTAGTCAGTTAGTCAGTTAGTCAGTACAGTCAGTGCAGTCAGTACAGTCAGTACAGTCAATTAGTCAGTACAGTCAATTATTCAGTACAGTCAATTAGTCAGTAAAGTCATTACAGTCAATTAGTCAGTCCAGTCAATTAGTCAGTCCAGTCAATTAGTCAGTACAGTCAATTAGTCAGTACAGTCAGTATAGTCAATTAGTCAGTCCAGTCAATTTGTCAGTACAGTCAATTAGTCAGTACAGTCAGTTAGTCAGTTAGTCAGTACAGTCAGTTAGTCAGTACAGTCAATTAGTCGGTTAGTCAGTACAGTCAATACAGTCAATTAGTCAGTGCAGTCAGTACAGTCAATTAGTCAGTGCAGTCAGTACAGTCAATTAGTCAGTACAGTCAGTTAGTCAGTACAGTCAGTACAGTCAGTTAGTCAGTACAGTCAGTACAGTCAGTTAGTCGGTTAGTCAGTGCAGTCAGTTTTACAGTACAGTCAGTTAGTCAGTTAGTCAGTACAGTCAGGTACAGTCAGTACAGTCAGTACAGTCAGTACAGTCAGTTAGTCAGTACAGTCAGTTAGTCAGTACAGTCAGTTAGTCAGTTAGTCAGTACAGTCAGTTAGTCAGTACAGTCAGTTAGTCAGTACAGTCAGTTAGTCAGTATAGTCAGTTAGTCAGTACAGTCAGTTAGTCAGTTAGTCAGTACAGTCAGGTACAGTCAGTACAGTCAGTACAGTCAGTTAGTCAGTACAGTCAGTTAGTCAGTACAGTCAGTTAGTCAGTACAGTCAGTACAGTCAGTACAGTATGTTAGTCAGTACAGTCAGTTAGTCAGTACAGTCAGTTAGTCAGTTAGTCAGTACAGTCAGGTACAGTCAGTTAGTCAGTACAGTCAGTACAGTCAGTTAGTCAGTACAGTCAGGTACAGTCAGTTAGTCAGTACAGTCAGGTACAGTCAGTTAGTCAGTACAGTCAGGTACAGTCAGTTAGTCAGTACAGTCAGTTAGTCAGTACAGTCAGTACAGTCAGTTAGTCAGTACAGTCAGTTAGTCAGTACAGTCAGTTAGTAAGTGCAGTCAGTACTGTCAGTGCAGTCAGTCAGTACAGTCAGTTAGTCAGTACAGTCAGTACAGTCAGTGCAGTCAGTACAGTCAGTTAGTCAGTACAGTCAGTTAGTCAGTGCAGTCAGTCAGTACTAACAGTACTCATAGGGTAGATCTATAATCTCTCATAAGAGGATCCAGAATCTTTCAAAGGAGTTAGTCAGTACAGTCAGTACAGTCAGTACAGTCAGTTAGTCAGTTAGTCAGTACAGTCAGTACAGTCAGTACAGTCAGTTAGTCAGTACAGTCAGGTACAGTCAGTACAGTCAGTTAGTCAGTACAGTCAGTTAGTCAGTACAGTCAGTACAGTCAGTACAGTCAGTTAGTCAGTACAGTCAGTTAGTCAGTAAGTCAGTACAGTCAGGTACAGTCAGTTAGTCAGTACAGTCAATTAGTCAGTACAGTCAGTTAGTCAGTACAGTCAGTTAGTCAGTACAGTCAGTTAGTCAGTACAGTCAGGTACAGTCAGTTAGTCAGTACAGTCAGTTAGTCACTGCAGTCAGTCAGTAATGTCAACTAGTCAATACAGTCAGTACAGTCAGTACAGTCAGTTAGTCCGTACAGTCAGTACAGTCAATTAGTCAGTACAGTCAGTACAGTCAGTTAGTCAGTGCAGTCAGTCAGTACATTCGATTAGTCAGTACAGTCAATTAGTCAGTACAGTCAGTACAGTCAGTTAGTCAGTACAGTCAATTAGTCAGTGCAGTCAGTACAGTCAGTTAGTCAGTACAGTCAGTTAGTCATAACAGTCAGTACAGTCAGTTAGTCAGTACAGTCAGTAATGTCAACTAGTCAGTACAGTCAGTACAGTCAATTAGTCATAACAGTCAGTACAGTCAGTTAGTCAGTGCAGTCAGTAATGTCAACTAGTCAGTACAGTCAGTACAGTCAGTACAGTCAGTTAGTCAGTTAGTCAGTACAGTCAGTTAGTCAGTACAGTCAATTAGTCAGTACAGTCAGTACAGTCAGTTAGTCAGTACAGTCAGTACAGTCAATTAGTCAGTACAGTCAGTACAGTCAGTTAGTCAGTCCAGTCAATTAGTCAGTACAGTCAATTAGTCATAACAGTCAGTACAGTCAATTAGTCAGGACAGTCAATTAGTCAGTACAGTCAATTAGTCAGTACAGTCAGTACAGTCAGTACAGTCAGTTAGTCAGTACAGTCAGTACAGTCAGTTAGTCAGTACAGTCAGTACAGTCAGTTAGTCAGTACAGTCAGTACAGTCAGTTAGTCTATACAGTCAGTACAGTCAGTACAGTCAGTTAGTCAGTACAGTTAGTGCAGTCAGTTATTCAGTACAGTCAAGTAGTCAGTACAGTCAGTTAGTCAATACAGTCAGTTAGTCAGTACAGTCAGTTAGTCAGTACAGTCAATTAGTCAGTACAGTTAATTAGTCAGTACAGTCAATTAGTCAGTACAGTCAGTACAGTCAATTAGTCAGTACAGTCAATTAGGTAGTACAGTCAATACAGTCAATTAGTCAGTCCAGTCAACTAGTAAGTACAGTCAATTAGTCAGTACAGTCAATTAGTCAGTACAGTCAGTACAATCAATTAGTCAGTACAGTCAGTACAGTCAATTAGTCAGTACAGTCAATTAGTCAGTACAGTCAGTAAAGTCAATTTGTCAGTACAGTCAATTAGTCAGTGCAGTCAATTAGTCAGTGCAGTCAATTAGTCAGTACAGTCAGTTAGTCAGTACAGTCAATTTGTCAATTAGTCAGTGCAGTCAGTACAGTCAATTAGTCAGTTAGTACAGTCAGTTAGTCAGTTGGTCAGTTAGTCAGTACAGTCAGTACAGTCAATTAGTCAGTACAGTCAGTACAGTCAGTTAGTCGGTACAGTCAGTTAGTCAGTACAGTCAGTTAGTCGGTTAGTCAGTACAGTCAATTGGTCAGTACAGTCAGTACAGTCAGTTAGTCGGTTAGTCAGTACAGTCAGTTAGTCAGTACAGTCAGTTAGTCAGTACAGTCAGTTAGTCAGTTAGTCAGTACAGTCAGTTAGTCAGTACAGTCAGTACAGTCAGTACAGTCAGTTGGTCAGTACAGTCAGTTAGTCAGTTAGTCAGTGCAGTCAGTGCAGTCAGTTACAGTCAATTAGTCAGTGCAGTCAGTTAGTCAGTGCAGTCAGTTAGTCAGTACAGTCAGTGCAGTCAGTGCAGTCAGTTACAGTCAATTAGTCAGTGCAGTCAGTTAGTCAGTGCAGTCAGTTATTCAGTTGAAGTCAGTTAGTAAATGCAGTCAGTACAGTCAGTTAGTCAGTACAGTCTGTGCAGTCAGTCAGTTACAGTCAGTACAGTCAGTGCAGTCAATTAGTCAGTGCAGTCAGTTACAGTGAGTACAGTCAGTGCAGTCAATTAGTCAGTGCAGTCAGTTACAGTGAGTACAGTCAGTGCAGTCAGTTACAGTGAGTACAGTCAGTGCAGTCAATTAGTCAGTGCAGTCAGTTAGTCAGTACAGTCAGTACAGTCAGTGCAGTCAGTACAGTCAGTGCAGTCAGTACAGTCAGATAGTCAGTACAGTCAGGTACAGTCAGTACAGTCAGTGCAGTCAATTAGTCCGTACAGTCAGTACAGTCAGTGCAGTCAGTGCAGTCAGGACAGTCAGTACAGTCAGTACAGTCAGTCAGTTAGTCAGTTAGTCAGTTAGTCAGTACAGTCAGTGCAGTCAGTACAGTCAGTACAGTCAATTAGTCAGTACAGTCAATTATTCAGTACAGTCAATTAGTCAGTAAAGTCATTACAGTCAATTAGTCAGTCCAGTCAATTAGTCAGTCCAGTCAATTAGTCAGTACAGTCAATTAGTCAGTACAGTCAGTATAGTCAATTAGTCAGTCCAGTCAATTTGTCAGTACAGTCAATTAGTCAGTACAGTCAGTACAGTCAATTTGTCAGTCCAGTCAATTAGTCAGTACAGTCAATTAGTCAGTACAGTCAGTACAGTCAATTAGTCAGTACAGTCAATTAGTCAGTACAGTCAATTAGTCAGTACAGTCAGTTAGTCAGTACAGTCAGTTAGTCAGTACAGTCAATTAGTCGGTTAGTCAGTACAGTCAATACAGTCAATTAGTCAGTGCAGTCAGTACAGTCAATTAGTCAGTGCAGTCAGTACAGTCAATTAGTCAGTACAGTCAGTTAGTCAGTACAGTCAGTACAGTCAGTTAGTCAGTACAGTCAGTACAGTCAGTTAGTCGGTTAGTCAGTACAGTCAGTTTTACAGTACAGTCAGTTAGTCAGTTAGTCAGTACAGTCAGTTAGTCAGTACAGTCAGTTAGTCAGTACAGTCAGTACAGTCAGTTAGTCAGTACAGTCAGTACAGTCAGTTAGTCAGTGCAGTCAGTTAGTCAGTGCAGTCAGTTAGTCAGTGCAGTCAGTCAGTTACAGTCAGTACAGTCAGTGCAGTCAGTTAGTCAGTACAGTCAGTTAGTCAGTGCAGTCAGTTACAGTGAGTACAGTCAGTACAGTCAGTGCAGTCAATTAGTCAGTGCAGTCAGTACAGTCAGTCAGTCAGTCAGTACAGTCAGTCAGTCAGTACAGTCAGTGCAGTCAGTACAGTCAGTGCAGTCAGTACAGTCAGTCAGTGCAGTTAGTCAGTACAGTCAGTGCAGTCAGTGCAGTCAGTGCATTCAGTTAGTCTGTACAGTCAGTTAGTTAGTACAGTCTGTACAGTCTGTACAGTCAGTTAGTCAGCACAGTCAGTTAGTCAGCACAGTCAGTTAGTCAGTACAGTCAGTTAGTCAGTACAGTCAATTAGTCAGTTAGTCAGTACAGTCAGTTAGTCAGTACAGTCAGTTAGTCAGTACAGTCAATTAGTCATAACAGTCAGTACAGTCAGTTAGTCAGTACAGTCAATACAGTCAATTAGTCAGTACAGTCAATACAGTCAATTAGTCAGTACAGTCAGTTAGTCAGTACAGTCAATTAGTCAGTACAGTCAGTACAGTCAGTTAGTCAGTACAGTCAGTTAGTCATAACAGTCAGTACAGTCAATTAGTCAGTACAGTCAATACAGTCAATTAGTCAGTACAGTCAGTACAGTCAGTTAGTCAGTACAGTCAGTTAGTCATAACAGTCAGTACAGTCAGTTAGTCAGTACAGTCAATACAGTCAATTAGTCAGTACAGTCAGTACAGTCAGTTAGTCAGTACAGTCAGTAAAGTCAGTTAGTCAGTACAGTCAGTTAGTCGGTACAGTCAGTACAGTCAGTTAGTCAGTACAGTCAGTTAGTCAGTACAGTGAGTTTTTCAGTACAGTCAGTTACAGTCACTACAGTCAGTGCAGTCAGTTTTAGTCAGTGCAGTACTGACTTGCCTAGTTAAATAAATGTTAAATAAAATATATATCCTTCAGCGCTCCTCTCTCTCTCCTGTCATCCCTCTATCCTTCAGCTCTGATCTCTCATCTCTCTCTCTATCATGTCATCTCTCTATCGTGTCATCTCTCCCCCACCTGTCATCTCTCTCTCTCCTGTCATCCCTCTATCCTTCAGCTCTGATCTCTCCTCTCTCTCTCCTGTCATCTCTCTATCCTTCAGCTCTGATCTCTCCTCTCTCCTGTCATCCCTCTATCCTTCAGCTCTGATCTCTCCTTTCTCTCTCCTGTCATCCCTCTATCCTTTAGCTCTGATCTCTCCTCTCTCTCCTGTCATCTCTCTCTCTCCTGTCATCTCTCTCTCTTGTCATCCCCCTCTCCTTCAGCTCTGATCTCTCCTGTCATCTCTCTCTCCTGTCATCTCTATCTACTGCCATCTCTCTCTCTCCTGTGATCTTTCTCTCTCCTGTCATCTCTCTCTCCTGTCATCTCTCTCTCCTGTCATCTCTCTCTCCTGTCATCTCTCTATCCTTTAGCTCTGATCTCTCTCTCCTGTCACATCTCCTGTCATCTCTCCCTCTCCTGTCATCTCTCTCCTGTCATCCCTCTATCCTTTAGCTCTGATCTCTCTCTCCTGTCATCTCTCTCTCTCCTGTCATCTCTCTCTCTCCTGACATCCCTCTATCCTTCAGCTCTGATCTCTCCTCTCTCTCGCCTGTCATCTCTCTATCCTTCAGCTCTGATCTCTCCTCTCTCCTGTCATCCCTCTATCCTTCAGCTCTGATCTCTCCTTTCTCTCTCCTGTCATCCCTCTATCATTCAGCTCTGATCTCTCCTCTCTCTCTCCTGTCATCCCTCTATCCTTTAGCTCTGATCTCTCCTCTCTCTCCTGTCATCTCTCTCTCTCCTGTCATCTCTCTCTCTCCTGTCATCTCTCTCTCCTGTCATCCCCCTCTCCTTCAGCTCTGATCTCTCCTGTCATCTCTCTCTCCTGTCATCTCTATCTACTGTCATCTCTCTCTCTCCTGTCATCTTTCTCTCTCTCCTGTCATCTCTCTCTCTCTCCTGTCATCTCTCTCTCCTGTCATCTCTCTATCCTTTAGCTCTGATCTCTCTCTCCTGTCACATCTCCTGTCATCTCTCCCTCTCCTGTCATCTCTCTCCTGTCATCCCTCTATCCTTTAGCTCTGATCTCTCTCTCATGTCATCTCTCTCTCCTGTCATCTCTCTCTCTCCTGTCATCTCTCTCTCTCCTGTCATCCCTCTATCATTCAGCTCTGATCTCTCCTCTCTCTCCCCTGTCATCTCTCTATCCTTCAGCTCTGATCTCTCCTCTCTCCTGTCATCCCTCTATCCTTCAGCTCTGATCTCTCCTTTCTCTCTCCTGTCATCCCTCTATCATTCAGCTCTGATCTCTCCTCTCTCTCTCCTGTCATCCCTCTATCCTTTAGCTCTGATCTCTCCTCTCTCTCCTGTCATCTCTCTCTCTCCTGTCATCCCCCTCTCCTTCAGCTCTGATCTCTCCTGTCATCTCTCTCTCCTGTCATCTCTATCTCCTGTCATCTCTCGCTCTACTGTCATCTCTCTCTCTCCTGTCATCTCTCTCTCTCTCCTGTCATCTCTCTCTCCTGTCATCTCTCTATCCTTTAGCCTCCATCCCTCTATCCTTTAGCTCTGATCTCTCTCTCCTGTCATCTCTCTCTCCTGTCACCTCTCTCTTTCCTGTCATCTCTCGCTCTCCTGTCATCTCTCTCTCTCCTGTCATCTCTCTCTCCTGTCATCTCTCTCTCTCTCCTGTCATGTCTCTCCTGTCATGTCTCTCCTGTCATCTCTCTCCTGTCATCTCTCTCTCTCCTGTCATCCTTTTTTCCTTTAGCTCTGATCTCTCCTGTCATCTCTCCTTCCTGTCATCTCTATCTCCTGTCATCGCTCTCTCCTGTCATCTCTCGCTCTTGTCATCTCTCTCTCTCCTGTCATCTCTCTATCTCCTGTCATCTCTCTATCTCCTGTCATCTCTCTCTCTCCTGTCATCTCTCTCTCTCCTGTCATCCCTCTATCAGCTTTGATCTCTCCTCTCTCCTGTCATCCCTCTATCCGTCAGCTCTGATCTCTCCTCTCTCTCTCTCTCTCTCTCTCTCCTGTCATCCCTCTATCCTTCAGCTCTGATCTTTCCTCTCTCTCTCCTGTCATCTCTCTATCCTTCAGCTCTGATCTCTCCTCTCTCCTGTCATCCCTCTATCCTTCAGCTCTGATCTCTCCTTTCTCTCTCCCGTCATCCCTCTATCATTCAGCTCTAAACTCTCCTCTCTCTCTCCTGTCATCCCTCTATCCTTTAGCTCTGATCTCTCCTCTCTCTCCTGTCATCTCTCTCTCCTGTCATCTCTCCCTCCTGTCATCTCTCCTGTCATCGCTCTCTCCTGTCATCCCTATATCCTTTGGCTCTGATCTCTCCTCTCTCTCCTGTCATCTCTCTCTCTCCTGTCATCTCTCTCTCTCCTGTCATCTCTCTCTCTCTCCTGTCATCCCTCTATCCTTCAGCTCTGATCTCTCCTGTCATCTCTCTCTCCTGTCATCTCGCTCTACTGTCATCTCTCTCTCTCCTGTCATCTCTCTCTCTCCTGTCATCTCTCTCTCTCCTGTCATCTCTCTCTCCTGTCATCTCTCGCTCTCCTGTCATCTCTCTCTCTCCTGTCATCTCTCTCTCTCCTGTCATCTCTCTCTCTCCTGTCATCTCTCTCTCCTGTCATCTCTCTATCCTTTAGCTCTGATCTCTCTCGACTGTCATCGCTCCCTCTCCTGTCATCTCTCCCCTGTCATCCCTCTATCCTTTAGCTCTGATCTCGCTCTCCTGTCATCTCTCGCTCTCCTGTCATCTCTCTTTCTATCCTGTCATCTCTCTCTCCTCTCATCTCTCTCTCCTCTCATCTCTCTCTTCTGTCATCTCTCTCTCCTGTCATCTCTTCCTCTCCTGTCATCTCTCTCTCTCCTGTCATCCCTCTAGCTCTGATCTCTCCTGTCATCTCTCTCTCTCCTGTCATCTCTCTCTCCTGTCATCGCTCTCTCCTGTCATCTCTCTCTCCTGTCATCTCTCTCTCCTCTCATCTCGCTCTCCTGTCATTGCTCCCTCCTTGTCATCTCTCTCTGTCCTGTCATCCCTCTATCCTTTAGCTCTGATCTCTCCTGTCATCTCTTTCTCCTGTCATCTCTCTGTCCTGTCATCTCTCTCTCCTGTCATCTCTCTCTCTGTCCTGTAATCTCTCTCTCTGTCCTGTCATCTCTCTCTATCTCCTGTCATCTCTCTCTATCTCCTGTCATCTCTCTCTCCTGTCATCCCTCTATCATTTAGCTCTGATCTCTCCTTTATTTCTTGTTCTCTTTTCTCCTCTCTCTCTCTCTCTCTCTCTCTCTCCAGAAACAGATTTTCTGATTCTGTCCCTCTGTGGTTGTGTAACCCATTCTGTAAGCTTGTGTAACCGTGATATAATGTTCAAGGCCACTCACTCATTTACCGTAAGAGCACTGTGTCTGAGTGTGTCCCCGAATGTGTGTGCAGGTGGTTGTGTGTGACTGTCTCTGGGTACTGTACATACCATACATGCATATATACAAGTGACTCATTAATGTTCTAGCTCAGAAATTAAAACACACCAGAAATAAATGAAAACAGAAATCTCTCTCCCTCTGGTTATTGTTGAGTGTGTGTGGGCGGCTGACTGTCGAGTGACGTGCGTCAGAACAGAGGAGGTGGTTGTCTGAGTTTCATCACTGTATCAGAATTCAGGATTAATATCCCAATCTATTTCCCTCTGTATTCCTGTTAATCTGAACTCTACACTGTTCATTTGGCTGGAACACTGGGCCACTTTCACACAGCAATATTGTTCAGCAGCAGGTCTCAGAGGTAGGATTACCATTCCAGAATGTTAAGGGGTTGTGTACCTGGAATTACCCTGTCTAGATAATCCATTACACACTGTGCTATTTTCAGTTGTTTATATCATTTGTTTGTATGTATGAATTAACAATGTCTCAAACAGTAGTGTGTGTGTGTGTGTGTGTGTGTGTGTGTGTGTGTGTGTGTGTGTGTGTGTGTGTGTGTGTGTGTGTGTGTGTGTGTGTGTGTGTGTGTGTGTGTGTGTGTGTGTGTGTGTGTCTCTGAAATACTTTCTGTGTGTGTCAATTGATACTGAATACTGTACATTGTCTTTCACGAGGGTGTGTGTGGGTGGAACGTGTGTTCCATTGCATGCACACTGTCTCCCATACATCACACATCACCATCCGTCCATCACCATGGAAACAGAACAGGAAGATACATTTTGCGTGTTGGGAGTGGCCTTGGGTGATTGACAGGCTAGCCCCGTCCTCTAACAATAGCCGTATTAAATGATGCAATCAGACCCCAGCCAGAGTCCCTAATGATTCAGAAACACAGGGAGGAGTACATACAGCCAACATCATGCCACTCCTGTCCTGGCAGAGAGGTGTGATGTATTAGCAGGGCCATTCACCTAGTCCCAAAACATATTGCCTAGACCTGTGTTATGGTGCTGATTTGGCTCTGAAAACCTTTGCTGAAGATAGGAGAGTGCAGTGTCTTTTTACAATATACTATGGCGTTATAGAGATGATTGGAGAAACACAGGAATAAACAGATCCCATAGTTCCACAAGGATTAGGATGTTGTAGATACCGGTATTCAACCCCCCCTCCTCTTCATCCATCCCCACCACCTATCTCTCCACACCTCCATCTATCTACATATCCACCCACCCCTGCTTATTCCTCCTTCCCTCCTGATATTACTCATTACATTGGCTATTGATGAAGTGTGTGTGTGCACACAGCAGTGTATCTGTGGCTATGTCAAGACCGAGGCCTCTCTCCAGTCTCCAGCATTTCCTGCCCTAGGCTCGAAGAGGGGAGGATATTTAACCCACTTCCTCCTGTCCCCCTCCCCCTTTCTCTCCCCCCTCCTGCTCTATAGACTCCCCCTCCCTGTACAACCCTCCTGTCCCCCTCCCCCTTTCTCTCCCCCCTCCTGCCCTATAGACTCCCCCTCCCTGTACAACCCTCCTGTCCCCCTCCCCCTTTCTCTCCCCCTTCCTGCTCTATAGACTACCCCTCCCTGTACAACCCTCCTGTCCCCCTCCCCCTCCTGTCCTATAGACTCCCCCCTCCCTGTACAACCCTCCTGTCCCCCTCTCTCTCCCCCTCCTGCCCTGTAGACTCCCCCTCCCTGTACAACCCTCCTGTCCCCCTCTCTCTCCCCCCTCCTGCCCTATAGACTACCCCTCCCTGTACACCCCTCCTGTTCCCCTCCCTGTACAACCCTCCTGTCCCCCTCCCCCTCCCCCCTCCTGCCCTATAGACTCCCCCCTCCCTGTACAACCCTCCTGTCCCCCTCCCCCTCCCCCCCTATAGACTCCCCCCTCCCTGTACAACCCTCCTGTCCCCCTCTCTCTCCCCCCTCCTGCCCTATAGACCCCCCTCCCTGTACAACCCTCCTGTCCTATGGCTAGGAGGTCCTGGACAGAGATGGTAGGATGGTGAAATGGACATGTTAATAAAACCATGATAACATGCATGATTTGTTTGAATCAGTCACTACAGTAATAACAATGCCACCATTACTTTCATTATAGTGCAGAAGAAGGAAATGAGACACTTTAGAGCCCCCCAACTCCTCCTCTCTCCTTCCCTCCCTTCCTGTGGCATCCCTCTGGGTGGTTGTGATGCAGTGTAACTGAGACCCTGCTGCCCCCCTCTTGCAGGGCTGCTCGTGGCTTTAGCCTGAAGAGCCCGCCCCGCCTCCTCCCCTCTCCCGGACTCCTCCCCCAGGATGTTGAACCCTATCCAGGTCCTGTGCTCCGACATCACTTCCCTCTCTCTGGAGCCCGAGCCGTTTGCCTCTTACACTGAAGGTGTGTTTACACTACACAGTATCAAGTACTTTTCACTTAATCACCTATTCAGATCTATCAAGACCCAGAGCACTGTGTGTGTGCGAGCGACTGTCTATCTATCTGTCTGTCTGTGTGAATAGATTGTTTGTGTGTGTGTGCGACTGTGTCTGTCTCTGTGCACATCTGCCTCTGTGAGTGTCTCTTTCTCTCTCTGTGTTTGTGTGTGTGGCGCCATCACTTTCCTGAAATAGACTTTGACCAGACCAACTCCAGTCTCACAGAGGACGTGTCCTACTTATCTCTGAGAAACACAATCATTGTCACTGGAGTCAGTGCTGTAAGACAGAGGACTATCTCTAGTGTCAGTGCTGTAGAACAGAGGACTATCTCTAGTGTCAGCGCTGTAGGACAGAGGACTATCTCTAGTGTCAGCGCTGTAGGACAGAGGACTATCTCTAGTGTCACTGCTGTAGGACAGAGGACTATCTCCAGTGTCAGTGCTGTAGGACAGAGGACTATCTCTAGAGTCAGTGCTGTAGGACAGAGGACTATCTCTAGTGTCAGCGCTGTAGGACAGAGGACTATCTCTAGTGTCAGCGCTGTAGGACAGAGGACTATCTCTAGGGTCAGTGCTGTAGGACAGAGGACTATCTCTAGTGTCAGCGCTGTAGGACAGAGGACTATCTCTAGTGTCAGCGCTGTAGGACAGAGGACTATCTCTAGTGTCAGCGCTGTAGGACAGAGGACTATCTCTAGTGTCAGTGCTGTAGGACAGAGGACTATTTCTAGTGTCAGTGCTGTAGGACAGAGGACTATTTCTAGTGTCAGTGCTGTAGGACAGAGGACTATCTCTAGGGTCAGTGCTGTAGGACAGAGGACTATCTCTAGTGTCAGTGCTGTAGGACAGAGAATTATCTCTAGTGTCAGCGCTGTAGGACAGAGGACTATCTCTAGTGTCAGCGCTGTAGGACAGAGGACTATCTCTAGTGTCAGCGCTGTAGGACAGAGGACTATCTCTAGTGTCAGCGCTGTAGGATAGAGGACTATCTCTAGTGTCAGTGCTGTAGGACAGAGGACTATCTCTAGGGTCAGTGCTGTAGGACAGAGGACTATCTCTAGTGTCAGCGCTGTAGGACAGAGGACTATCTCTAGTGTCAGCGCTGTAGGACAGAGGACTATCTCTAGTGTCAGCGCTGTAGGATAGAGGACTATCTCTAGTGTCAGTGCTGTAGGACAGAGGACTATATCTAGGGTCAGTGCTGTAGGACAGAGGACTATCTCTAGTGTCAGCGCTGTAGGACAGAGGACTATCTCTAGTGTCAGCGTTGTAGGACAGATGACTATCTCTGGTGTCAGCGCTGTAGGACAGAGGATTATCTCTTGGGTCAGTGCTGTAGGACAGAGGACTATCTCTAGGGTCAGTGCTGTAGGAGAGAGGACTATCTCTAGGGTCAGTGCGTTAGGACAGAGGACTATCTCTAGGGTCAGTGCTGTAGGACAGAGGATTATCTATAGGGTCAGCGCTGTAGGAAAGAGGACTATCTCTAGTGTCAGTGCTGAAGGACAGAGGACTATCTCTAGGGTCAGTGCTGTAGGACAGAGGACTATCTCTTGGGTCAGCGCTGTAGGACAGAGGACTATCTCTGTCAGTTCTGTAGGATAGAGGACTATCTCCAGTGTCAGTGCTGTAGGGACAGAGGACTATCTCTGTCAGTGCTGTAGGACAGAGGACTATCTCTAGGGTCAGTGCTGTAGGACAGAGGACTATCTCTATCATTGCTCTAGGACAGAGGACTATCTCTAGGGTCAGTGCTGTAGGACAGAGGACTATCTCTGTCAGTGTTGTAGAACAGAGGACTATCTCTAGGGTCAGTGCTGTAGGACAGAGGACTATCTCTAGTGTCAGTGCTGTAGGACAGAGGACTATCTCTAGTGTCAGCGCTGGTGGACAGAGGACTATCTCTGGAGACAGCGCTGTAGGACAGAGGACTATCTCTAGTGTCAGTGGTGTAGGACAGAGGACAATCTCTTGGGTTAGTGCTGTAGGACAGAGGACTATCTCTAGGGTCAGTGCTTTAGGAGAGAGGACTATCTCTAGGGTCAGTACGTTAGGACAGAGGACTATCTCTAGGGTCAGTGCTGTAGGACAGAGGACTATCTCTAGGGTCAGCACTGGAGGACAGAGGACTATCTCTAGTGTCAGTGCTGTAGGACAGAGGACTCTCTCTTAGGTCAGCGCTGTAGGACAGAGGACTATCTCTGTCAGTTCTGTAGGACAGAGGACTATCTCCAGTGTCAGTGCTGTAGGACAGAGGACTATCTCTGTCAGTGCTGTAGGACAGAGGACTATCTCTAGGGTCAGTGCTGTAGGACAGAGGACTATCTCTATCAGTGCTCTAGGACAGAGCACTATCTCTAGGGTCAGTGCTGTAGGACAGAGGACTATCACTGTCAGTCCTGTAGAACAGAGGACTATCTCTAGGGTCAGTGCTGTAGGAGAGAGGACTATCTCTAGGGTCAGTGCTGTAGGACAGAGGACTATCTCTAGGGTCAGTGCTGTAGGACAGAGGACTATCTCTATCAGTGCTCTAGGACAGAGCACTATCTCTAGGGTCAGTGCTGTAGGACAGAGGACTATCACTGTCAGTCCTGTAGAACAGAGGACTATCTCTAGGGTCAGTGCTGTAGGAGAGAGGACTATCTCTAGGGTCAGTGCTGTAGGAGAGAGGACTATCTCTAGGGTCAGTGCTATAGGACAGAGGGCTATCTCTAGGGTCAGTGCTGTAGGACAGAGGACTATCTCCAGGGTCAGTGCTGTAGGACAGAGGACTATCTCCAGGGTCAGTGCTGTAGGACAGAGGACTATCTCCAGGGTCAGTGCTGTAGGACAGAGGACTATCTCTAGGGTCAGTGCTGTAGGACAGAGGACTATCTCTAGTGTCAGTGCTGTAGGACAGAGGACTATCTCTAGTGTCAGCGCTGTAGGACAGAGGACTATCTCTAGTGTCAGCGCTGTAGGACAGAGGACTATCTCTAGTGTCAGCGCTGTAGGACAGAGTACTATCTCTAGTGTCAGCTCTGTAGGACAGAGGACTATCTCTAGTGTTAGCGCTGTAGGACAGAGGACTATCTCTAGTGTCAGCGCGGTAGGACAGCGGACTATCTCTAGTGTCAGCGCTGTAGGACAGAGGACTATATCTAGGGTCAGTGCTGTAGGACAGAGGACTATCTCTAGTGTCAGCGCTGTAGGAGAGAGGACTATCTCTAGTGTCAGCGCTGTAGGACAGAGGACTATCTCTAGTGTCAGCGCTGTAGGACAAAGGATTATCTCCAGTGTCAGTGGTGTAGGACAGAGGATTATCTCCAGTGTCAGTGGTGTAGGACAGAGGACTATCTCTAGTGTCAGCGGTCTAGGACAGAGGATTATATCTAGTGTCAGCGGTGTAGGACAGAGGATTATCTCTAGTGTCAGCGCTGTAGGACAGAGGACTATCTCTAGTGTCAGTGGTGTAGGACAGAGGACTATCTCTAGGGTCAGTGCTGTCGGACAGAGGACTATCTCTAGTGTCAGCGCTGTAGGACAGAGTACTATCTCTAGTGTCAGCTCTGTAGGACAGAGGACTATCTCTAGTGTTAGCGCTGTAGGACTGAGGACTATCTCTAGTGTCAGCGCTGTAGGACAGCGGACTATCTCTAGTGACAGCGCTGTAGGACAGAGGACTATCTCTAGGGTCAGTGCTGTAGGACTGAGGACTATCTCTAGTGTCAGCGCTGTAGGACAGAGGACTATCTCTAGTGTCAGCGCTGTAGGACAGAGGACTATCTCTAGTGTCAGCGCTGTAGGACAGAGGATTATCTCCAGTGTCAGTGGTGTAGGACAGAGGATTATCTCCAGTGTCAGTGGTGTAGGACAGAGGATTATCTCCAGTGTCAGTGGTGTAGGACAGAGGACTATCTCTAGTGTCAGCGGTCTAGGACAGAGGACTATCTCTAGTGTCAGTGCAGTAGGACAGAGGACTATCTCTAGTGTCAGTGCTGTAGGACAGAGGACTATCTCTAGGGTCAGTGCTGTAGGACAGAGGACTATCTCTAGGGTCAGTGCTGTAGGACAGAGGACTATCTCTGTCAGTGCTGTAGGACAGAGGACTATCTCTAGGGTCAGTGCTGTAGGACAGAGGACTATCTCTATCAGTGCTCTAGGACAGAGGACTATCTCTAGGGTCAGTGCTGTAGGACAGAGGACTATCTCTGTCAGTGCTGTAGAACAGAGGACTATCTCTAGGGTCAGTGCTGTAGGACAGAGGACTATCTCTAGTGTCAGTGCTGTAGGACAGAGGACTATCTCTAGTGTCAGCGCTGTAGGACAGAGGACTATCTCTGGTGACAGCGCTGTGGGACAGAGGACTATCTCTAGTGTCAGTGGTGTAGGACAGAGGACTATCTCTTGGGTCAGTGCTGTAGGAGAGAGGACTATCTCTAGTGTCAGTGGTGTAGGAGAGAGGACAATCTCTTGGGTTAGTGCTGTAGGACAGAGGACTATCTCTAGGGTCAGTGCTTTAGGAGAGAGGACTATCTCTAGGGTCAGTACGTTAGGACAGAGGACTATCTCTAGGGTCAGTGCTGTAGGACAGAGGACTCTCTCTTGGGTCAGCGCTGTAGGACAGAGGACTATCTCTGTCAGTTCTGTAGGACAGAGGACTATCTCCAGTGTCAGTGCTGTAGGGACTGAGGACTATCTCTGTCAGTGCTGTAGGACAGAGGACTATCTCTAGGGTCAGTGCTGTAGGACAGAGGACTATCTCTATCAGTGCTCTAGGACAGAGCACTATCTCTAGGGTCAGTGCTGTAGGACAGAGGACTATCACTGTCAGTCCTGTAGAACAGAGGACTATCTCTAGGGTCAGTGCTGTAGGAGAGAGGACTATCTCTAGGGTCAGTGCTGTAGGAGAGAGGACTATCTCTAGGGTCAGTGCTATAGGACAGAGGGCTATCTCTAGGGTCAGTGCTGTAGGACAGAGGACTATCTCCAGGGTCAGTGCTGTAGGACAGAGGACTATCTCCAGGGTCAGTGCTGTAGGACAGAGGACTATCTCCAGGGTCAGTGCTGTAGGACAGAGGACTATCTCTAGGGTCAGTGCTGTAGGACAGAGGACTATCTCTAGGGTCAGTGCTGTAGGACAGAGGACTATCTCTAGTGTCAGCACTGTAGGACAGAGGACTATCTCTAGTGTCAGCGCTGTAGGACAGAGGACTATCTCTAGTGTCAGCGCTGTAGGACAGAGTACTATCTCTAGTGTCAGCTCTGTAGGACAGAGGACTATCTCTAGTGTTAGCGCTGTAGGACAGAGGACTATCTCTAGTGTCAGCGCTGTAGGACAGCGGACTATCTCTAGTGTCAGCGCTGTAGGACAGAGGACTATCTCTAGGGTCAGTGCTGTAGGACAGAGGACTATCTCTAGTGTCAGCGCTGTAGGACAGAGGACTATCTCTAGTGTCAGCGCTGTAGGACAGAGGACTATCTCTAGTGTCAGCGCTGTAGGACAGAGGATTATCTCCAGTGTCAGTGGTGTAGGACAGAGGATTATCTCCAGTGTCAGTGGTGTAGGACAGAGGACTATCTCTAGTGTCAGCGGTCTAGGACAGAGGATTATCTCTAGTGTCAGCGCTGTAGGACAGAGGACTATCTCTAGTGTCAGTGGTGTAGGACAGAGGACTATCTCTAGTGTCAGTGGTGTAGGACAGAGGACTATCTCTAGGGTCAGTGCTGTAGGACAGAGGACTATCTCTAGGGTCAGTGCTGTAGGACAGAGGACTATCTCTATCAGTGCTCTAGGACAGAGCACTATCTCTAGGGTCAGTGCTGTAGGACAGAGGACTATCACTGTCAGTCCTGTAGAACAGAGGACTATCTCTAGGGTCAGTGCTGTAGGAGAGGACTATCTCTAGGGTCAGTGCTGTAGGAGAGAGGACTATCTCTAGGGTCAGTGCTATAGGACAGAGGGCTATCTCTAGGGTCAGTGCTGTAGGACAGAGGACTATCTCCAGGGTCAGTGCTGTAGGACAGAGGACTATCTCCAGGGTCAGTGCTGTAGGACAGAGGACTATCTCCAGGGTCAGTGCTGTAGGACAGAGGACTATCTCTAGGGTCAGTGCTGTAGGACAGAGGACTATCTCTAGTGTCAGTGCTGTAGGACAGAGGACTATCTCTAGTGTCAGCGCTGTAGGACAGAGGACTATCTCTAGTGTCAGCGCTGTAGGACAGAGGACTATCTCTAGTGTCAGCGCTGTAGGACAGAGTACTATCTCTAGTGTCAGCTCTGTAGGACAGAGGACTATCTCTAGTGTTAGCGCTGTAGGACAGAGGACTATCTCTAGTGTCAGCGCGGTAGGACAGCGGACTATCTCTAGTGTCAGCGCTGTAGGACAGAGGACTATATCTAGGGTCAGTGCTGTAGGACAGAGGACTATCTCTAGTGTCAGCGCTGTAGGAGAGAGGACTATCTCTAGTGTCAGCGCTGTAGGACAGAGGACTATCTCTAGTGTCAGCGCTGTAGGACAGAGGATTATCTCCAGTGTCAGTGGTGTAGGACAGAGGATTATCTCCAGTGTCAGTGGTGTAGGACAGAGGACTATCTCTAGTGTCAGCGGTCTAGGACAGAGGATTATATCTAGTGTCAGCGGTGTAGGACAGAGGATTATCTCTAGTGTCAGCGCTGTAGGACAGAGGACTATCTCTAGTGTCAGTGGTGTAGGACAGAGGACTATCTCTAGGGTCAGTGCTGTCGGACAGAGGACTATCTCTAGTGTCAGCGCTGTAGGACAGAGTACTATCTCTAGTGTCAGCTCTGTAGGACAGAGGACTATCTCTAGTGTTAGCGCTGTAGGACAGAGGACTATCTCTAGTCTCAGCGCTGTAGGACAGAGGATTATCTCCAGTGTCAGTGGTGTAGGACAGAGGATTATCTCCAGTGTCAGCGCTGTAGGACAGAGGACTATCTCTAGTGTCAGCGCTGTAGGACAGAGGATTATCTCCAGTGTCAGTGGTGTAGGACAGAGGATTATCTCCAGTGTCAGTGGTGTAGGACAGAGGACTATCTCTAGTGTCAGCGGTCTAGGACAGAGGATTATCTCTAGTGTCAGCGCTGTAGGACAGAGGACTATCTCTAGTGTCAGTGGTGTAGGACAGAGGACTATCTCTAGTGTCAGTGGTGTAGGACAGAGGACTATCTCTAGGGTCAGTGCTGTAGGACAGAGGACTATCTCTAGGGTCAGTGCTGTAGGACAGAGGACTATCTCTATCAGTGCTCTAGGACAGAGCACTATCTCTAGGGTCAGTGCTGTAGGACAGAGGACTATCACTGTCAGTCCTGTAGAACAGAGGACTATCTCTAGGGTCAGTGCTGTAGGAGAGAGGACTATCTCTAGGGTCAGTGCTGTAGGAGAGAGGACTATCTCTAGGGTCAGTGCTATAGGACAGAGGGCTATCTCTAGGGTCAGTGCTGTAGGACAGAGGACTATCTCCAGGGTCAGTGCTGTAGGACAGAGGACTATCTCCAGGGTCAGTGCTGTAGGACAGAGGACTATCTCCAGGGTCAGTGCTGTAGGACAGAGGACTATCTCTAGGGTCAGTGCTGTAGGACAGAGGACTATCTCTAGTGTCAGTGCTGTAGGACAGAGGACTATCTCTAGTGTCAGCGCTGTAGGACAGAGGACTATCTCTAGTGTCAGCGCTGTAGGACAGAGGACTATCTCTAGTGTCAGCGCTGTAGGACAGAGTACTATCTCTAGTGTCAGCTCTGTAGGACAGAGGACTATCTCTAGTGTTAGCGCTGTAGGACAGAGGACTATCTCTAGTGTCAGCGCGGTAGGACAGCGGACTATCTCTAGTGTCAGCGCTGTAGGACAGAGGACTATATCTAGGGTCAGTGCTGTAGGACAGAGGACTATCTCTAGTGTCAGCGCTGTAGGAGAGAGGACTATCTCTAGTGTCAGCGCTGTAGGACAGAGGACTATCTCTAGTGTCAGCGCTGTAGGACAGAGGATTATCTCCAGTGTCAGTGGTGTAGGACAGAGGATTATCTCCAGTGTCAGTGGTGTAGGACAGAGGACTATCTCTAGTGTCAGCGGTCTAGGACAGAGGATTATATCTAGTGTCAGCGGTGTAGGACAGAGGATTATCTCTAGTGTCAGCGCTGTAGGACAGAGGACTATCTCTAGTGTCAGTGGTGTAGGACAGAGGACTATCTCTAGGGTCAGTGCTGTCGGACAGAGGACTATCTCTAGTGTCAGCGCTGTAGGACAGAGTACTATCTCTAGTGTCAGCTCTGTAGGACAGAGGACTATCTCTAGTGTTAGCGCTGTAGGACAGAGGACTATCTCTAGTGTCAGCGCTGTAGGACAGCGGACTATCTCTAGTGTCAGCGCTGTAGGACAGAGGACTATCTCTAGGGTCAGTGCTGTAGGACTGAGGACTATCTCTAGTGTCAGCGCTGTAGGACAGAGGACTATCTCTAGTGTCAGCGCTGTAGGACAGAGGACTATCTCTAGTGTCAGCGCTGTAGGACAGAGGATTATCTCCAGTGTCAGTGGTGTAGGACAGAGGATTATCTCCAGTGTCAGTGGTGTAGGACAGAGGATTATCTCCAGTGTCAGTGGTGTAGGACAGAGGACTATCTCTAGTGTCAGCGGTCTAGGACAGAAGATTATCTCTAGTGTCAGCGCTGTAGGACAGAGGACTATCTCTAGTGTCAGTGGTGTAGGACAGAGGACTATCTCTAGGGTCAGTGCTGTAGGACAGAGGACTATCTCTAGTGTCAGTGCAGTAGGACAGAGGACTATCTCTAGTGTCAGTGCAGTAGGACAGAGGACTATCTCTAGTGTCAGTGCTGTAGGACAGAGGACTATCTCTAGGGTCAGTGCTGTAGGACAGAGGACTATCTCTAGTGTCAGTGCAGTAGGACAGAGGACTATCTCTAGTGTCAGTGCTGTAGGACAGAGGACTATCTCTAGGGTCAGTGCTGTAGGACAGAGGACTATCTCTGTCAGTGCTGTAGGACAGAGGACTATCTCTAGGGTCAGTGCTGTAGGACAGAGGACTATCTCTATCAGTGCTCTAGGACAGAGGACTATCTCTAGGGTCAGTGCTGTAGGACAGAGGACTATCTCTGTCAGTGCTGTAGAACAGAGGACTATCTCTAGGGTCAGTGCTGTAGGACAGAGGACTATCTCTAGTGTCAGTGCTGTAGGACAGAGGACTATCTCTAGTGTCAGCGCTGTAGGACAGAGGACTATCTCTGGTGACAGCGCTGTGGGACAGAGGACTATCTCTAGTGTCAGTGGTGTAGGACAGAGGACTATCTCTTGGGTCAGTGCTGTAGGAGAGAGGACTATCTCTAGTGTCAGTGGTGTAGGAGAGAGGACAATCTCTTGGGTTAGTGCTGTAGGACAGAGGACTATCTCTAGGGTCAGTGCTTTAGGAGAGAGGACTATCTCTAGGGTCAGTACGTTAGGACAGAGGACTATCTCTAGGGTCAGTGCTGTAGGACAGAGGACTCTCTCTTGGGTCAGCGCTGTAGGACAGAGGACTATCTCTGTCAGTTCTGTAGGACAGAGGACTATCTCCAGTGTCAGTGCTGTAGGGACTGAGGACTATCTCTGTCAGTGCTGTAGGACAGAGGACTATCTCTAGGGTCAGTGCTGTAGGACAGAGGACTATCTCTATCAGTGCTCTAGGACAGAGCACTATCTCTAGGGTCAGTGCTGTAGGACAGAGGACTATCACTGTCAGTCCTGTAGAACAGAGGACTATCTCTAGGGTCAGTGCTGTAGGAGAGAGGACTATCTCTAGGGTCAGTGCTGTAGGAGAGAGGACTATCTCTAGGGTCAGTGCTATAGGACAGAGGGCTATCTCTAGGGTCAGTGCTGTAGGACAGAGGACTATCTCCAGGGTCAGTGCTGTAGGACAGAGGACTATCTCCAGGGTCAGTGCTGTAGGACAGAGGACTATCTCCAGGGTCAGTGCTGTAGGACAGAGGACTATCTCTAGGGTCAGTGCTGTAGGACAGAGGACTATCTCTAGGGTCAGTGCTGTAGGACAGAGGACTATCTCTAGTGTCAGCGCTGTAGGACAGAGGACTATCTCTAGTGTCAGCACTGTAGGACAGAGGACTATCTCTAGTGTCAGCGCTGTAGGACAGAGGACTATCTCTAGTGTCAGCGCTGTAGGACAGAGTACTATCTCTAGTGTCAGCTCTGTAGGACAGAGGACTATCTCTAGTGTTAGCGCTGTAGGACAGAGGACTATCTCTAGTGTCAGCGCTGTAGGACAGCGGACTATCTCTAGTGTCAGCGCTGTAGGACAGAGGACTATCTCTAGGGTCAGTGCTGTAGGACAGAGGACTATCTCTAGTGTCAGCGCTGTAGGACAGAGGACTATCTCTAGTGTCAGCGCTGTAGGACAGAGGACTATCTCTAGTGTCAGCGCTGTAGGACAGAGGATTATCTCCAGTGTCAGTGGTGTAGGACAGAGGATTATCTCCAGTGTCAGTGGTGTAGGACAGAGGACTATCTCTAGTGTCAGCGGTCTAGGACAGAGGATTATCTCTAGTGTCAGCGCTGTAGGACAGAGGACTATCTCTAGTGTCAGTGGTGTAGGACAGAGGACTATCTCTAGTGTCAGTGGTGTAGGACAGAGGACTATCTCTAGGGTCAGTGCTGTAGGACAGAGGACTATCTCTAGGGTCAGTGCTGTAGGACAGAGGACTATCTCTATCAGTGCTCTAGGACAGAACACTATCTCTAGGGTCAGTGCTGTAGGACAGAGGACTATCACTGTCAGTCCTGTAGAACAGAGGACTATCTCTAGGGTCAGTGCTGTAGGAGAGAGGACTATCTCTAGGGTCAGTGCTGTAGGAGAGAGGACTATCTCTAGGGTCAGTGCTATAGGACAGAGGGCTATCTCTAGGGTCAGTGCTGTAGGACAGAGGACTATCTCCAGGGTCAGTGCTGTAGGACAGAGGACTATCTCCAGGGTCAGTGCTGTAGGACAGAGGACTATCTCCAGGGTCAGTGCTGTAGGACAGAGGACTATCTCTAGGGTCAGTGCTGTAGGACAGAGGACTATCTCTAGTGTCAGTGCTGTAGGACAGAGGACTATCTCTAGTGTCAGCGCTGTAGGACAGAGGACTATCTCTAGTGTCAGCGCTGTAGGACAGAGGACTATCTCTAGTGTCAGCGCTGTAGGACAGAGTACTATCTCTAGTGTCAGCTCTGTAGGACAGAGGACTATCTCTAGTGTTAGCGCTGTAGGACAGAGGACTATCTCTAGTGTCAGCGCGGTAGGACAGCGGACTATCTCTAGTGTCAGCGCTGTAGGACAGAGGACTATATCTAGGGTCAGTGCTGTAGGACAGAGGACTATCTCTAGTGTCAGCGCTGTAGGAGAGAGGACTATCTCTAGTGTCAGCGCTGTAGGACAGAGGACTATCTCTAGTGTCAGCGCTGTAGGACAGAGGATTATCTCCAGTGTCAGTGGTGTAGGACAGAGGATTATCTCCAGTGTCAGTGGTGTAGGACAGAGGACTATCTCTAGTGTCAGCGGTCTAGGACAGAGGATTATATCTAGTGTCAGCGGTGTAGGACAGAGGATTATCTCTAGTGTCAGCGCTGTAGGACAGAGGACTATCTCTAGTGTCAGTGGTGTAGGACAGAGGACTATCTCTAGGGTCAGTGCTGTCGGACAGAGGACTATCTCTAGTGTCAGCGCTGTAGGACAGAGTACTATCTCTAGTGTCAGCTCTGTAGGACAGAGGACTATCTCTAGTGTTAGCGCTGTAGGACAGAGGACTATCTCTAGTGTCAGCGCTGTAGGACAGCGGACTATCTCTAGTGTCAGCGCTGTAGGACAGAGGACTATCTCTAGGGTCAGTGCTGTAGGACTGAGGACTATCTCTAGTGTCAGCGCTGTAGGACAGAGGACTATCTCTAGTGTCAGCGCTGTAGGACAGAGGACTATCTCTAGTGTCAGCGCTGTAGGACAGAGGATTATCTCCAGTGTCAGTGGTGTAGGACAGAGGATTATCTCCAGTGTCAGTGGTGTAGGACAGAGGATTATCTCCAGTGTCAGTGGTGTAGGACAGAGGACTATCTCTAGTGTCAGCGGTCTAGGACAGAGGATTATCTCTAGTGTCAGCGCTGTAGGACAGAGGACTATCTCTAGTGTCAGTGGTGTAGGACAGAGGACTATCTCTAGGGTCAGTGCTGTAGGACAGAGGACTATCTCTAGTGTCAGTGCAGTAGGACAGAGGACTATCTCTAGTGTCAGTGCAGTAGGACAGAGGACTATCTCTAGTGTCAGTGCTGTAGGACAGAGGACTATCTCTAGGGTCAGTGCTGTAGGACAGAGGACTATCTCTAGTGTCAGTGCAGTAGGACAGAGGACTATCTCTAGTGTCAGTCCTGTAGGACAGAGGACTATCTCTAGGGTCAGTGCTGTAGGACAGAGGACTATCTCTGTCAGTGCTGAAGGACAGAGGACTATCTCTAGGGTCAGTGCTGTAGGACAGAGGACTATCTCTATCAGTGCTCTAGGACAGAGGACTATCTCTAGGGTCAGTGCTATAGGACAGAGGACTATCTCTGTCAGTGCTGTAGAACAGAGGACTATCTCTAGGGTCAGTGCTGTAGGACAGAGGACTATCTCTAGTGTCAGTGCTGTAGGACAGAGGACTATCTCTAGTGTCAGCGCTGTAGGACAGAGGACTATCTCTGGTGACAGCGCTGTGGGACAGAGGACTATCTCTAGTGTCAGTGGTGTAGGACAGAGGACTATCTCTTGGGTCAGTGCTGTAGGAGAGAGGACTATCTCTAGTGTCAGTGGTGTAGGAGAGAGGACAATCTCTTGGGTTAGTGCTGTAGGACAGAGGACTATCTCTAGGGTCAGTGCTTTAGGAGAGAGGACTATCTCTAGGGTCAGTACGTTAGGACAGAGGACTATCTCTAGGGTCAGTGCTGTAGGACAGAGGACTCTCTCTTGGGTCAGCGCTGTAGGACAGAGGACTATCTCTGTCAGTTCTGTAGGACAGAGGACTATCTCCAGTGTCAGTGCTGTAGGGACTGAGGACTATCTCTGTCAGTGCTGTAGGACAGAGGACTATCTCTAGGGTCAGTGCTGTAGGACAGAGGACTATCTTTATCAGTGCTCTAGGACAGAGCACTATCTCTAGGGTCAGTGCTGTAGGACAGAGGACTATCACTGTCAGTCCTGTAGAACAGAGGACTATCTCTAGGGTCAGTGCTGTAGGAGAGAGGACTATCTCTAGGGTCAGTGCTGTAGGAGAGAGGACTATCTCTAGGGTCAGTGCTATAGGACAGAGGGCTATCTCTAGGGTCAGTGCTGTAGGACAGAGGACTATCTCCAGGGTCAGTGCTGTAGGACAGAGGACTATCTCCAGGGTCAGTGCTGTAGGACAGAGGACTATCTCCAGGGTCAGTGCTGTAGGACAGAGGACTATCTCTAGGGTCAGTGCTGTAGGACAGAGGACTATCTCTAGGGTCAGTGCTGTAGGACAGAGGACTATCTCTAGTGTCAGCGCTGTAGGACAGAGGACTATCTCTAGTGTCAGCACTGTAGGACAGAGGACTATCTCTAGTGTCAGCGCTGTAGGACAGAGGACTATCTCTAGTGTCAGCGCTGTAGGACAGAGTACTATCTCTAGTGTCAGCTCTGTAGGACAGAGGACTATCTCTAGTGTTAGCGCTGTAGGACAGAGGACTATCTCTAGTGTCAGCGCTGTAGGACAGCGGACTATCTCTAGTGTCAGCGCTGTAGGACAGAGGACTATCTCTAGGGTCAGTGCTGTAGGACAGAGGACTATCTCTAGTGTCAGCGCTGTAGGACAGAGGACTATCTCTAGTGTCAGCGCTGTAGGACAGAGGACTATCTCTAGTGTCAGCGCTGTAGGACAGAGGATTATCTCCAATGTCAGTGGTGTAGGACAGAGGATTATCTCCAGTGTCAGTGGTGTAGGACAGAGGACTATCTCTAGTGTCAGCGGTCTAGGACAGAGGATTATCTCTAGTGTCAGCGCTGTAGGACAGAGGACTATCTCTAGTGTCAGTGGTGTAGGACAGATGACTATCTCTAGGGTCAGTGCTGTAGGACAGAGGACTATCTCTAGTGTCAGCGCTGTAGGACAGAGTACTATCTCTAGTGTCAGCTCTGTAGGACAGAGGACTATCTCTAGTGTTAGCGCTGTAGGACAGAGGACTATCTCTAGTGTCAGCGCTGTAGGACAGAGGACTATCTCTAGGTTCAGTGCTGTAGGACTGAGGACTATCTCTAGTGTCAGCGCTGTAGGACAGAGGACTATCTCTAGTGTCAGCGCTGTAGGACAGAGGACTATCTCTAGTGTCAGCGCTGTAGGACAGCGGACTATCTCTAGTGTCAGCGCTGTAGGACAGAGGACTATCTCTAGGGTCAGTGCTGTAGGACAGAGGACTATCTCTAGTGTCAGCACTGTAGGACAGAGGACTATCTCTAGTGTCAGCGCTGTAGGACAGAGGACTATCTCTAGTGTCAGCGCTGTAGAACAGAGGATTATCTCCAGTGTCAGTGGTGTAGGACAGAGGATTATCTCCAGTGTCAGTGGTGTAGGACAGAGGACTATCTCTAGTGTCAGCGGTCTAGGACATAGGATTATCTCTAGTGTCAGCGCTGTAGGACAGAGGCCTATCTCTAGTGTCAGCGCTGTAGGACAGAGTACTATCTCTAGTGTCAGCTCTGTAGGACAGAGGACTATCTCTAGTGTTAGCGCTGTAGGACAGAGGACTATCTCTAGTGTCAGCGCTGTAGGACAGCGGACTATCTCTAGTGTCAGCGCTGTAGGACAGAGGACTATCTCTAGGGTCAGTGCTGTAGGACAGAGGACTATCTCTAGTGTCAGCGCTGTAGGACAGAGGACTATCTCTAGTGTCAGCGCTGTAGGACAGAGGATTATCTCCAGTGTCAGTGGTGTAGGACAGAGGATTATCTCCAGTGTCAGTGGTGTAGGACAGAGGATTATCTCCAGTGTCAGTGGTGTAGGACAGAGGACTATCTCTAGTGTCAGCGGTCTAGGACAGAGGATTATCTCTAGTGTCAGCGCTGTAGGACAGAGGACTATCTCTAGTGTCAGTGGTGTAGGACAGAGGACTATCTCTAGGGTCAGTGCTGTAGGACAGAGGACTATCTCTAGTGTCAGTGCAGTAGGACAGAGGACTATCTCTAGTGTCAGTGCAGTAGGACAGAGGACTATCTCTAGTGTCAGTGCTGTAGGACAGAGGACTATCTCTAGGGTCAGTGCTGTAGGACAGAGGACTATCTCTAGTGTCAGTGCAGTAGGACAGAGGACTATCTCTAGTGTCAGTGGTGTAGGACAGAGGATTATCTCCAGTGTCAGTGGTGTAGGACAGAGGACTATCTCTAGTGTCAGCGGTCTAGGACAGAGGATTATCTCTAGTGTCAGCGCTGTAGGACAGAGGACTATCTCTAGTGTCAGTGGTGTAGGACAGAGGACTATCTCTAGGGTCAGTGCTGTAGGACAGAGGACTATCTCTAGTGTCAGCGCTGTAGGACAGAGTACTATCTCTAGTGTCAGCTCTGTAGGACAGAGGACTATCTCTAGTGTTAGCGCTGTAGGACAGAGGACTATCTCTAGTGTCAGCGCTGTAGGACAGAGGACTATCTCTAGGTTCAGTGCTGTAGGACTGAGGACTATCTCTAGTGTCAGCGCTGTAGGACAGAGGACTATCTCTAGTGTCAGCGCTGTAGGACAGAGGACCATCTCTAGGGTCAGTGCTGTAGGACAGAAGACTATCTCTAGTGTCAGCGCTGTAGGACAGAGGACTATCTCTAGTGTCAGCGCTGTAGGACAGAGGACTATCTCTAGTGTCAGCGCTGTAGGACAGAGGATTATCTTCAGTGTCAGTGGTGTAGGACAGAGGATTATCTCCAGTGTCAGTGGTGTAGGACAGAGGACTATCTCTAGTGTCAGCGGTCTAGGACAGAGGATTATCTCTAGTGTCAGCGCTGTAGGACAGAGGCCTATCTCTAGTGTCAGTGGTGTAGGACAGAGGACTATCTCTAGGGTCAGTGCTGTAGGACAGAGGACTATCTCTAGTGTCAGCGCTGTAGGACAGAGTACTATCTCTAGTGTCAGCTCTGTAGGACAGAGGACTATCTCTAGTGTTAGCGCTGTAGGACAGAGGACTATCTCTAGTGTCAGCGCTGTAGGACAGCGGACTATCTCTAGTGTCAGCGCTGTAGGACAGAGGACTATCTCTAGGGTCAGTGCTGTAGGACTGAGGACTATCTCTAGTGTCAGCGCTGTAGGACAGAGGACTATCTCTAGTGTCAGCGCTGTAGGACAGAGGACTATCTCTAGTGTCAGCGCTGTAGGACAGAGGATTATCTCCAGTGTCAGTGGTGTAGGACAGAGGATTATCTCCAGTGTCAGTGGTGTAGGACAGAGGATTATCTCCAGTGTCAGTGGTGTAGGACAGAGGACTATCTCTAGTGTCAGCGGTTTAGGACAGAGGATTATCTCTAGTGTCAGCGCTGTAGGACAGAGGACTATCTCTAGTGTCAGTGGTGTAGGACAGAGGACTATCTCTAGGGTCAGTGCTGTAGGACAGAGGACTATCTCTAGTGTCAGTGCAGTAGGACAGAGGACTATCTCTAGTGTCAGTGCAGTAGGACAGAGGACTATCTCTAGTGTCAGTGCTGTAGGACAGAGGACTATCTCTAGGGTCAGTGCTGTAGGACAGAGGACTATCTCTAGTGTCAGTGCAGTAGGACAGAGGACTATCTCTAGTGTCAGTGCTGTAGGACAGAGGACTATCTCTAGGGTCAGTGCTGTAGGACAGAGGACTATCTCTAGGGTCAGTGCTGTAGGACAGAGGACTATCTCTATCAGTGCTCTAGGACAGAGGACTATCTCTGGTGACAGTGCTGTAGGACAGAGGACTATCTCTAGTGTCAGTGGTGTAGGACAGAGGACTATCTCTTGGGTCAGTGCTCTAGGACAGAGGACTATCTCTAGGGTCAGTGCTGTAGGACAGAGGACAATCTCTTGGGTTAGTGCTGTAGGACAGAGGACTATCTCTAGGGTCAGTGCTTTAGGAGAGAGGACTATCTCTAGGGTCAGTGCGTTAGGACAGAGGACTATCTCTAGGGTCAGTGCTGTAGGACAGAGGACTATCTCTAGGGTCAGCGCTGGAGGACAGAGGACTATCTCTAGTGTCAGTGCTGTAGGACAGAGGACTCTCTCTTGGGTCAGCGCTGTAGGACAGAGGACTATCTCTGTCAGTTCTGTAGGACAGAGGACTATCTCCAGTGTCACTGCTGTAGGGACAGAGGACTATCTCTGTCAGTGCTGTAGGACAGAGGACTATCTCTAGGGTCAGTGCTGTAGGACAGAGGACTATCTCTATCAGTGCTCTAGGACAGAGCACTATCTCTAGGGTCAGTGCTGTAGGACAGAGGACTATCACTGTCAGTCCTGTAGAACAGAGGACTATCTCTAGGGTCAGTGCTGTAGGAGGGAGGACTATCTCTAGGGTCAGTGCTATAGGACAGAGGGCTATCTCTAGGGTCAGTGCTGTAGGACAGAGGACTATCTCTAGGGTCAGTGCTGTAGGACAGAGGACTATCTCTAGAGTCAGTGCTGTAGGACAGAGGACTATCTCCAGGGTCAGTGCTGTAGGACAGAGGACTATCTCTAGGGTCAGTGCTGTAGGACAGAGGACTATCTCTAGGGTCAGTGCTGTAGGACAGAGGACTATCTCTAGTGTCAGCGCTGTAGGACAGAGGACTATCTCTAGTGTCAGCGCTGTAGGACAGAGGACTATCTCTAGTGTCAGCGCTGTAGGACAGAGGACTATCTCTAGTGTCAGCGCTGTAGGACAGAGGACTATCTCTAGTGTTAGCGCTGTAGGACAGAGGACTATCTCTAGTGTCAGCGCTGTAGGACAGCGGACTATCTCTAGTTTCAGCGCTGTAGGACAGAGGACTATCTCTAGGGTCAGTGCTGTAGGACAGAGGACTATCTCTAGTGTCAGCGCTGTAGGACAGAGGACTATCTCTAGTGTCAGCGCTGTAGGACAGAGGACTATCTCTAGTGTCAGCGCTGTAGGACAGAGGACTATCTCTAGTGTCAGCGCTGTAGGATAGAGGACTATCTCTAGTGTCAGTGCTGTAGGACAGAGGACTATCTCTAGGGTCAGTGCTGTAGGACAGAGGACTATCTCTAGTGTCAGCGCTGTAGGACAGAGGACTATCTCTAGTGTCAGCGCTGTAGGACAGAGGACTATCTCTAGTGTCAGTGGTGTAGGACAGAGGACTATCTCTTGGGTCAGTGCTCTAGGACAGAGGACTATCTCTAGGGTCAGTGCTGTAGGACAGAGGACAATCTCTTGGGTTAGTGCTGTAGGACAGAGGACTATCTCTAGGGTCAGTGCTTTAGGAGAGAGGACTATCTCTAGGGTCAGTGCGTTAGGACAGAGGACTATCTCTAGGGTCAGTGCTGTAGGACAGAGGACTATCTCTAGGGTCAGCGCTGGAGGACAGAGGACTATCTCTAGTGTCAGTGCTGTAGGACAGAGGACTCTCTCTTGGGTCAGCGCTGTAGGACAGAGGACTATCTCTGTCAGTTCTGTAGGACAGAGGACTATCTCCAGTGTCACTGCTGTAGGGACAGAGGACTATCTCTGTCAGTGCTGTAGGACAGAGGACTATCTCTAGGGTCAGTGCTGTAGGACAGAGGACTATCTCTATCAGTGCTCTAGGACAGAGCACTATCTCTAGGGTCAGTACTGTAGGACAGAGGACTATCACTGTCAGTCCTGTAGAACAGAGGACTATCTCTAGGGTCAGTGCTGTAGGAGGGAGGACTATCTCTAGGGTCAGTGCTATAGGACAGAGGGCTATCTCTAGGGTCAGTGCTGTAGGACAGAGGACTATCTCTAGGGTCAGTGCTGTAGGACAGAGGACTATCTCTAGAGTCAGTGCTGTAGGACAGAGGACTATCTCCAGGGTCAGTGCTGTAGGACAGAGGACTATCTCTAGGGTCAGTGCTGTAGGACAGAGGACTATCTCTAGGGTCAGTGCTGTAGGACAGAGGACTATCTCTAGTGTCAGCGCTGTAGGACAGAGGACTATCTCTAGTGTCAGCGCTGTAGGACAGAGGACTATCTCTAGTGTCAGCGCTGTAGGACAGAGGACTATCTCTAGTGTCAGCGCTGTAGGACAGAGGACTATCTCTAGTGTTAGCGCTGTAGGACAGAGGACTATCTCTAGTGTCAGCGCTGTAGGACAGCGGACTATCTCTAGTTTCAGCGCTGTAGGACAGAGGACTATCTCTAGGGTCAGCGCTGTAGGACAGAGGACTATCTCTAGTGTCAGCGCTGTAGGACAGAGGACTATCTCTAGTGTCAGCGCTGTAGGACAGAGGACTATCTCTAGTGTCAGCGCTGTAGGACATAGGATTATCTCCAGTGTCAGCGCTGTAGGACATAGGATTATCTCCAGTGTCAGCGGTGTAGGACAGAGGACTATCTCTAGTGTCAGCGGTCTAGGACAGAGGATTATCTCTAGTGTCAGCGCTGTAGGACAGAGGACTATCTCTAGTGTCAGTGGTGTAGGACAGAGGACTATCTCTAGGGTCAGTGCTGTAGGACAGAGGACTATCTCTAGTGTCAGTGCAGTAGGACAGAGGACTATCTCTAGTGTCAGTGCAGTAGGACAGAGGACTATCTCTAGTGTCAGTGCTGTAGGACAGAGGACTATCTCTAGGGTCAGTGCTGTAGGACAGAGGACTATCTCTAGTGTCAGTGCAGTAGGACAGAGGACTATCTCTAGTGTCAGTGCTGTAGGACAGAGGATTATCTCCAGTGTCAGTGGTGTAGGACAGAGGACTATCTCTAGTGTCAGCGGTCTAGGACAGAGGATTATCTCTAGTGTCAGCGCTGTAGGACAGAGGACTATCTCTAGTGTCAGTGGTGTAGGACAGAGGACTATCTCTAGGGTCAGTGCTGTAGGACAGAGGACTATCTCTAGTGTCAGCGCTGTAGGACAGAGTACTATCTCTAGTGTCAGCTCTGTAGGACAGAGGACTATCTCTAGTGTTAGCGCTGTAGGACAGAGGACTATCTCTAGTGTCAGCGCTGTAGGACAGAGGACTATCTCTAGGTTCAGTGCTGTAGGACTGAGGACTATCTCTAGTGTCAGCGCTGTAGGACAGCGGACTATCTCTAGTGTCAGCGCTGTAGGACAGAGGACCATCTCTAGGGTCAGTGCTGTAGGACAGAGGACTATCTCTAGTGTCAGCGCTGTAGGACAGAGGACTATCTCTAGTGTCAGCGCTGTAGGACAGAGGACTATCTCTAGTGTCAGCGCTGTAGGACAGAGGATTATCTCCAGTGTCAGTGGTGTAGGACAGAGGATTATCTCCAGTGTCAGTGGTGTAGGACAGAGGACTATCTCTAGTGTCAGCGGTCTAGGACAGAGGATTATCTCTAGTGTCAGCGCTGTAGGACAGAGGCCTATCTCTAGTGTCAGTGGTGTAGGACAGAGGACTATCTCTAGGGTCAGTGCTGTAGGACAGAGGACTATCTCTAGTGTCAGCGCTGTAGGACAGAGTACTATCTCTAGTGTCAGCTCTGTAGGACAGAGGACTATCTCTAGTGTTAGCGCTGTAGGACAGAGGACTATCTCTAGTGTCAGCGCTGTAGGACAGCGGACTATCTCTAGTGTCAGCGCTGTAGGACAGAGGACTATCTCTAGGGTCAGTGCTGTAGGACTGAGGACTATCTCTAGTGTCAGCGCTGTAGGACAGAGGACTATCTCTAGTGTCAGCGCTGTAGGACAGAGGACTATCTCTAGTGTCAGCGCTGTAGGACAGAGGATTATCTCCAGTGTCAGTGGTGTAGGACAGAGGATTATCTCCAGTGTCAGTGGTGTAGGACAGAGGATTATCTCCAGTGTCAGTGGTGTAGGACAGAGGACTATCTCTAGTGTCAGCGGTCTAGGACAGAGGATTATCTCTAGTGTCAGCGCTGTAGGACAGAGGCCTATCTCTAGTGTCAGTGGTGTAGGACAGAGGACTATCTCTAGGGTCAGTGCTGTAGGACAGAGGACTATCTCTAGTGTCAGCGCTGTAGGACAGAGTACTATCTCTAGTGTCAGCTCTGTAGGACAGAGGACTATCTCTAGTGTTAGCGCTGTAGGACAGAGGACTATCTCTAGTGTCAGCGCTGTAGGACAGCGGACTATCTCTAGTGTCAGCGCTGTAGGACAGAGGACTATCTCTAGGGTCAGTGCTGTAGGACTGAGGACTATCTCTAGTGTCAGCGCTGTAGGACAGAGGACTATCTCTAGTGTCAGCGCTGTAGGACAGAGGACTATCTCTAGTGTCAGCGCTGTAGGACAGAGGATTATCTCCAGTGTCAGTGGTGTAGGACAGAGGATTATCTCCAGTGTCAGTGGTGTAGGACAGAGGATTATCTCCAGTGTCAGTGGTGTAGGACAGAGGACTATCTCTAGTGTCAGCGGTTTAGGACAGAGGATTATCTCTAGTGTCAGCGCTGTAGGACAGAGGACTATCTCTAGTGTCAGTGGTGTAGGACAGAGGACTATCTCTAGGGTCAGTGCTGTAGGACAGAGGACTATCTCTAGTGTCAGTGCAGTAGGACAGAGGACTATCTCTAGTGTCAGTGCAGTAGGACAGAGGACTATCTCTAGTGTCAGTGCTGTAGGACAGAGGACTATCTCTAGGGTCAGTGCTGTAGGACAGAGGACTATCTCTAGTGTCAGTGCAGTAGGACAGAGGACTATCTCTAGTGTCAGTGCTGTAGGACAGAGGACTATCTCTAGGGTCAGTGCTGTAGGACAGAGGACTATCTCTAGTGTCAGCGCTGTAGGACAGAGGACTATCTCTAGTGTCAGCGCTGTAGGACAGAGGACTATCTCTAGTGTCAGCGCTGTAGGACAGAGGACTATCTCTAGTGTCAGCGCTGTAGGACAGAGGACTATCTCTAGTGTTAGCGCTGTAGGACAGAGGACTATCTCTAGTGTCAGCGCTGTAGGACAGCGGACTATCTCTAGTTTCAGCGCTGTAGGACAGAGGACTATCTCTAGGGTCAGCGCTGTAGGACAGAGGACTATCTCTAGTGTCAGCGCTGTAGGACAGAGGACTATCTCTAGTGTCAGCGCTGTAGGACAGAGGACTATCTCTAGTGTCAGCGCTGTAGGACATAGGATTATCTCCAGTGTCAGCGCTGTAGGACATAGGATTATCTCCAGTGTCAGCGGTGTAGGACAGAGGACTATCTCTAGTGTCAGCGGTCTAGGACAGAGGATTATCTCTAGTGTCAGCGCTGTAGGACAGAGGACTATCTCTAGTGTCAGTGGTGTAGGACAGAGGACTATCTCTAGGGTCAGTGCTGTAGGACAGAGGACTATCTCTAGTGTCAGTGCAGTAGGACAGAGGACTATCTCTAGTGTCAGTGCAGTAGGACAGAGGACTATCTCTAGTGTCAGTGCTGTAGGACAGAGGACTATCTCTAGGGTCAGTGCTGTAGGACAGAGGACTATCTCTAGTGTCAGTGCAGTAGGACAGAGGACTATCTCTAGTGTCAGTGCTGTAGGACAGAGGATTATCTCCAGTGTCAGTGGTGTAGGACAGAGGACTATCTCTAGTGTCAGCGGTCTAGGACAGAGGATTATCTCTAGTGTCAGCGCTGTAGGACAGAGGACTATCTCTAGTGTCAGTGGTGTAGGACAGAGGACTATCTCTAGGGTCAGTGCTGTAGGACAGAGGACTATCTCTAGTGTCAGCGCTGTAGGACAGAGTACTATCTCTAGTGTCAGCTCTGTAGGACAGAGGACTATCTCTAGTGTTAGCGCTGTAGGACAGAGGACTATCTCTAGTGTCAGCGCTGTAGGACAGAGGACTATCTCTAGGTTCAGTGCTGTAGGACTGAGGACTATCTCTAGTGTCAGCGCTGTAGGACAGCGGACTATCTCTAGTGTCAGCGCTGTAGGACAGAGGACCATCTCTAGGGTCAGTGCTGTAGGACAGAGGACTATCTCTAGTGTCAGCGCTGTAGGACAGAGGACTATCTCTAGTGTCAGCGCTGTAGGACAGAGGACTATCTCTAGTGTCAGCGCTGTAGGACAGAGGATTATCTCCAGTGTCAGTGGTGTAGGACAGAGGATTATCTCCAGTGTCAGTGGTGTAGGACAGAGGACTATCTCTAGTGTCAGCGGTCTAGGACAGAGGATTATCTCTAGTGTCAGCGCTGTAGGACAGAGGCCTATCTCTAGTGTCAGTGGTGTAGGACAGAGGACTATCTCTAGGGTCAGTGCTGTAGGACAGAGGACTATCTCTAGTGTCAGCGCTGTAGGACAGAGTACTATCTCTAGTGTCAGCTCTGTAGGACAGAGGACTATCTCTAGTGTTAGCGCTGTAGGACAGAGGACTATCTCTAGTGTCAGCGCTGTAGGACAGCGGACTATCTCTAGTGTCAGCGCTGTAGGACAGAGGACTATCTCTAGGGTCAGTGCTGTAGGACTGAGGACTATCTCTAGTGTCAGCGCTGTAGGACAGAGGACTATCTCTAGTGTCAGCGCTGTAGGACAGAGGACTATCTCTAGTGTCAGCGCTGTAGGACAGAGGATTATCTCCAGTGTCAGTGGTGTAGGACAGAGGATTATCTCCAGTGTCAGTGGTGTAGGACAGAGGATTATCTCCAGTGTCAGTGGTGTAGGACAGAGGACTATCTCTAGTGTCAGCGGTCTAGGACAGAGGATTATCTCTAGTGTCAGCGCTGTAGGACAGAGGCCTATCTCTAGTGTCAGTGGTGTAGGACAGAGGACTATCTCTAGGGTCAGTGCTGTAGGACAGAGGACTATCTCTAGTGTCAGCGCTGTAGGACAGAGTACTATCTCTAGTGTCAGCTCTGTAGGACAGAGGACTATCTCTAGTGTTAGCGCTGTAGGACAGAGGACTATCTCTAGTGTCAGCGCTGTAGGACAGCGGACTATCTCTAGTGTCAGCGCTGTAGGACAGAGGACTATCTCTAGGGTCAGTGCTGTAGGACTGAGGACTATCTCTAGTGTCAGCGCTGTAGGACAGAGGACTATCTCTAGTGTCAGCGCTGTAGGACAGAGGACTATCTCTAGTGTCAGCGCTGTAGGACAGAGGATTATCTCCAGTGTCAGTGGTGTAGGACAGAGGATTATCTCCAGTGTCAGTGGTGTAGGACAGAGGATTATCTCCAGTGTCAGTGGTGTAGGACAGAGGACTATCTCTAGTGTCAGCGGTTTAGGACAGAGGATTATCTCTAGTGTCAGCGCTGTAGGACAGAGGACTATCTCTAGTGTCAGTGGTGTAGGACAGAGGACTATCTCTAGGGTCAGTGCTGTAGGACAGAGGACTATCTCTAGTGTCAGTGCAGTAGGACAGAGGACTATCTCTAGTGTCAGTGCAGTAGGACAGAGGACTATCTCTAGTGTCAGTGCTGTAGGACAGAGGACTATCTCTAGGGTCAGTGCTGTAGGACAGAGGACTATCTCTAGTGTCAGTGCAGTAGGACAGAGGACTATCTCTAGTGTCAGTGCTGTAGGACAGAGGACTATCTCTAGGGTCAGTGCTGTAGGACAGAGGACTATCTCTAGGGTCAGTGCTGTAGGACAGAGGACTATCTCTAGGGTCAGTGCTGTAGGACAGAGGACTATCTCTAGGGTCAGTGCTGTAGGACAGAGGACTATCTCTATCAGTGCTCTAGGACAGAGGACTATCTCTGGTGACAGCGCTGTAGGACAGAGGACTATCTCTAGTGTCAGTGGTGTAGGACAGAGGACTATCTCTTGGGTCAGTGCTCTAGGACAGAGGACTATCTCTAGGGTCAGTGCTGTAGGACAGAGGACAATCTCTTGGGTTAGTGCTGTAGGACAGAGGACTATCTCTAGGGTCAGTGCTTTAGGAGAGAGGACTATCTCTAGGGTCAGTGCGTTAGGACAGAGGACTATCTCTAGGGTCAGTGCTGTAGGACAGAGGACTATCTCTAGGGTCAGCGCTGGAGGACAGAGGACTATCTCTAGTGTCAGTGCTGTAGGACAGAGGACTCTCTCTTGGGTCAGCGCTGTAGGACAGAGGACTATCTCTGTCAGTTCTGTAGGACAGAGGACTATCTCCAGTGTCACTGCTGTAGGGACAGAGGACTATCTCTGTCAGTGCTGTAGGACAGAGGACTATCTCTAGGGTCAGTGCTGTAGGACAGAGGACTATCTCTATCAGTGCTCTAGGACAGAGCACTATCTCTAGGGTCAGTGCTGTAGGACAGAGGACTATCGCTGTCAGTCCTGTAGAACAGAGGACTATCTCTAGGGTCAGTGCTGTAGGAGGGAGGACTATCTCTAGGGTCAGTGCTATAGGACAGAGGGCTATCTCTAGGGTCAGTGCTGTAGGACAGAGGACTATCTCTAGGGTCAGTGCTGTAGGACAGAGGACTATCTCTAGAGTCAGTGCTGTAGGACAGAGGACTATCTCCAGGGTCAGTGCTGTAGGACAGAGGACTATCTCTAGGGTCAGTGCTGTAGGACAGAGGACTATCTCTAGGGTCAGTGCTGTAGGACAGAGGACTATCTCTAGTGTCAGCGCTGTAGGACAGAGGACTATCTCTAGTGTCAGCGCTGTAGGACAGAGGACTATCTCTAGTGTCAGCGCTGTAGGACAGAGGACTATCTCTAGTGTCAGCGCTGTAGGACAGAGGACTATCTCTAGTGTTAGCGCTGTAGGACAGAGGACTATCTCTAGTGTCAGCGCTGTAGGACAGCGGACTATCTCTAGTTTCAGCGCTGTAGGACAGAGGACTATCTCTAGGGTCAGTGCTGTAGGACAGAGGACTATCTCTAGTGTCAGCGCTGTAGGACAGAGGACTATCTCTAGTGTCAGCGCTGTAGGACAGAGGACTATCTCTAGTGTCAGCGCTGTAGGACAGAGGACTATCTCTAGTGTCAGCGCTGTAGGACAGAGGACTATCTCTAGTGTCAGCGCTGTAGGATAGAGGACTATCTCTAGTGTCAGTGCTGTAGGACAGAGGACTATCTCTAGGGTCAGTGCTGTAGGACAGAGGACTATCTCTAGTGTCAGCGCTGTAGGACAGAGGACTATCTCTAGTGTCAGCGCTGTAGGACAGAGGACTATCTCTAGTGTCAGTGGTGTAGGACAGAGGACTATCTCTTGGGTCAGTGCTCTAGGACAGAGGACTATCTCTAGGGTCAGTGCTGTAGGACAGAGGACAATCTCTTGGGTTAGTGCTGTAGGACAGAGGACTATCTCTAGGGTCAGTGCTTTAGGAGAGAGGACTATCTCTAGGGTCAGTGCGTTAGGACAGAGGACTATCTCTAGGGTCAGTGCTGTAGGACAGAGGACTATCTCTAGGGTCAGCGCTGGAGGACAGAGGACTATCTCTAGTGTCAGTGCTGTAGGACAGAGGACTCTCTCTTGGGTCAGCGCTGTAGGACAGAGGACTATCTCTGTCAGTTCTGTAGGACAGAGGACTATCTCCAGTGTCACTGCTGTAGGGACAGAGGACTATCTCTGTCAGTGCTGTAGGACAGAGGACTATCTCTAGGGTCAGTGCTGTAGGACAGAGGACTATCTCTATCAGTGCTCTAGGACAGAGCACTATCTCTAGGGTCAGTGCTGTAGGACAGAGGACTATCACTGTCAGTCCTGTAGAACAGAGGACTATCTCTAGGGTCAGTGCTGTAGGAGGGAGGACTATCTCTAGGGTCAGTGCTATAGGACAGAGGGCTATCTCTAGGGTCAGTGCTGTAGGACAGAGGACTATCTCTAGGGTCAGTGCTGTAGGACAGAGGACTATCTCTAGAGTCAGTGCTGTAGGACAGAGGACTATCTCCAGGGTCAGTGCTGTAGGACAGAGGACTATCTCTAGGGTCAGTGCTGTAGGACAGAGGACTATCTCTAGGGTCAGTGCTGTAGGACAGAGGACTATCTCTAGTGTCAGCGCTGTAGGACATAGGATTATCTCCAGTGTCAGCGCTGTAGGACATAGGATTATCTCCAGTGTCAGCGGTGTAGGACAGAGGACTATCTCTAGTGTCAGCGGTCTAGGACAGAGGATTATCTCTAGTGTCAGCGCTGTAGGACAGAGGACTATCTCTAGTGTCAGTGGTGTAGGACAGAGGACTATCTCTAGGGTCAGTGCTGTAGGACAGAGGACTATCTCTAGTGTCAGTGCAGTAGGACAGAGGACTATCTCTAGTGTCAGTGCAGTAGGACAGAGGACTATCTCTAGTGTCAGTGCTGTAGGACAGAGGACTATCTCTAGGGTCAGTGCTGTAGGACAGAGGACTATCTCTAGTGTCAGTGCAGTAGGACAGAGGACTATCTCTAGTGTCAGTGCTGTAGGACAGAGGATTATCTCCAGTGTCAGTGGTGTAGGACAGAGGACTATCTCTAGTGTCAGCGGTCTAGGACAGAGGATTATCTCTAGTGTCAGCGCTGTAGGACAGAGGACTATCTCTAGTGTCAGTGGTGTAGGACAGAGGACTATCTCTAGGGTCAGTGCTGTAGGACAGAGGACTATCTCTAGTGTCAGCGCTGTAGGACAGAGTACTATCTCTAGTGTCAGCTCTGTAGGACAGAGGACTATCTCTAGTGTTAGCGCTGTAGGACAGAGGACTATCTCTAGTGTCAGCGCTGTAGGACAGAGGACTATCTCTAGGTTCAGTGCTGTAGGACTGAGGACTATCTCTAGTGTCAGCGCTGTAGGACAGAGGACTATCTCTAGTGTCAGCGCTGTAGGACAGAGGACTATCTCTAGTGTCAGCGCTGTAGGACAGCGGACTATCTCTAGTGTCAGCGCTGTAGGACAGAGGACCATCTCTAGGGTCAGTGCTGTAGGACAGAGGACTATCTCTAGTGTCAGCGCTGTAGGACAGAGGACTATCTCTAGTGTCAGCGCTGTAGGACAGAGGACTATCTCTAGTGTCAGCGCTGTAGGACAGAGGATTATCTCCAGTGTCAGTGGTGTAGGACAGAGGATTATCTCCAGTGTCAGTGGTGTAGGACAGAGGACTATCTCTAGTGTCAGCGGTCTAGGACAGAGGATTATCTCTAGTGTCAGCGCTGTAGGACAGAGGCCTATCTCTAGTGTCAGTGGTGTAGGACAGAGGACTATCTCTAGGGTCAGCGCTGTAGGACAGAGGACTATCTCTAGTGTCAGCGCTGTAGGACAGAGTACTATCTCTAGTGTCAGCTCTGTAGGACAGAGGACTATCTCTAGTGTTAGCGCTGTAGGACAGAGGACTATCTCTAGTGTCAGCGCTGTAGGACAGAGGACTATCTCTAGTGTCAGCGCTGTAGGACAGCGGACTATCTCTAGTGTCAGCGCTGTAGGACAGAGGACCATCTCTAGGGTCAGTGCTGTAGGACAGAGGACTATCTCTAGTGTCAGCGCTGTAGGACAGAGGACTATCTCTAGTGTCAGCGCTGTAGGACAGAGGACTATCTCTAGTGTCAGCGCTGTAGGACAGAGGATTATCTCCAGTGTCAGTGGTGTAGGACAGAGGATTATCTCCAGTGTCAGTGGTGTAGGACAGAGGACTATCTCTAGTGTCAGCGGTCTAGGACAGAGGATTATCTCTAGTGTCAGCGCTGTAGGACAGAGGCCTATCTCTAGTGTCAGTGGTGTAGGACAGAGGACTATCTCTAGGGTCAGTGCTGTAGGACAGAGGACTATCTCTAGTGTCAGCGCTGTAGGACAGAGTACTATCTCTAGTGTCAGCTCTGTAGGACAGAGGACTATCTCTAGTGTTAGCGCTGTAGGACAGAGGACTATCTCTAGTGTCAGCGCTGTAGGACAGCGGACTATCTCTAGTGTCAGCGCTGTAGGACAGAGGACTATCTCTAGGGTCAGTGCTGTAGGACTGAGGACTATCTCTAGTGTCAGCGCTGTAGGACAGAGGATTATCTCCAGTGTCAGTGGTGTAGGACAGAGGATTATCTCCAGTGTCAGTGGTGTAGGACAGAGGATTATCTCCAGTGTCAGTGGTGTAGGACAGAGGACTATCTCTAGTGTCAGCGGTCTAGGACAGAGGATTATCTCTAGTGTCAGCGCTGTAGGACAGAGGACTATCTCTAGTGTCAGCGGTGTAGGACAGAGGACTATCTCTAGGGTCAGTGCTGTAGGACAGAGGACTATCTCTAGTGTCAGCGCTGTAGGACAGAGTACTATCTCTAGTGTCAGCTCTGTAGGACAGAGGACTATCTCTAGTGTTAGCGCTGTAGGACAGAGGACTATCTCTAGTGTCAGCGCTGTAGGACAGAGGACTATCTCTAGGTTCAGTGCTGTAGGACTGAGGACTATCTCTAGTGTCAGCGCTGTAGGACAGAGGACTATCTCTAGTGTCAGCGCTGTAGGACAGAGGACTATCTCTAGTGTCAGCGCTGTAGGACAGCGGACTATCTCTAGTGTCAGCGCTGTAGGACAGAGGACCATCTCTAGGGTCAGTGCTGTAGGACAGAGGACTATCTCTAGTGTCAGCGCTGTAGGACAGAGGACTATCTCTAGTGTCAGCGCTGTAGGACAGAGGACTATCTCTAGTGTCAGCGCTGTAGGACAGAGGATTATCTCCAGTGTCAGTGGTGTAGGACAGAGGATTATCTCCAGTGTCAGTGGTGTAGGACAGAGGACTATCTCTAGTGTCAGCGGTCTAGGACAGAGGATTATCTCTAGTGTCAGCGCTGTAGGACAGAGGCCTATCTCTAGTGTCAGTGGTGTAGGACAGAGGACTATCTCTAGGGTCAGTGCTGTAGGACAGAGGACTATCTCTAGTGTCAGCGCTGTAGGACAGAGTACTATCTCTAGTGTCAGCTCTGTAGGACAGAGGACTATCTCTAGTGTTAGCGCTCTAGGACAGAGGACTATCTCTAGTGTCAGCGCTGTAGGACAGCGGACTATCTCTAGTGTCAGCGCTGTAGGACAGAGGACTATCTCTAGGGTCAGTGCTGTAGGACTGAGGACTATCTCTAGTGTCAGCGCTGTAGGACAGAGGATTATCTCCAGTGTCAGTGGTGTAGGACAGAGGATTATCTCCAGTGTCAGTGGTGTAGGACAGAGGATTATCTCCAGTGTCAGTGGTGTAGGACAGAGGACTATCTCTAGTGTCAGCGGTCTAGGACAGAGGATTATCTCTAGTGTCAGCGCTGTAGGACAGAGGACTATCTCTAGTGTCAGCGGTGTAGGACAGAGGACTATCTCTAGGGTCAGTGCTGTAGGACAGAGGACTATCTCTAGTGTCAGTGCAGTAGGACAGAGGACTATCTCTAGTGTCAGTGCAGTAGGACAGAGGACTATCTCTAGTGTCAGTGCCGTAGGACAGAGGACTATCTCTAGGGTCAGTGCTGTAGGACAGAGGAATATCTCTAGTGTCAGTGCAGTAGGACAGAGGACTATCTCTAGTGTCAGTGCTGTAGGACAGAGGACTATCTCTAGGGTCAGTGCTGTAGGACAGAGGACTATCTCTAGGGTCAGTGCTGTAGGACAGAGGACTATCTCTAGGGTCAGTGCTGTAGGACAGAGGACTATCTCTAGGGTCAGTGCTGTAGGACAGAGGACTATCTCTAGGGTCAGTGCTGTAGGACAGAGGACTATCTCTATCAGTGCTCTAGGACAGAGGACTATCTCTAGTGTCAGTGCTGTAGGACAGAGGACTATCTCTAGGGTCAGTGCTGTAGGACAGAGGACTATCTCTAGGGTCAGTGCTGTAGGACAGAGGACTATCTCTAGGGTCAGTGCTGTAGGACAGAGGACTATCTCTAGGGTCAGTGCTGTAGGACAGAGGACTATCTCTAGTGTCAGTGCAGTAGGACAGAGGACTATCTCTAGTGTCAGTGCTGTAGGACAGAGGACTATCTCTAGGGTCAGTGCTGTAGGACAGAGGACTATCTCTAGGGTCAGTGCTGTGGGACAGAGGACTATCTCTAGGGTCAGTGCTGTAGGACAGAGGACTATCTCTAGAGTCAGTGCTGTAGGACAGAGGACTATCTCCAGGGTCAGTGCTGTAGGACAGAGGACTATCTCTAGGGTCAGTGCTGTAGGACAGAGGACTATCTCTAGGGTCAGTGCTGTAGGACAGAGGACTATCTCTAGTGTCAGCGCTGTAGGACAGAGGACTATCTCTAGTGTCAGCGCTGTAGGACAGAGGACTATCTCTAGTGTCAGCGCTGTAGGACAGAGGACTATCTCTAGTGTCAGCGCTGTAGGACAGAGGACTATCTCTAGGTTCAGTGCTGTAGGACTGAGGACTATCTCTAGTGTCAGCGCTGTAGGACAGAGGACTATCTCTAGTGTCAGCGCTGTAGGACAGAGGACTATCTCTAGTGTCAGCGCTGTAGGACAGCGGACTATCTCTAGTGTCAGCGCTGTAGGACAGAGGACCATCTCTAGGGTCAGTGCTGTAGGACAGAGGACTATCTCTAGTGTCAGCGCTGTAGGACAGAGGACTATCTCTAGTGTCAGCGCTGTAGGACAGAGGACTATCTCTAGTGTCAGCGCTGTAGGACAGAGGATTATCTCCAGTGTCAGTGGTGTAGGACAGAGGATTATCTCCAGTGTCAGTGGTGTAGGACAGAGGACTATCTCTAGTGTCAGCGGTCTAGGACAGAGGATTATCTCTAGTGTCAGCGCTGTAGGACAGAGGCCTATCTCTAGTGTCAGTGGTGTAGGACAGAGGACTATCTCTAGGGTCAGTGCTGTAGGACAGAGGACTATCTCTAGTGTCAGCGCTGTAGGACAGAGTACTATCTCTAGTGTCAGCTCTGTAGGACAGAGGACTATCTCTAGTGTTAGCGCTCTAGGACAGAGGACTATCTCTAGTGTCAGCGCTGTAGGACAGCGGACTATCTCTAGTGTCAGCGCTGTAGGACAGAGGACTATCTCTAGGGTCAGTGCTGTAGGACTGAGGACTATCTCTAGTGTCAGCGCTGTAGGACAGAGGATTATCTCCAGTGTCAGTGGTGTAGGACAGAGGATTATCTCCAGTGTCAGTGGTGTAGGACAGAGGATTATCTCCAGTGTCAGTGGTGTAGGACAGAGGACTATCTCTAGTGTCAGCGGTCTAGGACAGAGGATTATCTCTAGTGTCAGCGCTGTAGGACAGAGGACTATCTCTAGTGTCAGCGGTGTAGGACAGAGGACTATCTCTAGGGTCAGTGCTGTAGGACAGAGGACTATCTCTAGTGTCAGTGCAGTAGGACAGAGGACTATCTCTAGTGTCAGTGCAGTAGGACAGAGGACTATCTCTAGTGTCAGTGCCGTAGGACAGAGGACTATCTCTAGGGTCAGTGCTGTAGGACAGAGGAATATCTCTAGTGTCAGTGCAGTAGGACAGAGGACTATCTCTAGTGTCAGTGCTGTAGGACAGAGGACTATCTCTAGGGTCAGTGCTGTAGGACAGAGGACTATCTCTAGGGTCAGTGCTGTAGGACAGAGGACTATCTCTAGGGTCAGTGCTGTAGGACAGAGGACTATCTCTAGGGTCAGTGCTGTAGGACAGAGGACTATCTCTAGGGTCAGTGCTGTAGGACAGAGGACTATCTCTATCAGTGCTCTAGGACAGAGGACTATCTCTAGTGTCAGTGCTGTAGGACAGAGGACTATCTCTAGGGTCAGTGCTGTAGGACAGAGGACTATCTCTAGGGTCAGTGCTGTAGGACAGAGGACTATCTCTAGGGTCAGTGCTGTAGGACAGAGGACTATCTCTAGGGTCAGTGCTGTAGGACAGAGGACTATCTCTAGTGTCAGTGCAGTAGGACAGAGGACTATCTCTAGTGTCAGTGCTGTAGGACAGAGGACTATCTCTAGGGTCAGTGCTGTAGGACAGAGGACTATCTCTAGGGTCAGTGCTGTGGGACAGAGGACTATCTCTAGGGTCAGTGCTGTAGGACAGAGGACTATCTCTAGAGTCAGTGCTGTAGGACAGAGGACTATCTCCAGGGTCAGTGCTGTAGGACAGAGGACTATCTCTAGGGTCAGTGCTGTAGGACAGAGGACTATCTCTAGGGTCAGTGCTGTAGGACAGAGGACTATCTCTAGTGTCAGCGCTGTAGGACAGAGGACTATCTCTAGTGTCAGCGCTGTAGGACAGAGGACTATCTCTAGTGTCAGCGCTGTAGGACAGAGGACTATCTCTAGTGTTAGCGCTGTAGGACAGAGGACTATCTCTAGTGTCAGCGCTGTAGGACAGCGGACTATCTCTAGTTTCAGCGCTGTAGGACAGAGGACTATCTCTAGGGTCAGTGCTGTAGGACAGAGGACTATCTCTAGTGTCAGCGCTGTAGGACAGAGGACTATCTCTAGTGTCAGCGCTGTAGGACAGAGGACTATCTCTAGTGTCAGCGCTGTAGGACAGAGGACTATCTCTAGTGTCAGCGCTGTAGGACAGAGGACTATCTCTAGTGTCAGCGCTGTAGGATAGAGGACTATCTCTAGTGTCAGTGCTGTAGGACAGAGGACTATCTCTAGGGTCAGTGCTGTAGGACAGAGGACTATCTCTAGTGTCAGCGCTGTAGGACAGAGGACTATCTCTAGTGTCAGCGCTGTAGGACAGAGGACTATCTCTAGTGTCAGTGGTGTAGGACAGAGGACTATCTCTTGGGTCAGTGCTCTAGGACAGAGGACTATCTCTAGGGTCAGTGCTGTAGGACAGAGGACAATCTCTTGGGTTAGTGCTGTAGGACAGAGGACTATCTCTAGGGTCAGTGCTTTAGGAGAGAGGACTATCTCTAGGGTCAGTGCGTTAGGACAGAGTACTATCTCTAGGGTCAGTGCTGTAGGACAGAGGACTATCTCTAGGGTCAGCGCTGGAGGACAGAGGACTATCTCTAGTGTCAGTGCTGTAGGACAGAGGACTCTCTCTTGGGTCAGCGCTGTAGGACAGAGGACTATCTCTGTCAGTTCTGTAGGACAGAGGACTATCTCCAGTGTCACTGCTGTAGGGACAGAGGACTATCTCTGTCAGTGCTGTAGGACAGAGGACTATCTCTAGGGTCAGTGCTGTAGGACAGAGGACTATCTCTATCAGTGCTCTAGGACAGAGCACTATCTCTAGGGTCAGTGCTGTAGGACAGAGGACTATCACTGTCAGTCCTGTAGAACAGAGGACTATCTCTAGGGTCAGTGCTGTAGGAGGGAGGACTATCTCTAGGGTCAGTGCTATAGGACAGAGGGCTATCTCTAGGGTCAGTGCTGTAGGACAGAGGACTATCTCTAGGGTCAGTGCTGTAGGACAGAGGACTATCTCTAGTGTCAGTGCAGTAGGACAGAGGACTATCTCTAGTGTCAGTGCAGTAGGACAGAGGACTATCTCTAGTGTCAGTGCTGTAGGACAGAGGACTATCTCTAGGGTCAGTGCTGTAGGACAGAGGACTATCTCTAGTGTCAGTGCAGTAGGACAGAGGACTATCTCTAGTGTCAGTGCTGTAGGACAGAGGACTATCTCTAGGGTCAGTGCTGTAGGACAGAGGACTATCTCTGTCAGTGCTGTAGGACAGAGGACTATCTCTAGGGTCAGTGCTGTAGGACAGAGGACTATCTCTATCAGTGCTCTAGGACAGAGGACTATCTCTAGGGTCAGTGCTGTAGGACAGAGGACTATCTCTGGTGTCAGTGCTGTAGAACAGAGGACTATCTCTAGGGTCAGTGCTGTAGGACAGAGGACTATCTCTAGTGTCAGTGCTGTAGGACAGAGGACAATCTCTAGTGTCAGCGCTGTAGGACAGAGGACTATCTCTGGTGACAGCGCTGTAGGACAGAGGACTATCTCTAGTGTCAGTGGTGTAGGACAGAGGACTATCTCTTGGGTCAGTGCTGTAGGACAGAGGACTATCTCTAGGGTCAGTGCTGTAGGACAGAGGACAATCTCTTGGGTTAGTGCTGTAGGACAGAAGACTATCTCTAGGGTCAGTGCTTTAGGAGAGAGGACTATCTCTAGGGTCAGTGCGTTAGGACAGAGGACTATCTCAAGGGTCAGTGCTGTAGGACAGAGGACTATCTCTAGGGTCAGCGCTGGAGGACAGAGGACTATCTCTAGTGTCAGTGCTGTAGGACAGAGGACTCTCTCTTGGGTCAGCGCTGTAGGACAGAGGACTATCTCTGTCAGTTCTGTGGGACAGAGGACTATCTCCAGTGTCAGTGCTGTAGGGACAGAGGACTATCTCTGTCAGTGCTGTAGGACAGAGGACTATCTCTAGGGTCAGTGCTGTAGGACAGAGGACTATCTCTATCAGTGCTCTAGGACAGAGCACTATCTCTAGGGTCAGTGCTGTAGGACAGAGGACTATCACTGTCAGTCCTGTAGAACAGAGGACTATCTCTAGGGTCAGTGCTGTAGGAGAGAGGACTATCTCTAGGGTCAGTGCTATAGGACAGAGGGCTATCTCTAGGGTCAGTGCTGTAGGACAGAGGACTATCTCTAGGGTCAGTGCTGTAGGACAGAGGACTATCTCTAGAGTCAGTGCTGTAGGACAGAGGACTATCTCCAGGGTCAGTGCTGTAGGACAGAGGACTATCTCTAGGGTCAGTGCTGTAGGACAGAGGACTATCTCTAGGGTCAGTGCTGTAGGACAGAGGACTATCTCTAGGGTCAGTGCTGTAGGACAGAGGACTATCTCTAGTGTCAGCGCTGTAGGACAGAGGACTATCTCTAGTGTCAGCGCTGTAGGACAGAGGACTATCTCTAGTGTCAGCGCTGTAGGACAGAGGACTATCTCTAGTGTCAGCGCTGTAGGACAGAGTACTATCTCTAGTGTCAGCTCTGTAGGACAGAGGACTATCTCTAGTGTCAGCGCTGTAGGACAGAGGACTATCTCTAGTGTCAGCGCTGTAGGACATCGGACTATCTCTAGTGTCAGCGCTGTAGGACAGAGGACTATCTCTAGGGTCAGTGCTGTAGGACAGAGGACTATCTCTAGTGTCAGCGCTGTAGGACAGAGGACTATCTCTAGTGTCAGCGCTGTAGGACAGAGGACTATCTCTAGTGTCAGCGCTGTAGGACAGAGGATTATCTCCAGTGTCAGTGGTGTAGGACAGAGGACTATCTCTAGTGTCAGCGGTCTAGGACAGAGGATTATCTCTAGTGTCAGCGCTGTAGGACAGAGGACTATCTCTAGTGTCAGTGGTGTTGGACAGAGGACTATCTCTAGGGTCAGTGCTGTAGGACAGAGGACTATCTCTAGTGTCAGTGCTGTAGGACAGAGGACTATCTCTAGTGTCAGTGCAGTAGGACAGAGGACTATCTCTAGTGTCAGTGCAGTAGGACAGAGGACTATCTCTAGTGTCAGTGCTGTAGGACAGAGGACTATCTCTAGGTTCAGTGCTGTAGGACAGAGGACTATCTCTAGGGTCAGTGCTGTAGGACAGAGGACTATCTCTAGTGTCAGTGCAGTAGGACAGAGGACTATCTCTAGTGTCAGTGCAGTAGGACAGAGGACTATCTCTAGTGTCAGTGCAGTAGGACAGAGGACTATCTCTAGGGTCAGTGCTGTAGGACAGAGGACTATCTCTGTCAGTGGTGTAGGACAGAGGACTATCTCTAGTGTCAGCGCTGTAGGACAGAGGACTATCTCTAGTGTCAGCGCTGTAGGACAGAGGACTATCTCTAGGGTCAGTGCTGTAGGACAGAGGACTATCTCTATCAGTGCTCTAGGACAGAGGACTATCTCTAGGGTCAGTGCTGTAGGACAGAGGACTATCTCTGGTGTCAGTGCTGTAGAACAGAGGACTATCTCTAGGGTCAGTGCTGTAGGACAGAGGACTATCTCTAGTGTCAGTGCTGTAGGACAGAGGACTATCTCTAGTGTCAGCGCTGTAGGACAGAGGACTATCTCTGGTGACAGCGCTGTAGGACAGAGGACTATCTCTAGTGTCAGTGGTGTAGGACAGAGGACTATCTCTTGGGTCAGTGCTGTAGGACAGAGGACTATCTCTAGGGTCAGTGCTGTAGGACAGAGGACAATCTCTTGGGTTAGTGCTGTAGGACAGAAGACTATCTCTAGGGTCAGTGCTTTAGGAGAGAGGACTATCTCTAGGGTCAGTGCGTTAGGACAGAGGACTATCTCTAGGGTCAGTGCTGTAGGACAGAGGACTATCTCTAGGGTCAGCGCTGGAGGACAGAGGACTATCTCTAGTGTCAGTGCTGTAGGACAGAGGACTCTCTCTTGGGTCAGCGCTGTAGGACAGAGGACTATCTCTGTCAGTTCTGTGGGACAGAGGACTATCTCCAGTGTCAGTGCTGTAGGGACAGAGGACTATCTCTGTCAGTGCTGTAGGACAGAGGACTATCTCTAGGGTCAGTGCTGTAGGACAGAGGACTATCTCTATCAGTGCTCTAGGACAGAGCACTATCTCTAGGGTCAGTGCTGTAGGACAGAGGACTATCACTGTCAGTCCTGTAGAACAGAGGACTATCTCTAGGGTCAGTGCTGTAGGAGAGAGGACTATCTCTAGGGTCAGTGCTATAGGACAGAGGGCTATCTCAAGGGTCAGTGCTGTAGGACAGAGGACTATCTCTAGGGTCAGTGCTGTAGGACAGAGGACTATCTCTAGAGTCAGTGCTGTAGGACAGAGGACTATCTCCAGGGTCAGTGCTGTAGGACAGAGGACTATCTCTAGGGTCAGTGCTGTAGGACAGAGGACTATCTCTAGGGTCAGTGCTGTAGGACAGAGGACTATCTCTAGGGTCAGTGCTGTAGGACAGAGGACTATCTCTAGTGTCAGCGCTGTAGGACAGAGGACTATCTCTAGTGTCAGCGCTGTAGGACAGAGGACTATCTCTAGTGTCAGCGCTGTAGGACAGAGGACTATCTCTAGTGTCAGCGCTGTAGGACAGAGTACTATCTCTAGTGTCAGCTCTGTAGGACAGAGGACTATCTCTAGTGTCAGCGCTGTAGGACAGAGGACTATCTCTAGTGTCAGCGCTGTAGGACATCGGACTATCTCTAGTGTCAGCGCTGTAGGACAGAGGACTATCTCTAGGGTCAGTGCTGTAGGACAGAGGACTATCTCTAGTGTCAGCGCTGTAGGACAGAGGACTATCTCTAGTGTCAGCGCTGTAGGACAGAGGACTATCTCTAGTGTCAGCGCTGTAGGACAGAGGATTATCTCCAGTGTCAGTGGTGTAGGACAGAGGACTATCTCTAGTGTCAGCGGTCTAGGACAGAGGATTATCTCTAGTGTCAGCGCTGTAGGACAGAGGACTATCTCTAGTGTCAGTGGTGTTGGACAGAGGACTATCTCTAGGGTCAGTGCTGTAGGACAGAGGACTATCTCTAGTGTCAGTGCTGTAGGACAGAGGACTATCTCTAGTGTCAGTGCAGTAGGACAGAGGACTATCTCTAGTGTCAGTGCAGTAGGACAGAGGACTATCTCTAGTGTCAGTGCTGTAGGACAGAGGACTATCTCTAGGGTCAGTGCTGTAGGACAGAGGACTATCTCTAGGGTCAGTGCTGTAGGACAGAGGACTATCTCTAGTGTCAGTGCAGTAGGACAGAGGACTATCTCTAGTGTCAGTGCAGTAGGACAGAGGACTATCTCTAGTGTCAGTGCAGTAGGACAGAGGACTATCTCTAGGGTCAGTGCTGTAGGACAGAGGACTATCTCTGTCAGTGGTGTAGGACAGAGGACTATCTCTAGTGTCAGCGCTGTAGGACAGAGGACTATCTCTAGTGTTAGCGCTGTAGGACAGAGGACTATCTCTAGTGTCAGCGCTGTAGGACAGCGGACTATCTCTAGTTTCAGCGCTGTAGGACAGAGGACTATCTCTAGGGTCAGTGCTGTAGGACAGAGGACTATCTCTAGTGTCAGTGCTGTAGGACAGAGGACTATCTCTAGTGTCAGTGCAGTAGGACAGAGGACTATCTCTAGTGTCAGTGCAGTAGGACAGAGGACTATCTCTAGTGTCAGTGCTGTAGGACAGAGGACTATCTCTAGGGTCAGTGCTGTAGGACAGAGGACTATCTCTAGGGTCAGTGCTGTAGGACAGAGGACTATCTCTAGTGTCAGTGCAGTAGGACAGAGGACTATCTCTAGTGTCAGTGCAGTAGGACAGAGGACTATCTCTAGTGTCAGTGCAGTAGGACAGAGGACTATCTCTAGGGTCAGTGCTGTAGGACAGAGGACTATCTCTGTCAGTGGTGTAGGACAGAGGACTATCTCTAGTGTCAGCGCTGTAGGACAGAGGACTATCTCTAGTGTTAGCGCTGTAGGACAGAGGACTATCTCTAGTGTCAGCGCTGTAGGACAGCGGACTATCTCTAGTTTCAGCGCTGTAGGACAGAGGACTATCTCTAGGGTCAGTGCTGTAGGACAGAGGACTATCTCTAGTGTCAGCGCTGTAGGACAGAGGACTATCTCTAGTGTCAGCGCTGTAGGACAGAGGACTATCTCTAGTGTCAGCGCTGTAGGACATAGGATTATCTCCAGTGTCAGCGGTGTAGGACAGAGGACTATCTCTAGTGTCAGCGGTCTAGGACAGAGGATTATCTCTAGTGTCAGCGCTGTAGGACAGAGGACTATCTCTAGTGTCAGTGGTGTAGGACAGAGGACTATCTCTAGGGTCAGTGCTGTAGGACAGAGGACTATCTCTAGTGTCAGTGCAGTAGGACAGAGGACTATCTCTAGTGTCAGTGCAGTAGGACAGAGGACTATCTCTAGTGTCAGTGCTGTAGGACAGAGGACTATCTCTAGGGTCAGTGCTGTAGGACAGAGGACTATCTCTAGTGTCAGTGCAGTAGGACAGAGGACTATCTCTAGTGTCAGTGCTGTAGGACAGAGGACTATCTCTAGGGTCAGTGCTGTAGGACAGAGGACTATCTCTGTCAGTGCTGTAGGACAGAGGACTATCTCTAGGGTCAGTGCTGTAGGACAGAGGACTATCTCTATCAGTGCTCTAGGACAGAGGACTATCTCTAGGGTCAGTGCTGTAGGACAGAGGACTATCTCTGGTGTCAGTGCTGTAGAACAGAGGACTATCTCTAGGGTCAGTGCTGTAGGACAGAGGACTATCTCTAGTGTCAGTGCTGTAGGACAGAGGACTATCTCTAGTGTCAGCGCTGTAGGACAGAGGACTATCTCTGGTGACAGCGCTGTAGGACAGAGGACTATCTCTAGTGTCAGTGGTGTAGGACAGAGGACTATCTCTTGGGTCAGTGCTGTAGGACAGAGGACTATCTCTAGGGTCAGTGCTGTAGGACAGAGGACAATCTCTTGGGTTAGTGCTGTAGGACAGAAGACTATCTCTAGGGTCAGTGCTTTAGGAGAGAGGACTATCTCTAGTGTCAGCGCTGTAGGACAGAGGACTATCTCTGGTGACAGCGCTGTAGGACAGAGGACTATCTCTAGTGTCAGTGGTGTAGGACAGAGGACTATCTCTTGGGTCAGTGCTGTAGGACAGAGGACTATCTCTAGGGTCAGTGCTGTAGGACAGAGGACAATCTCTTGGGTTAGTGCTGTAGGACAGAAGACTATCTCTAGGGTCAGTGCTTTAGGAGAGAGGACTATCTCTAGGGTCAGTGCGTTAGGACAGAGGACTATCTCTAGGGTCAGTGCTGTAGGACAGAGGACTATCTCTAGGGTCAGCGCTGGAGGACAGAGGACTATCTCTAGTGTCAGTGCTGTAGGACAGAGGACTCTCTCTTGGGTCAGCGCTGTAGGACAGAGGACTATCTCTGTCAGTTCTGTGGGACAGAGGACTATCTCCAGTGTCAGTGCTGTAGGGACAGAGGACTATCTCTGTCAGTGCTGTAGGACAGAGGACTATCTCTAGGGTCAGTGCTGTAGGACAGAGGACTATCTCTATCAGTGCTCTAGGACAGAGCACTATCTCTAGGGTCAGTGCTGTAGGACAGAGGACTATCACTGTCAGTCCTGTAGAACAGAGGACTATCTCTAGGGTCAGTGCTGTAGGAGAGAGGACTATCTCTAGGGTCAGTGCTATAGGACAGAGGGCTATCTCTAGGGTCAGTGCTGTAGGACAGAGGACTATCTCTAGGGTCAGTGCTGTAGGACAGAGGACTATCTCTAGAGTCAGTGCTGTAGGACAGAGGACTATCTCCAGGGTCAGTGCTGTAGGACAGAGGACTATCTCTAGGGTCAGTGCTGTAGGACAGAGGACTATCTCTAGGGTCAGTGCTGTAGGACAGAGGACTATCTCTAGGGTCAGTGCTGTAGGACAGAGGACTATCTCTAGTGTCAGCGCTGTAGGACAGAGGACTATCTCTAGTGTCAGCGCTGTAGGACAGAGGACTATCTCTAGTGTCAGCGCTGTAGGACAGAGGACTATCTCTAGTGTCAGCGCTGTAGGACAGAGTACTATCTCTAGTGTCAGCTCTGTAGGACAGAGGACTATCTCTAGTGTCAGCGCTGTAGGACAGAGGACTATCTCTAGTGTCAGCGCTGTAGGACATCGGACTATCTCTAGTGTCAGCGCTGTAGGACAGAGGACTATCTCTAGGGTCAGTGCTGTAGGACAGAGGACTATCTCTAGTGTCAGCGCTGTAGGACAGAGGACTATCTCTAGTGTCAGCGCTGTAGGACAGAGGACTATCTCTAGTGTCAGCGCTGTAGGACAGAGGATTATCTCCAGTGTCAGTGGTGTAGGACAGAGGACTATCTCTAGTGTCAGCGGTCTAGGACAGAGGATTATCTCTAGTGTCAGCGCTGTAGGACAGAGGACTATCTCTAGTGTCAGTGGTGTTGGACAGAGGACTATCTCTAGGGTCAGTGCTGTAGGACAGAGGACTATCTCTAGTGTCAGTGCTGTAGGACAGAGGACTATCTCTAGTGTCAGTGCAGTAGGACAGAGGACTATCTCTAGTGTCAGTGCAGTAGGACAGAGGACTATCTCTAGTGTCAGTGCTGTAGGACAGAGGACTATCTCTAGGGTCAGTGCTGTAGGACAGAGGACTATCTCTAGGGTCAGTGCTGTAGGACAGAGGACTATCTCTAGTGTCAGTGCAGTAGGACAGAGGACTATCTCTAGTGTCAGTGCAGTAGGACAGAGGACTATCTCTAGTGTCAGTGCAGTAGGACAGAGGACTATCTCTAGGGTCAGTGCTGTAGGACAGAGGACTATCTCTGTCAGTGCTGTAGGACAGAGGACTATCTCTAGGGTCAGTGCTGTAGGACAGAGGACTATCTCTGTCAGTGCTGTAGGACAGAGGACTATCTCTAGGGTCAGTGCTGTAGGACAGAGGACAATCTCTATCAGTGCTCTAGGACAGAGGACTATCTCTAGGGTCAGTGCTGTAGGACAGAGGACTATCTCTGTCAGTGCTGTAGAACAGAGGACTATCTCTAGGGTCAGTGCTGTAGGACAGAGGACTATCTCTAGGGTCAGTGCTGTAGGACAGAGGACTATCTCTAGAGTCAGTGCTGTAGGACAGAGGACTATCTCCAGGGTCAGTGCTGTAGGACAGAGGACTATCTCTAGGGTCAGTGCTGTAGGACAGAGGACTATCTCTAGGGTCAGTGCTGTAGGACAGAGGACTATCTCTAGGGTCAGTGCTGTAGGACAGAGGACTATCTCTAGTGTCAGCGCTGTAGGACAGAGGACTATCTCTAGTGTCAGCGCTGTAGGACAGAGGACTATCTCTAGTGTCAGCGCTGTAGGACAGAGGACTATCTCTAGTGTCAGCGCTGTAGGACAGAGTACTATCTCTAGTGTCAGCTCTGTAGGACAGAGGACTATCTCTAGTGTCAGCGCTGTAGGACAGAGGACTATCTCTAGTGTCAGCGCTGTAGGACATCGGACTATCTCTAGTGTCAGCGCTGTAGGACAGAGGACTATCTCTAGGGTCAGTGCTGTAGGACAGAGGACTATCTCTAGTGTCAGCGCTGTAGGACAGAGGACTATCTCTAGTGTCAGCGCTGTAGGACAGAGGACTATCTCTAGTGTCAGCGCTGTAGGACAGAGGATTATCTCCAGTGTCAGTGGTGTAGGACAGAGGACTATCTCTAGTGTCAGCGGTCTAGGACAGAGGATTATCTCTAGTGTCAGCGCTGTAGGACAGAGGACTATCTCTAGTGTCAGTGGTGTTGGACAGAGGACTATCTCTAGGGTCAGTGCTGTAGGACAGAGGACTATCTCTAGGGTCAGTGCTGTAGGACAGAGGACTATCTCTAGTGTCAGTGCAGTAGGACAGAGGACTATCTCTAGTGTCAGTGCAGTAGGACAGAGGACTATCTCTAGTGTCAGTGCTGTAGGACAGAGGACTATCTCTAGGGTCAGTGCTGTAGGACAGAGGACTATCTCTAGGGTCAGCGCTGGAGGACAGAGGACTATCTCTAGTGTCAGTGCTGTAGGACAGAGGACTCTCTCTTGGGTCAGCGCTGTAGGACAGAGGACTATCTCTGTCAGTTCTGTGGGACAGAGGACTATCTCCAGTGTCAGTGCTGTAGGGACAGAGGACTATCTCTGTCAGTGCTGTAGGACAGAGGACTATCTCTAGGGTCAGTGCTGTAGGACAGAGGACTATCTCTATCAGTGCTCTAGGACAGAGCACTATCTCTAGGGTCAGTGCTGTAGGACAGAGGACTATCACTGTCAGTCCTGTAGAACAGAGGACTATCTCTAGGGTCAGTGCTGTAGGAGAGAGGACTATCTCTAGGGTCAGTGCTATAGGACAGAGGGCTATCTCTAGGGTCAGTGCTGTAGGACAGAGGACTATCTCTAGGGTCAGTGCTGTAGGACAGAGGACTATCTCTAGAGTCAGTGCTGTAGGACAGAGGACTATCTCCAGGGTCAGTGCTGTAGGACAGAGGACTATCTCTAGGGTCAGTGCTGTAGGACAGAGGACTATCTCTAGGGTCAGTGCTGTAGGACAGAGGACTATTGTTACGCACGCCTCTGAGAAGAGGGAACGCAACTCCCTGCTACAATTCAACTCTCTGAAGTGCAAGAGGTATGGACTGTAGGTGCGAGTAAGGATGACACAAAAGCAGAATTTACCGTTTACTAGAATTTATTTTCTTACACGGTAATATGGGGAAAAGGGGCTGGACGGAACCAAAGCAAAGAAAGTAAATATCAAAGTTCCCCCTCTCCTTTCTAACCTGCCTACCCACTTAACTTACCTAACTTAACACCGCCTGGTGCCCTAACCAAAATACAGGGGGTGGTCCGCCCAGGTCTTACCTAGTGTGCCTAGACAGTAAATATACTACGGGTATATGTATGCCCTCGGGCCTCTTGCCTAAGCACTCCCAAAGTGCCTTCTCCTTCCCCCCCTGGGAACAAACGAAACAGAGTAATTGTTAATGATTTCACAAACACTCACGAACACAGGACATAGCAAAACTGCTACCAACAACAACAGTACATACCACACTTTCTGATACACAACCAACACTATATCACAATCTAATTTCAATCTCCAAATCTCTACTCCTTATCTCATCTCTCTCTCTCTCCCTCTCAATCTTCTCTCTCTTGGCAGAACACTGGCTTTTATCTTCTGGGGGCAATGGTGATTAGTGTCAGCTGCTTCTTGACGAGGGGGCGGGGTCAGCTCCAATCACCAATTAGCCTGGGGTTGACCAATCAGCTGGTTGGGGAGTACTTCAGGAAGCCATCTCCTGAAACACACACTCAAATACAAAACAGAACACAGAAACTGGGGAACGTAACACGCCCACCACAAAAATTGCAAACATACAGTTTGTAATAACAAAAACCAACGCTTCCCCAGTTAGTAAACCCGTGATAGAGCGTCAGCAACCACATTCGCTGAGCCCTTCACATAGGCTATCTGTACATTATATCCTTGTACAATCAGAGCCCACCGCATAAGGCGGCGGTTCTGATTGTACATTTGCTTTAAGAACACTAAAGGATTATGGTCCGTGAAGACCATTACAGGAAAGGCACTGGATCCCACATATACCTCAAAGAACTGTAAGGCTAGCAATAAAGCTAGCGTCTCTTGTTCAATTGTGGAGTACCTTGACTGACACGAGTTGAACTTACGGGAGAAGAAACTGACGGGCCGATCCACTCCGTCTTCATCTTCCTGTAAGAGAACCGCACCCACCCCCACTATACTAGCGTCAACCTCCAACTTAAAAGGTTTGTCAAAGTTGGGGGCGGCAAGCACTGGGGCACTACAAAGTAGCGCTTTAGCGGACTCAAAAGCATGGTTACAGTCCTTGGACCACCTAAATGGTACCTTGGGACTAAGCAGAGATGAAAGGGGAGCTACTACCGTCGAGAAATTCTTACAGAATGTACGATAGTACCCTACCATCCCTAGAAATCTGCGCAACTGGCGTCGAGTCGTGGGAGCAGGAAAAGCAACAATTGCTTCCACTTTGCCAGTTACTGGGCGCACTTGACCTCGTCCCACTTGTTTCCCTAAGTAAGTCACCGTAGCCTTCCCAAACTCACACTTGGCCAAATTGAGGGTTAAAGAAGCATTCTCCAACCGCTGAAACACACTTTTCAAAGTGGAGAGATGATCAGACCAAGTAGACGAATGGATCACCACATCATCAAGGTATGCAGTACAATTTGGCACATCTGCAAACACAATGTTAACTAGACGCTGAAAAGTAGCAGGTGCATTACACATGCCAAAGGGCATCACAGTGTATTGTACAAAATTATCAGGCGTAACAAAAGCCGATATGTCAGAAGCTCTAGAGGTCAGAGGCACCTGCCAATAACCTTTTAACAAATCTAACTTACTAACGTAAGCAGCAGAGCCAATTCTATCAATGCAGTCATCTAATCGAGGTAGAGGAAAAGAATCAGACTTTGTAACTGCATTTACTCGACGATAGTCCGTGCATAAGCGGGACGTACCGTCAGGCTTAGGAACAAGAATACATGGGGAACTCCAGGAGCTGTTACTGGGTTTTGCCATGTCATTATGTAATAAATAAGCTACCTCACTTTTCATTACCTCCCTTTTCTTTGCATTAACCCGGTACGGATGCTGACGTATAGGAGCAGCATTGCCCACATCCACGTCATGTTCCAAGATGGACGTGCGACTTGGAACGTCCTGAAACACACTGAGAAAACTGTTTATCAATAGGATAAGGTCCTTAGTTTGATCGCTATCCAAATGTTCCATTTGAGAGGGTAACTTCTTCAGCATCTCTGAATTACATAGGCGTTCACACTGCTGTAACGTATGGCGTAACTCCAAACCATCCTCCTTATCATCCTCTAGGTCCCAGCCAGGCTTCAGCACCACCGCAGCCACACTGGAGACGGCGGGCTGGACCGGCTTACTTGAGGAGCTGTCTGGAGAGTCACGTACATAATATTCTTTTAGCATGTTAACATGACACACACGGGAAGAACGCCTTCGATCTGGGGTCTTTATCACATAGTTTGTGTCACTGAGTTTCTTTTCCACCAGATATGGTCCAGAAAAACGTGCTGACAGAGATGAGCCAGGAATTGGCAACAAAACTAAAACTTTATCCCCTGGTGCAAAAGAACGGCCAACAGCCTTTTTGTCATAATGCACCTTCATGCGTTTTTGCGAAGAGGAAAGAGAATTTTGGGCTAACGCACATGCGGCGTGCAGTTTCTTCCGCATTTGACTGACATAATCCAATACATTTTTAGGGGCGCTACTGGGTGTTGGAGATAAGATATGCTCCTTCAAAACTTTCAGCGGACCCCGTGGGGTGTGTCCAAACACAAGGTCAGCAGGGCTGAACCCTAAGGACTCTTGTATCGTTTCCCTAATAGCAAATAGGACAAAGGGCACCCCCTCATCCCAATCGGTACTGGTATCCATACAATACTTGCGTAGCATTGCCTTCAGCGTCTGATGCCAGCGTTCGAGAGCCCCTTGACTCTCTGGATGATACGGACTTGAGACCTGATGGGAAATACACAATGTCTTTAACACATTTGAAAACATTTTGGACATGAAGTTGGATCCCTGATCAGTTTGGATTACTTTAGGGAGTCCAAACGTAGAGAAGAACTTCACCAGTGCCTTCACCACAGTCTTAGCCGTAATAGTACGGAGAGGAATAGCCTCTGGGTATCGAGTAGCACTGCACATTATTGTTAATAGGAACTGGTTACCTGACCTGGTTTTCGGCAACGGACCTACACAATCAACTATCACTCTTTCAAACGGTTCCCCCACCACAGGAATCGGGTAGAGCGGTGCTCTAGGAACTGTTTGATTCGCTTTCCCAGTGAGTTGACATACGTGACATGTTTTACAAAATTGGACCACGTCAGACTTCAAACCTGGCCAAAAAAAATGACGAAGGACCCGGTTATAAGTCTTTGTGATCCCCAAATGTCCAGACCACGCCTGGTCATGGGCGAGTGACAGCACCTGCTGTCGGAACGGTGTAGGAACAACCACTTGACACACTTCACTCCAGTCATTAACGGTGTCATGAGCTGCCCATTTACGCATCAAAACTCCTGCTTCCATAAAGTAGGCAGTCTCTCTAGTTTTAGCTTCTTCAATGGAAATTACCGAAGCAAAACACTTACGAAGACTGGTGTCTCCTTTTTGACATTCAATCACCTTCTCAGGGGTGACAGACAAAAGAATGTCATGTAATTGGGGTGCGATTTCGCAGTCCCCTTCCTTAGTTTTTACAGGAGTAAAAACTGTCGGACTTGCAGAAGGAATACTTGGTGCATTGTCTTCTACTTCAACATTCTCAAAAATGGAACTAGCCAAATCCACCACATCTCCAAGCTTGCGAGATTGTGCCCTCGTTAAGACACAAGCAGGAAAAACATGTGGAAATGCTTGAACCAATTTCTCATCTGCAATTTTGATTTCTGGGTTGTCTACTACCTCTAACACAGGAGTAACGTTACCACCAGCAATATCATTCCCTAATAGCAATGTGACTCCTTTTACTGGCAGTGTAGACACTACACCAACACGGAAACGTCCTGATACCAAGTCTGACACTAAGTGGACCCAGTGTAATGGTACAGGTACTGTTTTTGTCTCTATCCCCTGTAATATAACATGTGAGCCACAATACGTTTCAGGAGACCAGGGTAAAGCATCAGTAATGATTACTGACTGCGCCGCCCCGGTGTCTCGTAAGATTTTAATTGGCTTTTGATCAGCTTGTTCTCCAGTTAAGGAAACACAACCAGTAGAGATAAACGGAGCATAAACAGGATCCGGTTTCTCAAATGCTGAATCAATACCTCGGACCAACGGACGAGCCAAAGACTTGACTAAACCCAAACTTTTCCTTTTTGGGGCAGATGACTGGGACTGTTTCGGTTTATTTTTCAAAACTGGGCAGTCCGCAATCACGTGACCCTTTTGGTGACAGTAAAAACATTCACGGATCTCATGAAAAGGCTTGTCAGAGGAAAAGCGACCTGAATGAGGCACTGATGACGTAATCAGTCTACCTTCAAAACGAGGTGCACCAAAGACAATTGTGTGTGTCAAAGCGTACTCATCTGCCAACACTGCTGCCTGGGCCAATGTCACCACTTTCTGTTCATTTAAATGAACTACAATTCTATCTGGGAGGTTGCTTTTAAAATCCTCCAACAGCATCAACTCCCGAATATCAGTAAAGGTGTTAGCTTTGCTGGCTGAACACCATCGATTAAACAGAGACTCTTTGTCCCTAGCAAACTCAACAAAAGTACGGTGAGAGGGTTTCTTGTGGTTCCTGAAGCGCTGTCTATAAGCTTCAGGCACCAACTCATAAGCCCGCAACACGGTAGTTTTAACTGTTTCGTAATGTAAACTGTCTTCCAGCGAGAGAGCAGCTACTACTTCCTGGGCTTTCCCAGACAATTTACATTGCAACAGGAGCGGCCAAACCTCGAGTGGCCAATGCAGCGCAGCGGCCACACGCTCAAATGCAGAAAAATAGGAATCCACTTCCGACTCTCGGAATGGTGGGACTAAAGCTATATTTTTACTTACATCAAAGTGGGCTTGATGCTGAGCAGCTTTTGGAGTCGTACCGGAGCCAGCTTCTATCTCCAGTTGTCGGATCCTCACCTCCTTGTCGGCTTCTATTTTCCTAATTTCAAGGTCAAAATGCATTTGTCTCTCTTTATCTTTTTGCTCCATTTCTAACCGGGCCAGCCTCACCTTTAGCCTAGCGGTCCCGTCTGAACGACCTGAAGCAGAAGATAAAGGATCGAATCGAGGCAATGTAAAGGGGGTACGAGCAACCCCTTCCTCCGCCCTGTCCTCCGACTTGGCATCAGAAGGTCTACCCGTCTCCTCTCCTTGCAGTGAGAGAATTCTTTCTCTCACTAAACCCTCCCTGACTAGCACCAAAAGCTCAGCCTTTAGGGCTTTCTCAGGGATAACAAATCCATAATGGTCAGCTATAGCTATAAGGTCTACTTTTCGAAACCTCACCAAACAATCAATAGAGGGCGCTTCAATGAACTTGGAGATGGCTGAGGCAGCCATCTTGTACACAACAATCTACTGAAAACACAAACTAAACAAGTCATCCAAACTCACAACCTACCATCACACCTCAATCACTAACCACAGAGAGCTCAGTCCAGCAGGGTCCGGTGGGTTTAATGGAATCCCGGATGAGCCCCCATTATGTTACGCACGCCTCTGAGAAGAGGGAACGCAACTCCCTGCTACAATTCAACTCTCTGAAGTGCAAGAGGTATGGACTGTAGGTGCGAGTAAGGATGACACAAAAGCAGAATTTACCGTTTACTAGAATTTATTTTCTTACACGGTAATATGGGGAAAAGGGGCTGGACGGAACCAAAGCAAAGAAAGTAAATATCAAAGTTCCCCCTCTCCTTTCTAACCTGCCTACCCACTTAACTTACCTAACTTAACACCGCCTGGTGCCCTAACCAAAATACAGGGGGTGGTCCGCCCAGGTCTTACCTAGTGTGCCTAGACAGTAAATATACTACGGGTATATGTATGCCCTCGGGCCTCTTGCCTAAGCACTCCCAAAGTGCCTTCTCCTTCCCCCCCTGGGAACAAACGAAACAGAGTAATTGTTAATGATTTCACAAACACTCACGAACACAGGACATAGCAAAACTGCTACCAACAACAACAGTACATACCACACTTTCTGATACACAACCAACACTATATCACAATCTAATTTCAATCTCCAAATCTCTACTCCTTATCTCATCTCTCTCTCTCTCCCTCTCAATCTTCTCTCTCTTGGCAGAACACTGGCTTTTATCTTCTGGGGGCAATGGTGATTAGTGTCAGCTGCTTCTTGACGAGGGGGCGGGGTCAGCTCCAATCACCAATTAGCCTGGGGTTGACCAATCAGCTGGTTGGGGAGTACTTCAGGAAGCCATCTCCTGAAACACACACTCAAATACAAAACAGAACACAGAAACTGGGGAACGTAACACTATCTCTAGGGTCAGTGCTGTAGGACAGAGGACTATCTCTAGTGTCAGCGCTGTAGGACAGAGGACTATCTCTAGTGTCAGCGCTGTAGGACAGAGGACTATCTCTAGTGTCAGCACTGTAGGACAGAGGACTATCTCTAGTGTCAGCGCTGTAGGACAGAGTACTATCTCTAGTGTCAGCTCTGTAGGACAGAGGACTATCTCTAGTGTCAGCGCTGTAGGACAGAGGACTATCTCTAGTGTCAGCGCTGTAGGACAGAGGACTATCTCTAGTGTCAGCGCTGTAGGACAGAGGACTATCTCTAGGGTCAGTGCTGTAGGACAGAGGACTATCTCTAGTGTCAGCGCTGTAGGACAGAGGACTATCTCTAGTGTCAGCGCTGTAGGACAGAGGACTATCTCTAGTGTCAGCGCTGTAGGACAGAGGATTATCTCCAGTGTCAGTGGTGTAGGACAGAGGACTATCTCTAGTGTCAGCGGTCTAGGACAGAGGATTATCTCTAGTGTCAGCGCTGTAGGACAGAGGACTATCTCTAGTGTCAGTGGTGTTGGACAGAGGACTATCTCTAGGGTCAGTGCTGTAGGACAGAGGACTATCTCTAGGGTCAGTGCTGTAGGACAGAGGACTATCTCTAGTGTCAGTGCAGTAGGACAGAGGACTATCTCTAGTGTCAGTGCAGTAGGACAGAGGACTATCTCTAGTGTCAGTGCTGTAGGACAGAGGACTATCTCTAGGGTCAGTGCTGTAGGACAGAGGACTATCTCTAGTGTCAGTGCAGTAGGACAGAGGACTATCTCTAGTGTCAGTGCAGTAGGACAGAGGACTATCTCTAGGGTCAGTGCTGTAGGACAGAGGACTATCTCTGTCAGTGCTGTAGGACAGAGGACTATCTCTAGGGTCAGTGCTGTAGGACAGAGGACTATCTCTGTCAGTGCTGTAGGACAGAGGACTATCTCTAGGGTCAGTGCTGTAGGACAGAGGACAATCTCTATCAGTGCTCTAGGACAGAGGACTATCTCTAGGGTCAGTGCTGTAGGACAGAGGACTATCTCTGTCAGTGCTGTAGAACAGAGGACTATCTCTAGGGTCAGTGCTGTAGGACAGAGGACTATCTCTAGGGTCAGTGCTGTAGGACAGAGGACTATCTCTAGAGTCAGTGCTGTAGGACAGAGGACTATCTCCAGGGTCAGTGCTGTAGGACAGAGGACTATCTCTAGGGTCAGTGCTGTAGGACAGAGGACTATCTCTAGGGTCAGTGCTGTAGGACAGAGGACTATCTCTAGGGTCAGTGCTGTAGGACAGAGGACTATCTCTAGTGTCAGCGCTGTAGGACAGAGGACTATCTCTAGTGTCAGCGCTGTAGGACAGAGGACTATCTCTAGTGTCAGCGCTGTAGGACAGAGGACTATCTCTAGTGTCAGCGCTGTAGGACAGAGTACTATCTCTAGTGTCAGCTCTGTAGGACAGAGGACTATCTCTAGTGTCAGCGCTGTAGGACAGAGGACTATCTCTAGTGTCAGCGCTGTAGGACATCGGACTATCTCTAGTGTCAGCGCTGTAGGACAGAGGACTATCTCTAGGGTCAGTGCTGTAGGACAGAGGACTATCTCTAGTGTCAGCGCTGTAGGACAGAGGACTATCTCTAGTGTCAGCGCTGTAGGACAGAGGACTATCTCTAGTGTCAGCGCTGTAGGACAGAGGATTATCTCCAGTGTCAGTGGTGTAGGACAGAGGACTATCTCTAGTGTCAGCGGTCTAGGACAGAGGATTATCTCTAGTGTCAGCGCTGTAGGACAGAGGACTATCTCTAGTGTCAGTGGTGTTGGACAGAGGACTATCTCTAGGGTCAGTGCTGTAGGACAGAGGACTATCTCTAGGGTCAGTGCTGTAGGACAGAGGACTATCTCTAGTGTCAGTGCAGTAGGACAGAGGACTATCTCTAGTGTCAGTGCAGTAGGACAGAGGACTATCTCTAGTGTCAGTGCTGTAGGACAGAGGACTATCTCTAGGGTCAGTGCTGTAGGACAGAGGACTATCTCTAGTGTCAGTGCAGTAGGACAGAGGACTATCTCTAGTGTCAGTGCAGTAGGACAGAGGACTATCTCTAGGGTCAGTGCTGTAGGACAGAGGACTATCTCTGTCAGTGCTGTAGGACAGAGGACTATCTCTAGGGTCAGTGCTGTAGGACAGAGGACTATCTCTGTCAGTGCTGTAGGACAGAGGACTATCTCTAGGGTCAGTGCTGTAGGACAGAGGACAATCTCTATCAGTGCTCTAGGACAGAGGACTATCTCTAGGGTCAGTGCTGTAGGACAGAGGACTATCTCTGTCAGTGCTGTAGAACAGAGGACTATCTCTAGGGTCAGTGCTGTAGGACAGAGGACTATCTCTAGTGTCAGTGCTGTAGGACAGAGGACTATCTCTAGTGTCAGCGCTGTAGGACAGAGGACTATCTCTGGTGACAGCGCTGTAGGACACAGGACTATCTCTAGTGTCAGTGGTGTAGGACAGAGGACTATCTCTTGGGTCAGTGCTGTAGGACAGAGGACTATCTCTAGGGTCAGTGCTGTAGGACAGAGGACAATCTCTTGGGTTAGTGCTGTAGGACAGAAGACTATCTCTAGGGTCAGTGCTTTAGGAGAGAGGACTATCTCTAGGGTCAGTAGGTTAGGACAGAGGACTATCTCTAGGGTCAGTGCTGTAGGACAGAGGACTATCTCTAGGGTCAGCGCTGGAGGACAGAGGACTATCTCTAGTGTCAGTGCTGTAGGACAGAGGACTCTCTCTTGGGTCAGCGCTGTAGGACAGAGGACTATCTCTGTCAGTTCTGTAGGACAGAGGACTATCTCCAGTGTCAGTGCTGTAGGGACAGAGGACTATCTCTGTCAGTGCTGTAGGACAGAGGACTATCTCTAGGGTCAGTGCTGTAGGACAGAGGACTATCTCTATCAGTGCTCTAGGACAGAGCACTATCTCTAGGGTCAGTGCTGTAGGAGAGAGGACTATCTCTAGGGTCAGTGCTATAGGACAGAGGGCTATCTCTAGGGTCAGTGCTGTAGGACAGAGGACTATCTCTAGGGTCAGTGCTGTAGGACAGAGGACTATCTCTAGAGTCAGTGCTGTAGGACAGAGGACTACCTCCAGGGTCAGTGCTGTAGGACAGAGGACTATCTCTAGGGTCAGTGCTGTAGGACAGAGGACTATCTCTAGGGTCAGTGCTGTAGGACAGAGGACTATCTCTAGTGTCAGTGCTGTAGGACAGAGGACTATCTCTAGTGTCAGTGCTGTAGGACAGAGGACTATCTCTATTGTCAGCGCTGTAGGACAGAGGACTATCTCTAGTGTCAGCGCTGTAGGACAGAGGACTATCTCTAGTGTCAGCGCTGTAGGACAGAGGACTATCTCTAGTGTCAGCGCTGTAGGACAGAGGACTATCTCTAGTGTCAGCGCTGTAGGACAGAGGACTATCTCTAGTGTCAGCTCTGTAGGACAGAGGACTATCTCTAGTGTTAGCGCTGTAGGACAGAGGACTATCTCTAGGGTCAGTGATGTAGGACAGAGGACTATCTCTAGTGTCAGCGCTGTAGGACAGAGGATTATCTCCAGTGTCAGTGGTGTAGGACAGAGGATTATCTCCAGTGTCAGTGGTGTAGGACAGAGGACTATCTCTAGTGTCAGCGGTCTAGGACAGAGGATTATCTCTAGTGTCAGCGCTGTAGGACAGAGGACTATCTCTAGTGTCAGTGGTGTAGGACAGAGGACTATCTCTAGGGTAAGTGCTGTAGGACAGAGGACTATCTCTAGTGTCAGTGCAGTAGGACAGAGGACTATCTCTAGTGTCAGTGCAGTAGGACAGAGGACTCTCTCTAGTGTCAGTGCTGTAGGACAGAGGACTATCTCTAGGGTCAGTGCTGTAGGACAGAGGACTATCTCTAGTGTCAGTGCAGTAGGACAGAGGACTATCTCTAGTGTCAGTGCTGTAGGACAGAGGACTATCTCTAGGGTCAGTGCTGTAGGACAGAGGACTATCTCTATTGTCAGCGCTGTAGAACAGAGGACTATCTCTATTATCAGCGCTGTAGGACAGAGGACTTATTCTAGTGTCAGCGCTGTAGGACAGAGGACTATCTCCAGTGTCAGTGCTGTAGGACAGAGGATTATCTCTAGTGTCAGCGCTATAAGACAGAGGACTATCTCTAGTGTCAGTGGTGTAGGACAGAGGACTATCTCTAGGATCAGCGCTGTAGGACAGAGGACTATCTCTAGGATCAGCGCTGTAGGACAGAGGACTATCTCTAGTGTCAGCACTGTAGGACAGAGGACTATCTCTGGTGTCAGTGCTGTAGGAGAGAGGACTATCTCTAGTGTCAGCGCTGTAGGACAGAGAGTTATCTCTAGTGTCAGTGCTGTAGGACAGAGGACTATCTCTAGTGTCAGAGCTGTAGGACAGAGGACTATCTCTAGTGTCAGAGCTGTAGGACAGAGGACTATCTCTAGTATCAGAGCTGTAGGACAGAGGACTATCTCTAGTGTCAGCGCTGTAGGACAGAGGACTATCTCTTGGGTCAGTGCTGAAGGACAGAGGATTATCTCTAGGGTCAGTGCTATAGGAGAGAGGACTATCTCTAGGGTCAGTGCGTTAGGACAGAGGACTATCTCTAGGGTCAGTGCTGTAGGACAGAGGATTATCTCTAGGGTCAGCGCTGTAGGACAGAGGACTATCTCCAGTGTCAGTGCTGTAGGAACAGAGGACTATCTCTGTCAGTGCTGTAGGACAGAGGACTATCTCTGTCAGTGCTGTAGAACAGAGGACTATCTCTAGGGTCAGTGCTGTAGGACAGAGGACTATCTCTAGTGTCAGCACTGTAGGACAGAGGACTATCTCTAGTGTCAGTGCTGTAGGACAGAGGACTATCTCTAGTGTCAGCGCTGTAGGACAGAGGACTATCTCTAGTGTCAGCGCTGTAGGATAGAGGACTATCTCTAGTGTCAGTGCTGTAGGACAGAGGACTATCTATTGTGTCAGTGCTGTAGGACAGAGGACTATCTCTAGTGTCAGCGCTGTAGGACAGAGGACTATCTCTAGTGTCAGCGCTGTAGGACAGAGGACTATCTCTAGTGTCAGCGCTGTAGGATAGAGGACTATCTCGAGTGTCAGTGCTGTAGGACAGAGGACTATCTCTAGGGTTAGTGCTGTAGGACAGAGGACTATCTCTAGTGTCAGCGTTGTAGGACAGATGACTATCTCTGGTGTCATCGCTGTAGGACAGAGGACTATCTCTTGGGTGAGTGCTGTAGGACAGAGGACTATCTCTAGGGTCAGTGCTGTAGGAGAGAGGACTATCTCTAGGGTCAGTGCATTAGGACAGAGGACTATCTCTAGGGTCAGTGCTGTAGGACAGAGGACTATCTCCAGTGTCAGTGCTGTAGGGACAGAGGACTATCTCTGTCAGTGCTGTAGGACAGAGGATTATCTCTGTAAGTGCTGTAGAACAGAGGACTATCTCTAGGGTCAGTGCTGTAGGACAGAGGACTATCTCTAGTGTCAGCGCTGTAGGACAGAGGACTATGTCTAGTGTCAGCGTTGTAGGACAGATGACTATCTCTGGTGTCAGCGCTGTAGGACAGAGGACTATCTCTTGGGTCAGTGCTGTAGGACAGAGGACTATCTCTAGGGTCAGTGCTGTAGGAGAGAGGACTATCTCTAGGGTCAGTGCGTTAGGACAGAGGACTATCTCTAGGGTCAGTGCTGTAGGACAGAGGATTATCTCTAGGGTCAGCGCTGTAGGACAGAGGACTATCTCTAGTGTCAGTGCTGTAGGACAGAGGACTTTCTCTTGGGTCAGCGCTGTAGGACAGAGGACTATCTCTGTCAGCGCTGTAGGACAGAGGACTATCTCTAGGGTCAGTGCTGTAGGACAGAGGACTATCTCTAGTGTCAGCGCTGTAGGATAGAGGACTATCTCTAGGGTCAGTGCTGTAGGACAGAGGACTATCTCTAGTGTCAGCGCTGTAGGACAGAGGACTATCTCTAGTGTCAGCGCTGTAGGATAGAGGACTATCTCTAGTGTCAGTGCTGTAGGACAGAGGACTATCTATAGTGTCAGTGCTGTAGGACAGAGGACTATCTCTAGTGTCAGCGCTGTAGTACAGAGGACTATCTCTAGTGTCAGCGCTGTAGGACAGAGGACTATCTCTAGTGTCAGCGCTGTAGGATAGAGGACTATCTCGAGTGTCAGCGCTGTAGGACAGAGGACTATCTCTAGGGTTAGTGCTGTAGGACAGAGGACTATCTCTAGTGTCAGCGTTGTAGGACAGATGACTATCTCTGGTGTCATCGCTGTAGGACAGAGGACTATCTCTTGGGTCAGTGCTGTAGGACAGAGGACTATCTCTAGGGTCAGTGCTGTAGGAGAGAGGACTATCTCTAGGGTCAGTGCATTAGGACAGAGGACTATCTCTAGGGTCAGTGCTGTAGGACAGAGGATTATCTCTAGGGTCAGCGCTGTAGGACAGAGGACTATCTCCAGTGTCAGTGCTGTAGGGACAGAGGACTATCTCTGTCAGTGCTGTAGGACAGAGGATTATCTCTGTAAGTGCTGTAGAACAGAGGACTATCTCTAGGGTCAGTGCTGTAGGACAGAGGACTATCTCTAGTGTCAGCGCTGTAGGACAGATGACTATCTCTGGTGTCAGCTCTGTAGGACAGAGGAATATCTCTTGGGTCAGTGCTGTAGGACAGAGGACTATCTCTAGGGTCAGTGCTGTAGTAGAGAGGACTATCTCTAGGGTCAGTGCGTTAGGACAGAGGACTATCTCTAGGGTCAGTGCTGTAGGACAGAGGATTATCTCTAGGGTCAGCGCTGTAGGACAGAGGACTATCTCTAGTGTCAGTGCTGTAGGACAGAGGACTATCTCTTGGGTCAGCGCTGTAGGACAGAGGACTATCTCTGTCAGCGCTGTAGGACAGAGGACTATCTCTAGGGTCAGTGCTGTAGGACAGAGGACTATCTCTAGTGTCAGCGCTGTAGGATAGAGGACTATCTCTAGGGTCAGTGCTGTAGGACAGAGGACTATCTCTAGTGTCAGCGCTGTAGGACAGAGGACTATCTCTAGTGTCAGCGCTGTAGGATAGAGGACTATCTCTAGTGTCAGTGCTGTAGGACAGAGGACTATCTATAGTGTCAGTGCTGTAGGACAGAGGACTATCTCTAGTGTCAGCGCTGTAGGACAGAGGACTATCTCTAGTGTCAGCGCTGTAGGACAGAGGACTATCTCTAGTGTCAGCGCTGTAGGATAGAGGACTATCTCGAGTGTCAGTGCTGTAGGACAGAGGACTATCTCTAGGGTTAGTGCTGTAGGACAGAGGACTATCTCTAGTGTCAGCGTTGTAGGACAGATGACTATCTCTGGTGTCATCGCTGTAGGACAGAGGACTATCTCTTGGGTCAGTGCTGTAGGACAGAGGACTATCTCTAGTGTCAGTGCTGTAGGAGAGAGGACTATCTCTAGGGTCAGTGCATTAGGACAGAGGACTATCTCTAGGGTCAGTGCTGTAGGACAGAGGATTATCTCTAGGGTCAGCGCTGTAGGACAGAGGACTATCTCCAGTGTCATTGCTGTAGGGACAGAGGACTATCTCTGTCAGTGCTGTAGGACAGAGGATTATCTCTGTAAGTGCTGTAGAACAGAGGACTATCTCTAGGGTCAGTGCTGTAGGACAGAGGACTATCTCTAGTGTCAGCGCTGTAGGACAGAGGACTATGTCTAGTGTCAGCGTTGTAGGACAGATGACTATCTCTGGTGTCAGCGCTGTAGGACAGAGGACTATCTCTTGGGTCAGTGCTGTAGGACAGAGGACTATCTCTAGGGTCAGTGCTGTAGGAGAGAGGACTATCTCTAGGGTCAGTGCGTTAGGACAGAGGACTATCTCTAGGGTCAGTGCTGTAGGACAGAGGATTATCTCTAGGGTCAGCGCTGTAGGACAGAGGACTATCTCTAGTGTCAGTGCTGTAGGACAGAGGACTATCTCTTGGGTCAGCGCTGTAGGACAGAGGACTATCTCTGTCAGCGCTGTAGGACAGAGGACTATCTCTAGGGTCAGTGCTGTAGGACAGAGGACTATCTCTAGTGTCAGCGCTGTAGGATAGAGGACTATCTCTAGGGTCAGTGCTGTAGGACAGAGGACTATCTCTAGTGTCAGCGCTGTAGGACAGAGGACTATCTCTAGTTTCAGCGCTGTAGGACAGAGGACTATCTGTAGTGTCAGCGCTGTAGGACAGATGACTATCTCTAGTGTCAGTGCTGTAGGACAGAGGACTATCTCTAGTGTTAGTGCTGTAGGACAGAGGACTATCTCTAGTGTCAGTGCTGTAGGACAGAGGACTATCTCTAGGGTCAGTGCTGTAGGACAGAGGACTATCTCTAGTGTCAGCGCTGTAGGACAGAGGACTATCTCTAGTGTCAGCGCTGTAGGACAGAGGACTATCTCCAGTGTCAGCGCTGTAGGACAGAGGATTATCTCTAGTGTCAGCGCTATAAGACAGAGGACTATCTCTAGTGTCAGTGGTGTAGGACAGAGGACTATCTCTAGTGTCAGCGCTGTAGGACAGAGGACTATCTCTAGTGTCAGCGCTGTAGGACAGAGGACTATCTCTAGTGTCATCGCTGTAGGACAGAGAATTATCTCTAGTGTCAGCGCTGTAGGACAGAGGACTATCTCTAGTGTCAGCGCTGTAGGACAGAGGACTATCTCTAGTGTCAGCGCTGTAGGATAGAGGACTATCTCTAGTGTCAGCGCTGTAGGACAGAGGACTATCTCTAGGGTCAGTGCTGTAGGACAGAGGACTATCTCTAGGGTCAGTGCTGTAGGACAGAGGACTATCTCTAGTGTCAGCGCTGTAGGACAGAGGACTATCTCTAGTGTCAGCGCTGTAGGACAGAGGACTATCTCTAGTGTCAGCGCTGTAGGATAGAGGACTATCTCTAGTGTCAGTGCTGTAGGACAGAGGACTATCTCTAGGGTTAGTGCTGTAGGACAGAGGACTATCTCTAGTGTCAGCGCTGTAGGACAGAGGACTATCTCTAGTGTCAGTGCTGTAGGACAGAGGACTATCTCTAGTGTCAGCGCTGTAGGACAGAGGACTATCTCTAGTGTCAGCGCTGTAGGATAGAGGACTATCTCTAGTGTCAGTGCTGTAGAACAGAGGACTATCTCTAGGGTCAGCGCTGTAGGACAGAGGACTATCTCTAGGGTCAGCGTTGTAGGACAGAGGACTATCTCTAGTGTCAGCGCTGTAGGACAGAGGACTATCTCTAGTGTCAGCGCTGTAGGACAGATGACTATCTCTAGTGTCAGCGCTGTAGGGTAGAGGACTATCTCTAGTGTCAGTGCTGTAGGACAGAGGACTATCTCTAGGGTTAGTGCTGTAGGACAGAGGACTATCTCTAGTGTCAGCGCTGTAGGACAGAGGACCATCTCTAGTGTCAGCGTTGTAGGACAGATGACTATCTCTGGTGTCAGCGCTGTAGGACAGAGGACTATCTCTTGGGTCAGTGCTGTAGGACAGAGAAATATCTCTAGGGTCAGTGCTGTAGGAGAGAGGACTATCTCTAGGGTCAGTGCGTTAGGACAGAGTACTATCTCTAGGGTCACTGCTGTAGGACAGAGGATTATCTCTAGGGTCAGCGCTGTAGGACAGAGGACTATCTCTAGTGTCAGCGCTGTAGGACAGAGGACTATCTGTAGTGTCAGCGCTGTAGGACAGATGACTATTTCTAGTGTCAGTGCTGTAGGACAGAGGACTATCTCTAGTGTCAGTGCTGTAGGACAGAGGACTATCTCTAGTGTCAGTGCTGTAGGACAGAGGACTATCTCTAGGGTCAGTGCTGTAAGACAGAGGACTATCTCTAGTGTCAGCGCTGTAGGACAGAGGACTATCTCTAGTGTCAGCGCTGTAGGACAGAGGACTATCTCCAGTGTCAGTGCTGTAGGACAGAGGATTATCTCTAGTGTCAGCGCTATAAGACAGAGGACTATCTCTAGTGTCAGTGGTGTAGGACAGAGGACTATCTCTAGGATCAGCGCTGTAGGACAGAGGACTATCTCTAGTGTCAGCACTGTAGGACAGAGGACTATCTCTAGTGTCAGCGCTGTAGGACGGAGGACTATCTCTAGTGTCATCGCTGTAGGACAGAGAATTATCTCTAGTGTCAGCGCCGTAGGACAGAGGACTATCTCTAGTGTCAGCGCTGTAGGACAGAGGACTATCTCTAGTGTCAGCGCTGTAGGATAGAGGACTATCTCTAGGGTTAGTGCTGTAGGACAGAGGACTATCTCTAGTGTCAGCGTTGTAGGACAGATGACTATCTCTGGTGTCATCGCTGTAGGACAGAGGACTATCTCTTGGGTCAGTGCTGTAGGACAGAGGACTATCTCTAGGGTCAGTGCTGTAGGAGAGAGGACTATCTCTAGGGTCAGTGCATTAGGACAGAGGACTATCTCTAGGGTCAGTGCTGTAGGACAGAGGATTATCTCTAGGGTCAGCGCTGTAGGACAGAGGACTATCTCCAGTGTCAGTGCTGTAGGGACAGAGGACTATCTCTGTCAGTGCTGTAGGACAGAGGATTATCTCTGTAAGTGCTGTAGAACAGAGGACTATCTCTAGGGTCAGTGCTGTAGGACAGAGGACTATCTCTAGTGTCAGCGCTGTAGGACAGATGACTATCTCTGGTGTCAGCTCTGTAGGACAGAGGAATATCTCTTGGGTCAGTGCTGTAGGACAGAGGACTATCTCTAGGGTCAGTGCTGTAGTAGAGAGGACTATCTCTAGGGTCAGTGCGTTAGGACAGAGGACTATCTCTAGGGTCAGTGCTGTAGGACAGAGGATTATCTCTAGGAACAGCGCTGTAGGACAGAGGACTATCTCTAGTGTCAGCGCTGTAGGACAGAGGACTATCTCTTGGGTCAGCGCTGTAGGAAAGAGGACTATCTCTGTCAGCGCTGTAGGACAGAGGACTATCTCTAGGGTCAGTGCTGTAGGACAGAGGACTATCTCTAGTGTCAGCGCTGTAGGATAGAGGACTATCTCTAGGGTCAGTGCTGTAGGACAGAGGACTATCTCTAGTGTCAGCGCTGTAGGACAGAGGACTATCTCTAGTGTCAGCGCTGTAGGATAGAGGACTATCTCTAGTGTCAGCGCTGTAGGACAGAGGACTATCTATAGTGTCAGTGCTGTAGGACAGAGGACTATCTCTAGTGTCAGCGCTGTAGGACAGAGGACTATCTCTAGTGTCAGCGCTGTAGGACAGAGGACTATCTCTAGTGTCAGCACTGTAGGATAGAGGACTATCTCGAGTGTCAGTGCTGTAGGACAGAGGACTATCTCTAGGGTTAGTGCTGTAGGACAGAGGACTATCTCTAGTGTCAGCGTTGTAGGACAGATGACTATCTCTGGTGTCATCGCTGTAGGACAGAGGACTATCTCTTGGGTCAGTGCTGTAGGACAGAGGACTATCTCTAGTGTCAGTGCTGTAGGAGAGAGGACTATCTCTAGGGTCAGTGCATTAGGACAGAGGACTATCTCTAGGGTCAGTGCTGTAGGACAGAGGATTATCTCTAGGGTCAGCGCTGTAGGACAGAGGACTATCTCCAGTGTCATTGCTGTAGGGACAGAGGACTATCTCTGTCAGTGCTGTAGGACAGAGGATTATCTCTGTAAGTGCTGTAGAACAGAGGACTATCTCTAGGGTCAGTGCTGTAGGACAGAGGACTATCTCTAGTGTCAGCGCTGTAGGACAGAGGACTATGTCTAGTGTCAGCGTTGTAGGACAGATGACTATCTCTGGTGTCAGCGCTGTAGGACAGAGGACTATCTCTTGGGTCAGTGCTGTAGGACAGAGGACTATCTCTAGGGTCAGTGCTGTAGGAGAGAGGACTATCTCTAGGGTCAGTGCGTTAGGACAGAGGACTATCTCTAGGGTCAGTGCTGTAGGACAGAGGATTATCTCTAGGGTCAGCGCTGTAGGACAGAGGACTATCTCTAGTGTCAGTGCTGTAGGACAGAGGACTATCTCTTGGGTCAGCGCTGTAGGACAGAGGACTATCTCTGTCAGCGCTGTAGGACAGAGGACTATCTCTAGGGTCAGTGCTGTAGGACAGAGGACTATCTCTAGTGTCAGCGCTGTAGGATAGAGGACTATCTCTAGGGTCAGTGCTGTAGGACAGAGGACTATCTCTAGTGTCAGCGCTGTAGGACAGAGGACTATCTCTAGTTTCAGCGCTGTAGGACAGAGGACTATCTGTAGTGTCAGCGCTGTAGGACAGATGACTATCTCTAGTGTCAGTGCTGTAGGACAGAGGACTATCTCTAGTGTTAGTGCTGTAGGACAGAGGACTATCTCTAGTGTCAGTGCTGTAGGACAGAGGACTATCTCTAGGGTCAGTGCTGTAGGACAGAGGACTATCTCTAGTGTCAGCGCTGTAGGACAGAGGACTATCTCTAGTGTCAGCGCTGTAGGACAGAGGACTATCTCCAGTGTCAGCGCTGTAGGACAGAGGATTATCTCTAGTGTCAGCGCTATAAGACAGAGGACTATCTCTAGTGTCAGTGGTGTAGGACAGAGGACTATCTCTAGTGTCAGCGCTGTAGGACAGAGGACTATCTCTAGTGTCAGCGCTGTAGGACAGAGGACTATCTCTAGTGTCATCGCTGTAGGACAGAGAATTATCTCTAGTGTCAGCGCTGTAGGACAGAGGACTATCTCTAGTGTCAGCGCTGTAGGACAGAGGACTATCTCTAGTGTCAGCGCTGTAGGATAGAGGACTTTCTCTAGTGTCAGAGCTGTAGGACAGAGGACTATCTCTAGGGTCAGTGCTGTAGGACAGAGGACTATCTCTAGGGTCAGTGCTGTAGGACAGAGGACTATCTCTAGTGTCAGCGCTGTAGGACAGAGGACTATCTCTAGTGTCAGCGCTGTAGGACAGAGGACTATCTCTAGTGTCAGCGCTGTAGGATAGAGGACTATCTCTAGTGTCAGTGCTGTAGGACAGAGGACTATCTCTAGGGTTAGTGCTGTAGGACAGATGACTATCTCTAGTGTCAGCGCTGTAGGACAGAGGACTATCTCTAGTGTCAGTGCTGTAGGACAGAGGACTATCTCTAGTGTCAGCGCTGTAGGACAGAGGACTATCTCTAGTGTCAGCGCTGTAGGATAGAGGACTATCTCTAGTGTCAGTGCTGTAGAACAGAGGACTATCTCTAGGGTCAGCGCTGTAGGACAGAGGACTATCTCTAGGGTCAGCGTTGTAGGACAGAGGACTATCTCTAGTGTCAGCGCTGTAGGACAGAGGACTATCTCTAGTGTCAGCGCTGTAGGACAGATGACTATCTCTAGTGTCAGCGCTGTAGGGTAGAGGACTATCTCTAGTGTCAGTGCTGTAGGACAGAGGACTATCTCTAGGGTTAGTGCTGTAGGACAGAGGACTATCTCTAGTGTCAGCGCTGTAGGACAGAGGACCATCTCTAGTGTCAGCGTTGTAGGACAGATGACTATCTCTGGTGTCAGCGCTGTAGGACAGAGGACTATCTCTTGGGTCAGTGCTGTAGGACAGAGAAATATCTCTAGGGTCAGTGCTGTAGGAGAGAGGACTATCTCTAGGGTCAGTGCGTTAGGACAGAGTACTATCTCTAGGGTCACTGCTGTAGGACAGAGGATTATCTCTAGGGTCAGCGCTGTAGGACAGAGGACTATCTCTAGTGTCAGCGCTGTAGGACAGAGGACTATCTGTAGTGTCAGCGCTGTAGGACAGATGACTATTTCTAGTGTCAGTGCTGTAGGACAGAGGACTATCTCTAGTGTCAGTGCTGTAGGACAGAGGACTATCTCTAGTGTCAGTGCTGTAGGACAGAGGACTATCTCTAGGGTCAGTGCTGTAAGACAGAGGACTATCTCTAGTGTCAGCGCTGTAGGACAGAGGACTATCTCTAGTGTCAGCGCTGTAGGACAGAGGACTATCTCCAGTGTCAGTGCTGTAGGACAGAGGATTATCTCTAGTGTCAGCGCTATAAGACAGAGGACTATCTCTAGTGTCAGTGGTGTAGGACAGAGGACTATCTCTAGGATCAGCGCTGTAGGACAGAGGACTATCTCTAGTGTCAGCACTGTAGGACAGAGGACTATCTCTAGTGTCAGCGCTGTAGGACGGAGGACTATCTCTAGTGTCATCGCTGTAGGACAGAGAATTATCTCTAGTGTCAGCGCCGTAGGACAGAGGACTATCTCTAGTGTCAGCGCTGTAGGACAGAGGACTATCTCTAGTGTCAGCGCTGTAGGATAGAGGACTATCTCTAGTGTCAGTGCTGTAGGACAGAGGACTATCTCTAGGGTCAGTGCTGTAGGACAGAGGACTATCTCTAGTGTCAGCGCTGTAGGACAGAGGACTATCTCTAGTGTCAGCGCTGTAGGACAGAGGACTATCTCTAGTGTCAGCGCTGTAGGATAGAGGACTATCTCTAGTGTCAGTGCTGTAGGACAGAGGACTATCTCTAGGGTTAGTGCTGTAGGACAGAGGACTATCTCTAGTGTCAGCGCTGTAGGACAGAGGACTATCTCTAGTGTCAGCGTTGTAGGACAGATGACTATCTCTGGTGTCAGCGCTGTAGGACAGAGGACTATCTCTTGGGTCAGTGCTGTAGGACAGAGGACTATCTCTAGGGTCAGTGCTGTAGGAGAGAGGACTATCTCTAGGGTCAGTGCGTTAGGACAGAGTACTATCTCTAGGGTCAGTGCTGTAGGACAGAGGATTATCTCTAGGGTCAGCGCTGTAGGACAGAGGACTATCTCTAGTGTCAGCGCTGTAGGACAGAGGACTATCTGTAGTGTCAGCGCTGTAGGACAGATGACTATCTCTAGTGTCAGTGCTGTAGGACAGAGGACTATCTCTAGTGTCAGTGCTGTAGGACAGAGGACTATCTCTAGTGTCAGTGCTGTAGGACAGAGGACTATCTCTTGGGTCAGTGCTGTAAGACAGAGGACTATCTCTAGTGTCAGCGCTGTAGGACAGAGGACTATCTCTAGTGTCAGCGCTGTAGGACAGAGGACTATCTCCAGTGTCAGTGCTGTAGGACAGAGGACTATCTCTAGTGTCAGCGCTATAAGACAGAGGACTATCTCTAGTGTCAGTGGTGTAGGACAGAGGACTATCTCTAGGATCAGCGCTGTAGGACAGAGGACTATCTCTAGTGTCAGCGCTGTAGGACAGAGGACTATCTCTAGTGTCAGCGCTGTAGGACAGAGGACTATCTCTAGTGTCAGCGCTGTAGGACAGAGAATTATCTCTAGTGTCAGCGCAGTAGGACTGAGGACTATCTCTAGTGTCAGCGCTGTAGGACAGAGGACTATCTCTAGTGTCAGCGCTGTAGGATAGAGGACTATCTCTACTGTCAGTGCTGTAGGACAGAGGACTATCTCTAGGGTCAGTGCTGTAGGACAGAGGACTATCTCTAGTGTCAGCGCTGTAGGACAGAGGACTATCTCTAGTGTCAGCGCTGTAGGATAGAGGACTATCTCTAGTGTCAGTGCTGTAGGACAGAGGACTATCTCTAGGGTTAGTGCTGTAGGACAGAGGACTATCTCTAGTGTCAGCGCTGTAGGATAGAGGACTATCTCTAGTGTCAGTGCTGTAGGATAGAGGACTATCTCTAGGGTTAGTGCTGTAGGACAGAGGACTATCTCTAGGGTTAGTGCTGTAGGACAGAGGACTATCTCTAGTGTCAGCGCTGTAGGACAGAGGACTATCTCTAGTGTCAGCGTTGTAGGACAGATGACTATCTCTGGTGTCAGCGCTGTAGGACAGAGGACTATCTCTTGGGTCAGTGCTGTAGGACAGAGGATTATCTCTAGGGTCAGTGCTGTAGGAGAGAGGACTATCTCTAGGGTCAGTGCGTTAGGACAGAGTACTATCTCTAGGGTCAGTGCTGTAGGACAGAGGATTATCTCTAGGGTCAGCGCTGTAGGACAGAGGACTATCTCCAGTGTCAGTGCTGTAGGGACAGAGGACTATCTCTGTCAGTGCTGTAGGACAGAGGACTATCTCTGTCAGTGCTGTAGAACAGAGGACTATCTCTAGGGTCAGTGCTGTAGGACAGAGGACTATCTCTAGTGTCAGCGCTGTAGGACAGAGGACTATCTCTAGTGTCAGCGTTGTAGGACAGATGACTATCTCTGGTGTCAGCGCTGTAGAACAGAGGACTATCTCTTGGGTCAGTGCTGTAGGACAGAGGACTATCTCTAGGGTCAGTGCTGTAGGAGAGAGGACTATCTCTAGTGTCAGCGCTGTAGGATAGAGGACTATCTCTAGTGTCAGTGCTGTAGGACAGAGGACTATCTCTAGGGTTAGTGCTGTAGGACAGAGGACTATCTCTAGTGTCAGCGCTGTAGGACAGAGGACTATCTCTAGTGTCAGCGCTGTAGGACAGATGACTATCTCTGCTGTCAGCGCTGTAGGACAGAGGACTATCTCTTGGGTCAGTGCTGTAGGACAGAGGACTATCTCTAGGGTCAGTGCTGTAGGAGAGAGGACTATCTCTAGGGTCAGTGCGTTAGGACAGAGTACTATCTCTAGGGTCAGTGCTGTAGGACAGAGGATTATCTCTAGGGTCAGCGCTGTAGGACAGAGGACTATCTCTAGTGTCAGCGCTGTAGGACAGAGGACTATCTGTAGTGTCAGCGCTGTAGGACAGATGACTATCTCTAGTGTCAGTGCTGTAGGACAGAGGACTATCTCTAGTGTCAGTGCTGTAGGACAGAGGACTATCTCTAGTGTCAGTGCTGTAGGACAGAGGACTATCTCTTCGGTCAGTGCTGTAAGACAGAGGACTATCTCTAGTGTCAGCGCTGTAGGACAGAGGACTATCTCCAGTGTCAGTGCTGTAGGACAGAGGATTATCTCTAGTGTCAGCGCTGTAGGACAGAGGACTATCTCTAGGGTCAGTGCTGTAGGACAGAGGACTATCTCTAGTGTCAGTGCTGTAGGAGAGAGGACTATCTCTAGGGTCAGTGCATTAGGACAGAGGACTATCTCTAGGGTCAGTGCTGTAGGACAGAGGATTACCTCTAGGGTCAGCGCTGTAGGACAGAGGACTATCTCCAGTGTCATTGCTGTAGGGACAGAGGACTATCTCTGTCAGTGCTGTAGGACAGAGGATTATCTCTGTAAGTGCTGTAGAACAGAGGACTATCTCTAGGGTCAGTGCTGTAGGACAGAGGACTATCTCTAGTGTCAGCGCTGTAGGACAGAGGACTATGTCTAGTGTCAGCGTTGTAGGACAGATGACTATCTCTGGTGTCAGCGCTGTAGGACAGAGGACTATCTCTTGGGTCAGTGCTGTAGGACAGAGGACTATCTCTAGGGTCAGTGCTGTAGGAGAGAGGACTATCTCTAGGGTCAGTGCGTTAGGACAGAGGACTATCTCTAGGGTCAGTGCTGTAGGACAGAGGATTATCTCTAGGGTCAGCGCTGTAGGACAGAGGACTATCTCTAGTGTCAGTGCTGTAGGACAGAGGACTATCTCTTGGGTCAGCGCTGTAGGACAGAGGACTATCTCTGTCAGCGCTGTAGGACAGAGGACTATCTCTAGGGTCAGTGCTGTAGGACAGAGGACTATCTCTAGTGTCAGCGCTGTAGGATAGAGGACTATCTCTAGGGTCAGTGCTGTAGGACAGAGGACTATCTCTAGTGTCAGCGCTGTAGGACAGAGGACTATCTCTAGTGTCAGCGCTGTAGGACAGAGGACTATCTGTAGTGTCAGCGCTGTAGGACAGATGACTATCTCTAGTGTCAGTGCTGTAGGACAGAGGACTATCTCTAGTGTTAGTGCTGTAGGACAGAGGACTATCTCTAGTGTCAGTGCTGTAGGACAGAGGACTATCTCTAGGGTCAGTGCTGTAGGACAGAGGACTATCTCTAGTGTCAGCGCTGTAGGACAGAGGACTATCTCCAGTGTCAGCGCTGTAGGACAGAGGATTATCTCTAGTGTCAGCGCTGTAGGACAGAGGACTATCTCTAGTGTCATCGCTGTAGGACAGAGAATTATCTCTAGTGTCAGCGCTGTAGGACAGAGGACTATCTCTAGTGTCAGCGCTGTAGGACAGAGGACTATCTCTAGTGTCAGCGCTGTAGGATAGAGGACTATCTCTAGTGTCAGCGCTGTAGGACAGAGGACTATCTCTAGGGTCAGTGCTGTAGGACAGAGGACTATCTCTAGGGTCAGTGCTGTAGGACAGAGGACTATCTCTAGTGTCAGCGCTGTAGGACAGAGGACTATCTCTAGTGTCAGCGCTGTAGGACAGAGGACTATCTCTAGTGTCAGCGCTGTAGGATAGAGGACTATCTCTAGTGTCAGTGCTGTAGGACAGAGGACTATCTCTAGGGTTAGTGCTGTAGGACAGAGGACTATCTCTAGTGTCAGCGCTGTAGGACAGAGGACTATCTCTAGTGTCAGTGCTGTAGGACAGAGGACTATCTCTAGTGTCAGCGCTGTAGGACAGAGGACTATCTCTAGTGTCAGCGCTGTAGGATAGAGGACTATCTCTAGTGTCAGTGCTGTAGGACAGAGGACTATCTCTAGGGTCAGCGCTGTAGGACAGAGGACTATCTCTAGGGTCAGCGCTGTAGGACAGAGGACTATCTCTAGTGTCAGCGCTGTAGGACAGAGGACTATCTCTAGTGTCAGCGCTGTAGGACAGAGGACTATCTCTAGTGTCAGCGCTGTAGGGTAGAGGACTATCTCTAGTGTCAGTGCTGTAGGACAGAGGACTATCTCTAGGGTTAGTGCTGTAGGACAGAGGACTATCTCTAGTGTCAGCGCTGTAGGACAGAGGACCATCTCTAGTGTCAGCGTTGTAGGACAGATGACTATCTCTGGTGTCAGCGCTGTAGGACAGAGGACTATCTCTTGGGTCAGTGCTGTAGGACAGAGAACTATCTCTAGGGTCAGTGCTGTAGGAGAGAGGACTATCTCTAGGGTCAGTGCGTTAGGACAGAGTACTATCTCTAGGGTCAGTGCTGTAGGACAGAGGATTATCTCTAGGGTCAGCGCTGTAGGACAGAGGACTATCTCTAGTGTCAGCGCTGTAGGACAGAGGACTATCTGTAGTGTCAGCGCTGTAGGACAGATGACTATTTCTAGTGTCAGTGCTGTAGGACAGAGGACTATCTCTAGTGTCAGTGCTGTAGGACAGAGGACTATCTCTAGTGTCAGTGCTGTAGGACAGAGGACTATCTCTAGGGTCAGTGCTGTAAGACAGAGGACTATCTCTAGTGTCAGCGCTGTAGGACAGAGGACTATCTCTAGTGTCAGCGCTGTAGGACAGAGGACTATCTCCAGTGTCAGTGCTGTAGGACAGAGGATTATCTCTAGTGTCAGCGCTATAAGACAGAGGACTATCTCTAGTGTCAGTGGTGTAGGACAGAGGACTATCTCTAGGATCAGCGCTGTAGGACAGAGGACTATCTCTAGTGTCAGCACTGTAGGACAGAGGACTATCTCTAGTGTCAGCGCTGTAGGACGGAGGACTATCTCTAGTGTCATCGCTGTAGGACAGAGAATTATCTCTAGTGTCAGCGCCGTAGGACAGAGGACTATCTCTAGTGTCAGCGCTGTAGGACAGAGGACTATCTCTTGTGTCAGCGCTGTAGGATAGAGGACTATCTCTAGTGTCAGTGCTGTAGGACAGAGGACTATCTCTAGGGTCAGTGCTGTAGGACAGAGGACTATCTCTAGTGTCAGCGCTGTAGGACAGAGGACTATCTCTAGTGTCAGCGCTGTAGGACAGAGGACTATCTCTAGTGTCAGCGCTGTAGGATAGAGGACTATCTCTAGTGTCAGTGCTGTAGGACAGAGGACTATCTCTAGTGTCAGTGCTGTAGGACAGAGGACTATCTCTAGTGTCAGCGCTGTAGGACAGAGGACTATCTCTAGTGTCAGCGCTGTAGGATAGAGGACTATCTCTAGTGTCAGTGCTGTAGGACAGAGGACTATCTCTAGGGTCAGTGCTGTAGGACAGAGGACTATCTCTAGTGTCAGCGCTGTAGGACAGAGGACTATCTCTAGTGTCAGCGCTGTAGGACAGAGGACTATCTCTAGTGTCAGCGCTGTAGGATAGAGGACTATCTCTAGTGTCAGTGCTGTAGGACAGAGGACTATCTCTAGGGTTAGTGCTGTAGGACAGAGGACTATCTCTAGTGTCAGCGCTGTAGGACAGAGGACTATCTCTAGTGTCAGCGTTGTAGGACAGATGACTTTCTCTGGTGTCAGCGCTGTAGGACAGAGGACTATCTCTTGGGTCAGTGCTGTAGGACAGAGGACTATCTCTAGGGTCAGTGCTGTAGGAGAGAGGACTATCTCTAGGGTCAGTGCGTTAGGACAGAGTACGATCTCTAGGGTCAGTGCTGTAGGACAGAGGATTATCTCTAGGGTCAGCGCTGTAGGACAGAGGACTATCTCTAGTGTCAGCGCTGTAGGACAGAGGACTATCTGTAGTGTCAGCGCTGTAGGACAGATGACTATCTCTAGTGTCAGTGCTGTAGGACAGAGGACTATCTCTAGTGTCAGTGCTGTAGGACAGAGGACTATCTCTAGTGTCAGTGCTGTAGGACAGAGGACTATCTCTTGGGTCAGTGCTGTAAGACAGAGGACTATCTCTAGTGTCAGCGCTGTAGGACAGAGGACTATCTCTAGTGTCAGCGCTGTAGGACAGAGGACTATCTCCAGTGTCAGTGCTGTAGGACAGAGGACTATCTCTAGTGTCAGCGCTATAAGACAGAGGACTATCTCTAGTGTCAGTGGTGTAGGACAGAGGACTATCTCTAGGATCAGCGCTGTAGGACAGAGGACTATCTCTAGTGTCAGCGCTGTAGGACAGAGGACTATCTCTAGTGTCAGGGCTGTAGGACAGAGGACTATCTCTAGTGTCAGCGCTGTAGGACAGAGAATTATCTCTAGTGTCAGCGCAGTAGGACTGAGGACTAACTCTAGTGTCAGCGCTGTAGGACAGAGGACTATCTCTAGTGTCAGCGCTGTAGGATAGAGGACTATCTCTAGTGTCAGCGCTGTAGGATAGAGGACTATCTCTACTGTCAGTGCTGTAGGACAGAGGACTATCTCTAGGGTCAGTGCTGTAGGACAGAGGACTATCTCTAGTGTCAGCGCTGTAGGACAGAGGACTATCTCTAGTGTCAGCGCTGTAGGATAGAGGACTATCTCTAGTGTCAGTGCTGTAGGACAGAGGACTATCTCTAGGGTTAGTGCTGTAGGACAGAGGACTATCTCTAGTGTCAGCGCTGTAGGATAGAGGACTATCTCTAGTGTCAGTGCTGTAGGATAGAGGACTATCTCTAGTGTCAGTGCTGTAGGACAGAGGACTATCTCTTGGGTCAGTGCTGTAGGACAGAGGACTCTCTCTAGGGTCAGTGCTGTAGGAGAGAGGACTATCTCTAGGGTCAGTGCGTTAGGACAGAGTACTATCTCTAGGGTCAGTGCTGTAGGACAGAGGATTATCTCTAGGGTCAGCGCTGTAGGACAGAGGACTATCTCTAGTGTCAGCGCTGTAGGACAGAGGACTATCTGTAGTGTCAGCGCTGTAGGACAGATGACTATCTCTAGTGTCAGTGCTGTAGGACAGAGGACTATCTCTAGTGTCAGTGCTGTAGGACAGAGGACTATCTCTAGTGTCAGTGCTGTAGGACAGAGGACTATCTCTTGGGTCAGTGCTGTAAGACAGAGGACTATCTCTAGTGTCAGCGCTGTAGGACAGAGGACTATCTCTAGTGTCAGCGCTGTAGGACAGAGGACTATCTCCAGTGTCAGCGCTGTAGGACAGAGGACTATCTCTAGTGTCAGCGCTATAAGACAGAGGACTATCTCTAGTGTCAGCGGTGTAGGACAGAGGACTATCTCTAGGATCAGCGCTGTAGGACAGAGGACTATCTCTAGTGTCAGCGCTGTAGGACAGAGGACTATCTCTAGTGTCAGGGCTGTAGGACAGAGGACTATCTCTAGTGTCAGGGCTGTAGGACAGAGGACTATCTCTAGTGTCAGCGCTGTAGGACAGAGAATTATCTCTAGTGTCAGCGCAGTAGGACTGAGGACTAACTCTAGTGTCAGCGCTGTAGGACAGAGGACTATCTCTAGTGTCAGCGCTGTAGGATAGAGGACTATCTCTAGTGTCAGCGCTGTAGGATAGAGGACTATCTCTACTGTCAGTGCTGTAGGACAGAGGACTATCTCTAGGGTCAGTGCTGTAGGACAGAGGACTATCTCTAGTGTCAGCGCTGTAGGACAGAGGACTATCTCTAGTGTCAGCGCTGTAGGATAGAGGACTATCTCTAGTGTCAGTGCTGTAGGACAGAGGACTATCTCTAGGGTTAGTGCTGTAGGACAGAGGACTATCTCTAGTGTCAGCGCTGTAGGATAGAGGACTATCTCTAGTGTCAGTGCTGTAGGATAGAGGACTATCTCTAGGGTTAGTGCTGTAGGACAGAGGACTATCTCTAGGGTTAGTGCTGTAGGACAGAGGACTATCTCTAGTGTCAGCGCTGTAGGACAGAGGACTATCTCTAGTGTCAGCGTTGTAGGACAGATGACTATCTCTGGTGTCAGCGCTGTAGGACAGAGGACTATCTCTTGGGTCAGTGCTGTAGGACAGAGGACTATCTCTAGGGTCAGTGCTGTAGGAGAGAGGACTATCTCTAGGGTCAGTGCGTTAGGACAGAGTACTATCTCTAGGGTCAGTGCTGTAGGACAGAGGATTATCTCTAGGGTCAGCGCTGTAGGACAGAGGACTATCTCCAGTGTCAGTGCTGTAGGGACAGAGGACTATCTCTGTCAGTGCTGTAGGACAGAGGACTATCTCTGTCAGTGCTGTAGAACAGAGGACTATCTCTAGGGTCAGTGCTGTAGGACAGAGGACTATCTCTAGTGTCAGCGCTGTAGGACAGAGGACTATCTCTAGTGTCAGCGTTGTAGGACAGATGACTATCTCTGGTGTCAGCGCTGTAGAACAGAGGACTATCTCTTGGGTCAGTGCTGTAGGACAGAGGACTATCTCTAGGGTCAGTGCTGTAGGAGAGAGGACTATCTCTAGTGTCAGCGCTGTAGGATAGAGGACTATCTCTAGTGTCAGTGCTGTAGGACAGAGGACTATCTCTAGGGTTAGTGCTGTAGGACAGAGGACTATCTCTAGTGTCAGCGCTGTAGGACAGAGGACTATCTCTAGTGTCAGCGTTGTAGGACAGATGACTATCTCTGGTGTCAGCGCTGTAGGACAGAGGACTATCTCTTGGGTCAGTGCTGTAGGACAGAGGACTATCTCTAGGGTCAGTGCTGTAGGAGAGAGGACTATCTCTAGGGTCAGTGCGTTAGGACAGAGTACTATCTCTAGGGTCAGTGCTGTAGGACAGAGGATTATCTCTAGAGTCAGCGCTGTAGGACAGAGGACTATCTCTAGTGTCAGCGCTGTAGGACAGAGGACTATCTGTAGTGTCAGCGCTGTAGGACAGATGACTATCTCTAGTGTCAGTGCTGTAGGACAGAGGACTATCTCTAGTGTCAGTGCTGTAGGACAGAGGACTATCTCTAGTGTCAGTGCTGTAGGACAGAGGACTATCTCTTCGGTCAGTGCTGTAAGACAGAGGACTATCTCTAGTGTCAGCGCTGTAGGACAGAGGACTATCTCCAGTGTCAGTGCTGTAGGACAGAGGATTATCTCTAGTGTCAGCGCTATAAGACAGAGGACTATCTCTAGTGTCAGTGGTGTAGGACAGAGGACTATCTCTAGGATCAGCGCTGTAGGACAGAGGACTATCTCTAGTGTCAGCACTGTAGGACAGAGGACTATCTCTAGTGTCAGCGATGTAGGACAGAGGACTATCTCTAGTGTCAGCGCTGTAGGACAGAGAATTATCTCTAGTGTCAGCGCTGTAGGACAGAGGACTATCTCTAGTGTCAGCGCTGTAGGACAGAGGACTATCTGTAGTGTCAGCGCTGTAGGACAGATGACTATCTCTAGTGTCAGTGCTGTAGGACAGAGGACTATCTCTAGTGTCAGTGCTGTAGGACAGAGGACTATCTCTAGTGTCAGTGCTGTAGGACAGAGGACTATCTCTTGGGTCAGTGCTGTAAGACAGAGGACTATCTCTAGTGTCAGCGCTGTAGGACAGAGGACTATCTCTAGTGTCAGCGCTGTAGGACAGAGGACTATCTCCAGTGTCAGTGCTGTAGGACAGAGGACTATCTCTAGTGTCAGCGCTATAAGACAGAGGACTATCTCTAGTGTCAGTGGTGTAGGACAGAGGACTATCTCTAGGATCAGCGCTGTAGGACAGAGGACTATCTCTAGTGTCAGCGCTGTAGGACAGAGGACTATCTCTAGTGTCAGCGCTGTAGGACAGAGGACTATCTCTAGTGTCAGCGCTGTAGGACAGAGAATTATCTCTAGTGTCAGCGCAGTAGGACTGAGGACTATCTCTAGTGTCAGCGCTGTAGGACAGAGGACTATCTCTAGTGTCAGCGCTGTAGGATAGAGGACTATCTCTACTGTCAGTGCTGTAGGACAGAGGACTATCTCTAGGGTCAGTGCTGTAGGACAGAGGACTATCTCTAGTGTCAGCGCTGTAGGACAGAGGACTATCTCTAGTGTCAGCGCTGTAGGATAGAGGACTATCTCTAGTGTCAGTGCTGTAGGACAGAGGACTATCTCTAGGGTTAGTGCTGTAGGACAGAGGACTATCTCTAGTGTCAGCGCTGTAGGATAGAGGACTATCTCTAGTGTCAGTGCTGTAGGATAGAGGACTATCTCTAGGGTTAGTGCTGTAGGACAGAGGACTATCTCTAGGGTTAGTGCTGTAGGACAGAGGACTATCTCTAGTGTCAGCGCTGTAGGACAGAGGACTATCTCTAGTGTCAGCGTTGTAGGACAGATGACTATCTCTGGTGTCAGCGCTGTAGGACAGAGGACTATCTCTTGGGTCAGTGCTGTAGGACAGAGGACTATCTCTAGGGTCAGTGCTGTAGGAGAGAGGACTATCTCTAGGGTCAGTGCGTTAGGACAGAGTACTATCTCTAGGGTCAGTGCTGTAGGACAGAGGATTATCTCTAGGGTCAGCGCTGTAGGACAGAGGACTATCTCCAGTGTCAGTGCTGTAGGGACAGAGGACTATCTCTGTCAGTGCTGTAGGACAGAGGACTATCTCTGTCAGTGCTGTAGAACAGAGGACTATCTCTAGGGTCAGTGCTGTAAGACAGAGGACTATCTCTAGTGTCAGCGCTGTAGGACAGAGGACTATCTCTAGTGTCAGCGTTGTAGGACAGATGACTATCTCTGGTGTCAGCGCTGTAGAACAGAGGACTATCTCTTGGGTCAGTGCTGTAGGACAGAGGACTATCTCTAGGGTCAGTGCTGTAGGAGAGAGGACTATCTCTAGTGTCAGCGCTGTAGGATAGAGGACTATCTCTAGTGTCAGTGCTGTAGGACAGAGGACTATCTCTAGGGTTAGTGCTGTAGGACAGAGGACTATCTCTAGTGTCAGCGCTGTAGGACAGAGGACTATCTCTAGTGTCAGCGCTGTAGGACAGATGACTATCTCTGGTGTCAGCGCTGTAGGACAGAGGACTATCTCTTGGGTCAGTGCTGTAGGACAGAGGACTATCTCTAGGGTCAGTGCTGTAGGAGAGAGGACTATCTCTAGGGTCAGTGCGTTAGGACAGAGTACTATCTCTAGGGTCAGTGCTGTAGGACAGAGGATTATCTCTAGGGTCAGCGCTGTAGGACAGAGGACTATCTCTAGTGTCAGCGCTGTAGGACAGAGGACTATCTGTAGTGTCAGCGCTGTAGGACAGATGACTATCTCTAGTGTCAGTGCTGTAGGACAGAGGACTATCTCTAGTGTCAGTGCTGTAGGACAGAGGACTATCTCTAGTGTCAGTGCTGTAGGACAGAGGACTATCTCTTCGGTCAGTGCTGTAAGACAGAGGACTATCTCTAGTGTCAGCGCTGTAGGACAGAGGACTATCTCCAGTGTCAGTGCTGTAGGACAGAGGATTATCTCTAGTGTCAGCGCTGTAGGACAGAGGACTATCTCTAGGGTCAGTGCTGTAGGACAGAGGACTATCTCTAGTGTCAGCGTTGTAGGACAGATGACTATCTCTGGTGTCATCGCTGTAGGACAGAGGACTATCTCTTGGGTCAGTGCTGTAGGACAGAGGACTATCTCTAGTGTCAGTGCTGTAGGAGAGAGGACTATCTCTAGGGTCAGTGCATTAGGACAGAGGACTATCTCTAGGGTCAGTGCTGTAGGACAGAGGATTACCTCTAGGGTCAGCGCTGTAGGACAGAGGACTATCTCCAGTGTCATTGCTGTAGGGACAGAGGACTATCTCTGTCAGTGCTGTAGGACAGAGGATTATCTCTGTAAGTGCTGTAGAACAGAGGACTATCTCTAGGGTCAGTGCTGTAGGACAGAGGACTATCTCTAGTGTCAGCGCTGTAGGACAGAGGACTATGTCTAGTGTCAGCGTTGTAGGACAGATGACTATCTCTGGTGTCAGCGCTGTAGGACAGAGGACTATCTCTTGGGTCAGTGCTGTAGGACAGAGGACTATCTCTAGGGTCAGTGCTGTAGGAGAGAGGACTATCTCTAGGGTCAGTGCGTTAGGACAGAGGACTATCTCTAGGGTCAGTGCTGTAGGACAGAGGATTATCTCTAGGGTCAGCGCTGTAGGACAGAGGACTATCTCTAGTGTCAGTGCTGTAGGACAGAGGACTATCTCTTGGGTCAGCGCTGTAGGACAGAGGACTATCTCTGTCAGCGCTGTAGGACAGAGGACTATCTCTAGGGTCAGTGCTGTAGGACAGAGGACTATCTCTAGTGTCAGCGCTGTAGGATAGAGGACTATCTCTAGGGTCAGTGCTGTAGGACAGAGGACTATCTCTAGTGTCAGCGCTGTAGGACAGAGGACTATCTCTAGTGTCAGCGCTGTAGGACAGAGGACTATCTGTAGTGTCAGCGCTGTAGGACAGATGACTATCTCTAGTGTCAGTGCTGTAGGACAGAGGACTATCTCTAGTGTTAGTGCTGTAGGACAGAGGACTATCTCTAGTGTCAGTGCTGTAGGACAGAGGACTATCTCTAGGGTCAGTGCTGTAGGACAGAGGACTATCTCTAGTGTCAGCGCTGTAGGACAGAGGACTATCTCTAGTGTCAGCGCTGTAGGACAGAGGACTATCTCCAGTGTCAGCGCTGTAGGACAGAGGATTATCTCAAGTGTCAGCGCTGTAGGACAGAGGACTATCTCTAGTGTCATCGCTGTAGGACAGAGAATTATCTCTAGTGTCAGCGCTGTAGGACAGAGGACTATCTCTAGTGTCAGCGCTGTAGGACAGAGGACTATCTCTAGTGTCAGCGCTGTAGGATAGAGGACTATCTCTAGTGTCAGCGCTGTAGGACAGAGGACTATCTCTAGGGTCAGTGCTGTAGGACAGAGGACTATCTCTAGGGTCAGTGCTGTAGAACAGAGGACTATCTCTAGTGTCAGCGCTGTAGGACAGAGGACTATCTCTAGTGTCAGCGCTGTAGGACAGAGGACTATCTCTAGTGTCAGCGCTGTAGGATAGAGGACTATCTCTAGTGTCAGTGCTGTAGGACAGAGGACTATCTCTAGGGTTAGTGCTGTAGGACAGAGGACTATCTCTAGTGTCAGCGCTGTAGGACAGAGGACTATCTCTAGTGTCAGTGCTGTAGGACAGAGGACTATCTCTAGTGTCAGCGCTGTAGGACAGAGGACTATCTCTAGTGTCAGCGCTGTAGGATAGAGGACTATCTCTAGTGTCAGTGCTGTAGGACAGAGGACTATCTCTAGGGTCAGCGCTGTAGGACAGAGGACTATCTCTAGGGTCAGCGCTGTAGGACAGAGGACTATCTCTAGTGTCAGCGCTGTAGGACAGAGGACTATCTCTAGTGTCAGCGCTGTAGGACAGAGGACTATCTCTAGTGTCAGCGCTGTAGGGTAGAGGACTATCTCTAGTGTCAGTGCTGTAGGACAGAGGACTATCTCTAGGGTTAGTGCTGTAGGACAGAGGACTATCTCTAGTGTCAGCGCTGTAGGACAGAGGACCATCTCTAGTGTCAGCGTTGTAGGACAGATGACTATCTCTGGTGTCAGCGCTGTAGGACAGAGGACTATCTCTTGGGTCAGTGCTGTAGGACAGAGAACTATCTCTAGGGTCAGTGCTGTAGGAGAGAGGACTATCTCTAGGGTCAGTGCGTTAGGACAGAGTACTATCTCTAGGGTCAGTGCTGTAGGACAGAGGATTATCTCTAGGGTCAGCGCTGTAGGACAGAGGACTATCTCTAGTGTCAGCGCTGTAGGACAGAGGACTATCTGTAGTGTCAGCGCTGTAGGACAGATGACTATTTCTAGTGTCAGTGCTGTAGGACAGAGGACTATCTCTAGTGTCAGTGCTGTAGGACAGAGGACTATCTCTAGTGTCAGTGCTGTAGGACAGAGGACTATCTCTAGGGTCAGTGCTGTAAGACAGAGGACTATCTCTAGTGTCAGCGCTGTAGGACAGAGGACTATCTCTAGTGTCAGCGCTGTAGGACAGAGGACTATCTCCAGTGTCAGTGCTGTAGGACAGAGGATTATCTCTAGTGTCAGCGCTATAAGACAGAGGACTATCTCTAGTGTCAGTGGTGTAGGACAGAGGACTATCTCTAGGATCAGCGCTGTAGGACAGAGGACTATCTCTAGTGTCAGCACTGTAGGACAGAGGACTATCTCTAGTGTCAGCGCTGTAGGACGGAGGACTATCTCTAGTGTCATCGCTGTAGGACAGAGAATTATCTCTAGTGTCAGCGCCGTAGGACAGAGGACTATCTCTAGTGTCAGCGCTGTAGGACAGAGGACTATCTCTTGTGTCAGCGCTGTAGGATAGAGGACTATCTCTAGTGTCAGTGCTGTAGGACAGAGGACTATCTCTAGGGTCAGTGCTGTAGGACAGAGGACTATCTCTAGTGTCAGCGCTGTAGGACAGAGGACTATCTCTAGTGTCAGCGCTGTAGGACAGAGGACTATCTCTAGTGTCAGCGCTGTAGGATAGAGGACTATCTCTAGTGTCAGTGCTGTAGGACAGAGGACTATCTCTAGTGTCAGTGCTGTAGGACAGAGGACTATCTCTAGTGTCAGCGCTGTAGGACAGAGGACTATCTCTAGTGTCAGCGCTGTAGGATAGAGGACTATCTCTAGTGTCAGTGCTGTAGGACAGAGGACTATCTCTAGGGTCAGTGCTGTAGGACAGAGGACTATCTCTAGTGTCAGCGCTGTAGGACAGAGGACTATCTCTAGTGTCAGCGCTGTAGGACAGAGGACTATCTCTAGTGTCAGCGCTGTAGGATAGAGGACTATCTCTAGTGTCAGTGCTGTAGGACAGAGGACTATCTCTAGGGTTAGTGCTGTAGGACAGAGGACTATCTCTAGTGTCAGCGCTGTAGGACAGAGGACTATCTCTAGTGTCAGCGTTGTAGGACAGATGACTTTCTCTGGTGTCAGCGCTGTAGGACAGAGGACTATCTCTTGGGTCAGTGCTGTAGGACAGAGGACTATCTCTAGGGTCAGTGCTGTAGGAGAGAGGACTATCTCTAGGGTCAGTGCGTTAGGACAGAGTACTATCTCTAGGGTCAGTGCTGTAGGACAGAGGATTATCTCTAGGGTCAGCGCTGTAGGACAGAGGACTATCTGTAGTGTCAGCGCTGTAGGACAGAGGACTATCTGTAGTGTCAGCGCTGTAGGACAGATGACTATCTCTAGTGTCAGTGCTGTAGGACAGAGGACTATCTCTAGTGTCAGTGCTGTAGGACAGAGGACTATCTCTAGTGTCAGTGCTGTAGGACAGAGGACTATCTCTTGGGTCAGTGCTGTAAGACAGAGGACTATCTCTAGTGTCAGCGCTGTAGGACAGAGGACTATCTCTAGTGTCAGCGCTGTAGGACAGAGGACTATCTCCAGTGTCAGTGCTGTAGGACAGAGGACTATCTCTAGTGTCAGCGCTATAAGACAGAGGACTATCTCTAGTGTCAGTGGTGTAGGACAGAGGACTATCTCTAGGATCAGCGCTGTAGGACAGAGGACTATCTCTAGTGTCAGCGCTGTAGGACAGAGGACTATCTCTAGTGTCAGCGCTGTAGGACAGAGGACTATCTCTAGTGTCAGCGCTGTAGGACAGAGAATTATCTCTAGTGTCAGCGCAGTAGGACTGAGGACTAACTCTAGTGTCAGCGCTGTAGGACAGAGGACTATCTCTAGTGTCAGCGCTGTAGGATAGAGGACTATCTCTAGTGTCAGCGCTGTAGGATAGAGGACTATCTCTACTGTCAGTGCTGTAGGACAGAGGACTATCTCTAGGGTCAGTGCTGTAGGACAGAGGACTATCTCTAGTGTCAGCGCTGTAGGACAGAGGACTATCTCTAGTGTCAGCGCTGTAGGATAGAGGACTATCTCTAGTGTCAGTGCTGTAGGACAGAGGACTATCTCTAGGGTTAGTGCTGTAGGACAGAGGACTATCTCTAGTGTCAGCGCTGTAGGATAGAGGACTATCTCTAGTGTCAGTGCTGTAGGATAGAGGACTATCTCTAGGGTTAGTGCTGTAGGACAGAGGACTATCTCTAGGGTTAGTGCTGTAGGACAGAGGACTATCTCTAGTGTCAGCGCTGTAGGACAGAGGACTATCTCTAGTGTCAGCGTTGTAGGACAGATGACTATCTCTGGTGTCAGCGCTGTAGGACAGAGGACTATCTCTTGGGTCAGTGCTGTAGGACAGAGGACTATCTCTAGGGTCAGTGCTGTAGGAGAGAGGACTATCTCTAGGGTCAGTGCGTTAGGACAGAGTACTATCTCTAGGGTCAGTGCTGTAGGACAGAGGATTATCTCTAGGGTCAGCGCTGTAGGACAGAGGACTATCTCCAGTGTCAGTGCTGTAGGGACAGAGGACTATCTCTGTCAGTGCTGTAGGACAGAGGACTATCTCTGTCAGTGCTGTAGAACAGAGGACTATCTCTAGTGTCAGCGTTGTAGGACAGATGACTATCTCTGGTGTCAGCGCTGTAGAACAGAGGACTATCTCTTGGGTCAGTGCTGTAGGACAGAGGACTATCTCTAGGGTCAGTGCTGTAGGAGAGAGGACTATCTCTAGTGTCAGCGCTGTAGGATAGAGGACTATCTCTAGTGTCAGTGCTGTAGGACAGAGGACTATCTCTAGGGTTAGTGCTGTAGGACAGAGGACTATCTCTAGTGTCAGCGCTGTAGGACAGAGGACTATCTCTAGTGTCAGCGTTGTAGGACAGATGACTATCTCTGGTGTCAGCGCTGTAGGACAGAGGACTATCTCTTGGGTCAGTGCTGTAGGACAGAGGACTATCTCTAGGGTCAGTGCTGTAGGAGAGAGGACTATCTCTAGGGTCAGTGCGTTAGGACAGAGTACTATCTCTAGGGTCAGTGCTGTAGGACAGAGGATTATCTCTAGAGTCAGCGCTGTAGGACAGAGGACTATCTCTAGTGTCAGCGCTGTAGGACAGAGGACTATCTGTAGTGTCAGCGCTGTAGGACAGATGACTATCTCTAGTGTCAGTGCTGTAGGACAGAGGACTATCTCTAGTGTCAGTGCTGTAGGACAGAGGACTATCTCTAGTGTCAGTGCTGTAGGACAGAGGACTATCTCTTCGGTCAGTGCTGTAAGACAGAGGACTATCTCTAGTGTCAGCGCTGTAGGACAGAGGACTATCTCCAGTGTCAGTGCTGTAGGACAGAGGATTATCTCTAGTGTCAGCGCTATAAGACAGAGGACTATCTCTAGTGTCAGTGGTGTAGGACAGAGGACTATCTCTAGGATCAGCGCTGTAGGACAGAGGACTATCTCTAGTGTCAGCACTGTAGGACAGAGGACTATCTCTAGTGTCAGCGATGTAGGACAGAGGACTATCTCTAGTGTCAGCGCTGTAGGACAGAGAATTATCTCTAGTGTCAGCGCTGTAGGACAGAGGACTATCTCTAGTGTCAGCGCTGTAGGACAGAGGACTATCTCTAGTGTCAGCGCTGTAGGATAGAGGACTATCTCTAGGGTCAGTGCTGTAGGACAGAGGACTATCTCTAGGGTCAGTGCTGTAGGACAGAGGACTATCTCTAGTGTCAGCGCTGTAGGACAGAGGACTATCTCTAGTGTCAGCGCTGTAGGACAGAGGACTATCTCTAGTGTCAGCGCTGTAGGATAGAGGACTATCTCTAGTGTCAGTGCTGTAGGACAGAGGACTATCTCTAGGGTTAGTGCTGTAGGACAGAGGACTATCTCTAGTGTCAGCGCTGTAGGACAGAGGACTATCTCTAGTGTCAGCGTTGTAGGACAGATGACTATCTCTGGTGTCAGCGCTGTAGGACAGAGGACTATCTCTTGGGTCAGTGCTGTAGGACAGAGGACTATCTCTAGGGTCAGCGCTGTAGGATAGAGGACTATCTCTAGTGTCAGTGCTGTAGGACAGAGGACTATCTCTAGGGTTAGTGCTGTAGGACAGAGGACTATCTCTAGTGTCAGCGCTGTAGGATAGAGGACTATCTCTAGTGTCAGTGCTGTAGGAGAGAGGACTATCTCTAGGGTCAGTGCGTTAGGACAGAGTACTATCTCTAGGGTCAGTGCTGTAGGACAGAGGATTATCTCTAGGGTCAGCGCTGTAGGACAGAGGACTATCTCTAGTGTCAGCGCTGTAGGACAGAGGACTATCTGTAGTGTCAGCGCTGTAGGACAGATGACTATCTCTAGTGTCAGTGCTGTAGGACAGAGGACTATCTCTAGTGTCAGTGCTGTAGGACAGAGGACTATCTCTTGGGTCAGTGCTGTAAGACAGAGGACTATCTCTAGGGTCAGTGCTGTAGGACAGAGGACTATCTCTAGTGTCAGTGCTGTAGGACAGAGGACTATCTCTTGTGTCAGCGCTGTAGGACAGAGGACTATCTCTGTCAGCGCTGTAGGACAGAGGACTATCTCTAGGGTCAGTGCTGTAGGACAGAGGACTATCTCTAGTGTCAGCGCTGTAGGATAGAGGACTATCTCTAGGGTCAGTGCTGTAGGACAGAGGACTATCTCTAGTGTCAGTGCTGTAGGACAGAGGACTATCTCTAGTGTCAGTGCTGTAGGACAGAGGACTATCTCTTGGGTCAGTGCTGTAAGACAGAGGACTATCTCTAGGGTCAGTGCTGTAGGACAGAGGACTATCTCTAGGGTCAGTGCTGTAGGACAGAGGACTATCTCTAGTGTCAGTGCTGTAGGACAGAGGACTATCTCTTGGGTCAGCGCTGTAGGACAGAGGACTATCTCTGTCAGCGCTGTAGGACAGAGGACTATCTCTAGGGTCAGTGCTGTAGGACAGAGGACTATCTCTAGTGTCAGCGCTGTAGGATAGAGGACTATCTCTAGGGTCAGTGCTGTAGGACAGAGGACTATCTCTAGTGTCAGCGCTGTAGGACAGAGGACTATCTCTAGTGTCAGCGCTGTAGGACAGAGGACTATCTCTAGTGTCAGCGCTGTAGGACAGAGGACTATCTCTAGTGTTAGTGCTGTAGGACAGAGGACTATCTCTAGTGTCAGTGCTGTAGGACAGAGGGCTATCTCTAGGGTCAGTGCTGTAGGACAGAGGACTATCTCTAGTGTCAGCGCTGTAGGACAGAGGACTATCTCTAGTGTCAGCGCTGTAGGACAGAGGACTATCTCCAGTGTCAGTGCTGTAGGACAGAGGATTATCTCTAGTGTCAGCGCTATAAGAAAGAGGACTATCTCTAGTGTCAGTGGTGTAGGACAGAGGACTATCTCTAGTGTCAGCGCTGTAGGACAGAGGACTATCTCTAGTGTCAGCGCTGTAGGACAGAGGACTATCTCTAGTGTCATCGCTGTAGGACAGAGAATTATCTCTAGTGTCAGCGCTGTAGGACAGAGGACTATCTCTAGTGTCAGCGCTGTAGGACAGAGGACTATCTCTAGTGTCAGCGCTGTAGGATAGAGGACTATCTCTAGTGTCAGCGCTGTAGGACAGAGGACTATCTCTAGGGTCAGTGCTGTAGGACAGAGGACTATCTCTAGGGTCAGTGCTGTAGGACAGAGGACTATCTCTAGTGTCAGCGCTGTAGGACAGAGGACTATCTCTAGTGTCAGTGCTGTAGGACAGAGGACTATCTCTAGGGTCAGTGCTGTAAGACAGAGGACTATCTCTAGTGTCAGCGCTGTAGGACAGAGGACTATCTCTAGTGTCAGCGCTGTAGGACAGAGGACTATCTCCAGTGTCAGTGCTGTAGGACAGAGGATTATCTCTAGTGTCAGCGCTATAAGACAGAGGACTATCTCTAGTGTCAGTGGTGTAGGACAGAGGACTATCTCTAGGATCAGCGCTGTAGGACAGAGGACTATCTCTAGTGTCAGCACTGTAGGACAGAGGACTATCTCTAGTGTCAGCGCTGTAGGACAGAGGACTATCTCTAGTGTCAGCACTGTAGGACAGAGGACTATCTCTAGTGTCAGCGCTGTAGGACGGAGGACTATCTCTAGTGTCATCGCTGTAGGACAGAGAATTATCTCTAGTGTCAGCGCCGTAGGACAGAGGACTATCTCTAGTGTCAGCGCTGTAGGACAGAGGACTATCTCTTGTGTCAGCGCTGTAGGATAGAGGACTATCTCTAGTGTCAGTGCTGTAGGACAGAGGACTATCTCTAGGGTCAGTGCTGTAGGACAGAGGACTATCTCTAGTGTCAGCGCTGTAGGACAGAGGACTATCTCTAGTGTCAGCGCTGTAGGACAGAGGACTATCTCTAGTGTCAGCGCTGTAGGATAGAGGACTATCTCTAGTGTCAGTGCTGTAGGACAGAGGACTATCTCTAGTGTCAGTGCTGTAGGACAGAGGACTATCTCTAGTGTCAGCGCTGTAGGACAGAGGACTATCTCTAGTGTCAGCGCTGTAGGATAGAGGACTATCTCTAGTGTCAGTGCTGTAGGACAGAGGACTATCTCTAGGGTCAGTGCTGTAGGACAGAGGACTATCTCTAGTGTCAGCGCTGTAGGACAGAGGACTATCTCTAGTGTCAGCGCTGTAGGACAGAGGACTATCTCTAGTGTCAGCGCTGTAGGATAGAGGACTATCTCTAGTGTCAGTGCTGTAGGACAGAGGACTATCTCTAGGGTTAGTGCTGTAGGACAGAGGACTATCTCTAGTGTCAGCGCTGTAGGACAGAGGACTATCTCTAGTGTCAGCGTTGTAGGACAGATGACTTTCTCTGGTGTCAGCGCTGTAGGACAGAGGACTATCTCTTGGGTCAGTGCTGTAGGACAGAGGACTATCTCTAGGGTCAGTGCTGTAGGAGAGAGGACTATCTCTAGGGTCAGTGCGTTAGGACAGAGTACTATCTCTAGGGTCAGTGCTGTAGGACAGAGGATTATCTCTAGGGTCAGCGCTGTAGGACAGAGGACTATCTCTAGTGTCAGCGCTGTAGGACAGAGGACTATCTGTAGTGTCAGCGCTGTAGGACAGATGACTATCTCTAGTGTCAGTGCTGTAGGACAGAGGACTATCTCTAGTGTCAGTGCTGTAGGACAGAGGACTATCTCTAGTGTCAGTGCTGTAGGACAGAGGACTATCTCTTGGGTCAGTGCTGTAAGACAGAGGACTATCTCTAGTGTCAGCGTGGTAGGACAGAGGACTATCTCTAGTGTCAGCGCTGTAGGACAGAGGACTATCTCCAGTGTCAGCGCTGTAGGACAGAGGACTATCTCTAGTGTCAGCGCTATAAGACAGAGGACTATCTCTAGTGTCAGTGGTGTAGGACAGAGGACTATCTCTAGGATCAGCGCTGTAGGACAGAGGACTATCTCTAGTGTCAGCGCTGTAGGACAGAGGACTATCTCTAGTGTCAGCGCTGTAGGACAGAGGACTATCTCTAGTGTCAGCGCTGTAGGACAGAGAATTATCTCTAGTGTCAGCGCAGTAGGACTGAGGACTAACTCTAGTGTCAGCGCTGTAGGACAGAGGACTATCTCTAGTGTCAGCGCTGTAGGATAGAGGACTATCTCTACTGTCAGTGCTGTAGGACAGAGGACTATCTCTAGGGTCAGTGCTGTAGGACAGAGGACTATCTCTAGTGTCAGCGCTGTAGGACAGAGGACTATCTCTAGTGTCAGCGCTGTAGGATAGAGGACTATCTCTAGTGTCAGTGCTGTAGGACAGAGGACTATCTCTAGGGTTAGTGCTGTAGGACAGAGGACTATCTCTAGTGTCAGCGCTGTAGGATAGAGGACTATCTCTAGTGTCAGTGCTGTAGGATAGAGGACTATCTCTAGGGTTAGTGCTGTAGGACAGAGGACTATCTCTAGGGTTAGTGCTGTAGGACAGAGGACTATCTCTAGTGTCAGCGCTGTAGGACAGAGGACTATCTCTAGTGTCAGCGTTGTAGGACAGATGACTATCTCTGGTGTCAGCGCTGTAGGACAGAGGACTATCTCTTGGGTCAGTGCTGTAGGACAGAGGACTATCTCTAGGGTCAGTGCTGTAGGAGAGAGGACTATCTCTAGGGTCAGTGCGTTAGGACAGAGTACTATCTCTAGGGTCAGTGCTGTAGGACAGAGGATTATCTCTAGGGTCAGCGCTGTAGGACAGAGGACTATCTCCAGTGTCAGTGCTGTAGGGACAGAGGACTATCTCTGTCAGTGCTGTAGGACAGAGGACTATCTCTGTCAGTGCTGTAGAACAGAGGACTATCTCTAGGGTCAGTGCTGTAGGACAGAGGACTATCTCTAGTGTCAGCGCTGTAGGATAGAGGACTATCTCTAGTGTCAGTGCTGTAGGATAGAGGACTATCTCTAGGGTTAGTGCTGTAGGACAGAGGACTATCTCTAGGGTTAGTGCTGTAGGACAGAGGACTATCTCTAGTGTCAGCGCTGTAGGACAGAGGACTATCTCTAGTGTCAGCGTTGTAGGACAGATGACTATCTCTGGTGTCAGCGCTGTAGGACAGAGGACTATCTCTTGGGTCAGTGCTGTAGGACAGAGGACTATCTCTAGGGTCAGTGCTGTAGGAGAGAGGACTATCTCTAGGGTCAGTGCGTTAGGACAGAGTACTATCTCTAGGGTCAGTGCTGTAGGACAGAGGATTTTCTCTAGGGTCAGCGCTGTAGGACAGAGGACTATCTCCAGTGTCAGTGCTGTAGGGACAGAGGACTATCTCTGTCAGTGCTGTAGGACAGAGGACTATCTCTGTCAGTGCTGTAGAACAGAGGACTATCTCTAGGGTCAGTGCTGTAGGACAGAGGACTATCTCTAGTGTCAGCGCTGTAGGACAGAGGACTATCTCTAGTGTCAGCGTTGTAGGACAGATGACTATCTCTGGTGTCAGCGCTGTAGAACAGAGGACTATCTCTTGGGTCAGTGCTGTAGGACAGAGGACTATCTCTAGGGTCAGTGCTGTAGGAGAGGGGACTATCTCTAGTGTCAGCGCTGTAGGATAGAGGACTATCTCTAGTGTCAGTGCTGTAGGACAGAGGACTATCTCTAGGGTTAGTGCTGTAGGACAGAGGACTATCTCTAGTGTCAGCGCTGTAGGACAGAGGACTATCTCTAGTGTCAGCGTTGTAGGACAGATGACTATCTCTGGTGTCAGCGCTGTAGGACAGAGGACTATCTCTTGGGTCAGTGCTGTAGGACAGAGGACTATCTCTAGGGTCAGTGCTGTAGGAGAGAGGACTATCTCTAGGGTCAGTGCGTTAGGACAGAGTACTATCTCTAGGGTCAGCGCTGTAGGACAGAGGACTATCTGTAGTGTCAGCGCTGTAGGACAGAGGACTATCTCTAGTGTCAGTGCTGTAGGACAGAGGACTATCTCTAGTGTCAGTGCTGTAGGACAGAGGACTATCTCTAGTGTCAGTGCTGTAGGACAGAGGACTATCTCTTCGGTCAGTGCTGTAAGACAGAGGACTATCTCTAGTGTCAGCGCTGTAGGACAGAGGACTATCTCCAGTGTCAGTGCTGTAGGACAGAGGATTATCTCTAGTGTCAGCGCTATAAGACAGAGGACTATCTCTAGTGTCAGTGGTGTAGGACAGAGGACTATCTCTAGGATCAGCGCTGTAGGACAGAGGACTATCTCTAGTGTCAGCACTGTAGGACAGAGGACTATCTCTAGTGTCAGCGATGTAGGACAGAGGACTATCTCTAGTGTCAGCGCTGTAGGACAGAGAATTATCTCTAGTGTCAGCGCTGTAGGACAGAGGACTATCTCTAGTGTCAGCGCTGTAGGACAGAGGACTATCTCTAGTGTCAGCGCTGTAGGATAGAGGACTATCTCTAGGGTCAGTGCTGTAGGACAGAGGACTATCTCTAGGGTCAGTGCTGTAGGACAGAGGACTATCTCTAGTGTCAGCGCTGTAGGACAGAGGACTATCTCTAGTGTCAGCGCTGTAGGACAGAGGACTATCTCTAGTGTCAGCGCTGTAGGATAGAGGACTATCTCTAGTGTCAGTGCTGTAGGACAGAGGACTATCTCTAGGGTTAGTGCTGTAGGACAGAGGACTATCTCTAGTGTCAGCGCTGTAGGACAGAGGACTATCTCTAGTGTCAGCGTTGTAGGACAGATGACTATCTCTGGTGTCAGCGCTGTAGGACAGAGGACTATCTCTTGGGTCAGTGCTGTAGGACAGAGGACTATCTCTAGGGTCAGCGCTGTAGGATAGAGGACTATCTCTAGTGTCAGTGCTGTAGGACAGAGGACTATCTCTAGGGTTAGTGCTGTAGGACAGAGGACTATCTCTAGTGTCAGCGCTGTAGGATAGAGGACTATCTCTAGTGTCAGTGCTGTAGGAGAGAGGACTATCTCTAGGGTCAGTGCGTTAGGACAGAGTACTATCTCTAGGGTCAGTGCTGTAGGACAGAGGATTATCTCTAGGGTCAGCGCTGTAGGACAGAGGACTATCTCTAGTGTCAGCGCTGTAGGACAGAGGACTATCTGTAGTGTCAGCGCTGTAGGACAGATGACTATCTCTAGTGTCAGTGCTGTAGGACAGAGGACTATCTCTAGTGTCAGTGCTGTAGGACAGAGGACTATCTCTTGGGTCAGTGCTGTAAGACAGAGGACTATCTCTTGTGTCAGCGCTGTAGGACAGAGGACTATCTCTGTCAGCGCTGTAGGACAGAGGACTATCTCTAGGGTCAGTGCTGTAGGACAGAGGACTATCTCTAGTGTCAGCGCTGTAGGATAGAGGACTATCTCTAGGGTCAGTGCTGTAGGACAGAGGACTATCTCTAGTGTCAGTGCTGTAGGACAGAGGACTATCTCTAGTGTCAGTGCTGTAGGACAGAGGACTATCTCTTGGGTCAGTGCTGTAAGACAGAGGACTATCTCTAGGGTCAGTGCTGTAGGACAGAGGACTATCTCTAGGGTCAGTGCTGTAGGACAGAGGACTATCTCTAGTGTCAGTGCTGTAGGACAGAGGACTATCTCTTGGGTCAGCGCTGTAGGACAGAGGACTATCTCTGTCAGCGCTGTAGGACAGAGGACTATCTCTAGGGTCAGTGCTGTAGGACAGAGGACTATCTCTAGTGTCAGCGCTGTAGGATAGAGGACTATCTCTAGGGTCAGTGCTGTAGGACAGAGGACTATCTCTAGTGTCAGCGCTGTAGGACAGAGGACTATCTCTAGTGTCAGCGCTGTAGGACAGAGGACTATCTCTAGTGTCAGCGCTGTAGAACAGAGGACTATCTCTAGTGTTAGTGCTGTAGGACAGAGGACTATCTCTAGTGTCAGTGCTGTAGGACAGAGGACTATCTCTAGGGTCAGTGCTGTAGGACAGAGGACTATCTCTAGTGTCAGCGCTGTAGGACAGAGGACTATCTCTAGTGTCAGCGCTGTAGGACAGAGGACTATCTCCAGTGTCAGTGCTGTAGGACAGAGGATTATCTCTAGTGTCAGCGCTATAAGACAGAGGACTATCTCTAGTGTCAGTGGTGTAGGACAGAGGACTATCTCTAGTGTCAGCGCTGTAGGACAGAGGACTATCTCTAGTGTCAGCGCTGTAGGACAGAGGACTATCTCTAGTGTCATCGCTGTAGGACAGAGAATTATCTCTAGTGTCAGCGCTGTAGGACAGAGGACTATCTCTAGTGTCAGCGCTGTAGGACAGAGGACTATCTCTAGTGTCAGCGCTGTAGGATAGAGGACTATCTCTAGTGTCAGCGCTGTAGGACAGAGGACTATCTCTAGGGTCAGTGCTGTAGGACAGAGGACTATCTCTAGGGTCAGTGCTGTAGGACAGAGGACTATCTCTAGTGTCAGCGCTGTAGGACAGAGGACTATCTCTAGTGTCAGCGCTGTAGGACAGAGGACTATCTCTAGTGTCAGCGCTGTAGGATAGAGGACTATCTCTAGTGTCAGTGCTGTAGGACAGAGGACTATCTCTAGGGTTAGTGCTGTAGGACAGAGGACTATCTCTAGTGTCAGCGCTGTAGGACAGAGGACTATCTCTAGTGTCAGTGCTGTAGGACAGAGGACTATCTCTAGTGTCAGCGCTGTAGGACAGAGGACTATCTCTAGTGTCAGCGCTGTAGGATAGAGGACTATCTCTAGTGTCAGTGCTGTAGGACAGAGGACTATCTCTAGGGTCAGCGCTGTAGGACAGAGGACTATCTCTAGGGTCAGCGCTGTAGGACAGAGGACTATCTCTAGTGTCAGCGCTGTAGGACAGAGGACTATCTCTAGTGTCAGCGCTGTAGGACAGAGGACTATCTCTAGTGTCAGCGCTGTAGGGTAGAGGACTATCTCTAGTGTCAGTGCTGTAGGACAGAGGACTATCTCTAGGGTTAGTGCTGTAGGACAGAGGACTATCTCTAGTGTCAGCGCTGTAGGACAGAGGACCATCTCTAGTGTCAGCGTTGTAGGACAGATGACTATCTCTGGTGTCAGCGCTGTAGGACAGAGGACTATCTCTTGGGTCAGTGCTGTAGGACAGAGAACTATCTCTAGGGTCAGTGCTGTAGGAGAGAGGACTATCTCTAGGGTCAGTGCGTTAGGACAGAGTACTATCTCTAGGGTCAGTGCTGTAGGACAGAGGATTATCTCTAGGGTCAGCGCTGTAGGACAGAGGACTATCTCTAGTGTCAGCGCTGTAGGACAGAGGACTATCTGTAGTGTCAGCACTGTAGGACAGAGGACTATCTCTAGTGTCAGCGCTGTAGGACGGAGGACTATCTCTAGTGTCATCGCTGTAGGACAGAGAATTATCTCTAGTGTCAGCGCCGTAGGACAGAGGACTATCTCTAGTGTCAGCGCTGTAGGACAGAGGACTATCTCTAGTGTCAGCGCTGTAGGATAGAGGACGATCTCTAGTGTCAGTGCTGTAGGACAGAGGACTATCTCTAGGGTCAGTGCTGTAGGACAGAGGACTATCTCTAGTGTCAGCGCTGTAGGACAGAGGACTATCTCTAGTGTCAGCGCTGTAGGACAGAGGACTATCTCTAGTGTCAGCGCTGTAGGATAGAGGACTATCTCTAGTGTCAGTGCTGTAGGACAGAGGACTATCTCTAGTGTCAGTGCTGTAGGACAGAGGACTATCTCTAGTGTCAGCGCTATAGGACAGAGGACTATCTCTAGTGTCAGCGCTGTAGGATAGAGGACTATCTCTAGGGTCAGTGCTGTAGGACAGAAGACTATCTCTAGTGTCAGCGCTGTAGGACAGAGGACTATCTCTAGTGTCAGCGCTGTAGGACAGAGGACTATCTCTAGTGTCAGCGCTGTAGGATAGAGGACTATCTCTAGTGTCAGTGCTGTAGGACAGAGGACTATCTCTAGGGTTAGTGCTGTAGGACAGAGGACTATCTCTAGTGTCAGCGCTGTAGGACAGAGGACTATCTCTAGTGTCAGCGTTGTAGGACAGATGACTATCTCTGGTGTCAGCGCTGTAGGACAGAGGACTATCTCTTGGGTCAGTGCTGTAGGACAGAGGACTATCTCTAGGGTCAGTGCTGTAGGAGAGAGGACTATCTCTAGGGTCAGTGCGTTAGGACAGAGTACTATCTCTAGGGTCAGTGCTGTAGGACAGAGGATTATCTCTAGGGTCAGCACTGTAGGACAGAGGACTATCTCTAGTGTCAGCGCTGTAGGACAGAGGGCTATCTGTAGTGTCAGCGCTGTAGGACAGATGACTATCTCTAGTGTCAGTGCTGTAGGACAGAGGACTATCTCTAGTGTCAGTGCTGTAGGACAGAGGACTATCTCTAGTGTCAGTGCTGTAGGACAGAGGACTATCTCTTGGGTCAGTGCTGTAAGACAGAGGACTATCTCTAGTGTCAGCGCTGTAGGACAGAGGACTATCTCTAGTGTCAGCGCTGTAGGACAGAGGACTATCTCCAGTGTCAGTGCTGTAGGACAGAGGATTATCTCTAGTGTCAGCGCTATAAGACAGAGGACTATCTCTAGTGTCAGCGGTGTAGGACAGAGGACTATCTCTAGGATCAGCGCTGTAGGACAGAGGACTATCTCTAGTGTCAGCGCTGTAGGACAGAGGACTATCTCTAGTGTCAGCGCTGTAGGACAGAGGACTATCTCTAGTGTCAGCGCTGTAGGACAGAGAATTATCTCTAGTGTCAGCGCTGTAGGACAGAGGACTATCGCTAGTGTCAGCGCTGTAGGACAGAGGACTATCTCTAGTGTCAGCGCTGTAGGATAGAGGACTATCTCTAGTGTCAGTGCTGTAGGACAGAGGACTATCTCTAGGGTCAGTGCTGTAGGACAGAGGACTATCTCTAGTGTCAGCGCTGTAGGACAGAGGACTATCTCTAGTGTCAGCGCTGTAGGACAGAGGACTATCTCTAGTGTCAGCGCTGTAGGATAGAGGACTATCTCTAGTGTCAGTGCTGTAGGACAGAGGACTATCTCTAGGGTTAGTGCTGTAGGACAGAGGACTATCTCTAGTGTCAGCGCTGTAGGATTGAGGACTATCTCTAGTGTCAGTGCTGTAGGATAGAGGACTATCTCTAGGGTTAGTGCTGTAGGACAGAGGACTATCTCTAGGGTTAGTGCTGTAGGACAGAGGACTATCTCTAGTGTCAGCGCTGTAGGACAGAGGACTATCTCTAGTGTCAGCGTTGTAGAACAGATGACTATCTCTGGTGTCAGCGCTGTAGGACAGAGGACTATCTCTTTGGTCAGTGCTGTAGGACAGAGGACTATCTCTAGGGTCAGTGCTGTAGGAGAGAGGACTATCTCTAGGGTCAGTGCGTTAGGACAGAGTACTATCTCTAGGGTCAGTGCTGTAGGACAGAGGATTATCTCTAGGGTCAGCGCTGTAGGACAGAGGACTATCTCCAGTGTCAGTGCTGTAGGGACAGAGGACTATCTCTGTCAGTGCTGTAGGACAGAGGACTATCTCTGTCAGTGCTGTAGAACAGAGGACTATCTCTAGGGTCAGTGCTGTAGGACAGAGGACTATCTCTAGTGTCAGCGCTGTAGGACAGAGGACTATCTCTAGTGTCAGTGCTGTAGGACAGAGGACTATCTCTAGGGTCAGTGCTGTAGGAGAGAGGACTATCTCTAGTGTCAGCGCTGTAGGATAGAGGACTATCTCTAGTGTCAGTGCTGTAGGACAGAGGACTATCTCTACGGTTAGTGCTGTAGGACAGAGGACTATCTCTAGTGTCAGCGCTGTAGGACAGAGGACTATCTCTAGTGTCAGCGTTGTAGGACAGATGACTATCTCTGGTGTCAGCGCTGTAGGACAGAGGACTATCTCTTGGGTCAGTGCTGTAGGACAGAGGACTATCTCTAGGGTCAGTGCTGTAGGAGAGAGGACTATCTCTAGGGTCAGTGCGTTAGGACAGAGTACTATCTCTAGGGTCAGTGCTGTAGGACAGAGGATTATCTCTAGGGTCAGCGCTGTAGGACAGAGGACTATCTCTAGTGTCAGCGCTGTAGGACAGAGGACTATCTGTAGTGTCAGCGCTGTAGGACAGATGACTATCTCTAGTGTCAGTGCTGTAGGACAGAGGACTATCTCTAGTGTCAGTGCTGTAGGACAGAGGACTATCTCTTGGGTCAGTGCTGTAAGACAGAGGACTATCTCTAGGGTTAGTGCTGTAGGACAGAGGACTATCTCTAGTGTCAGCGCTGTAGGACAGAGGACCATCTCTAGTGTCAGCGTTGTAGGACAGATGACTATCTCTGGTGTCAGCGCTGTAGGACAGAGGACTATCTCTTGGGTCAGTGCTGTAGGACAGAGAACTATCTCTAGGGTCAGTGCTGTAGGAGAGAGGACTATCTCTAGGGTCAGTGCGTTAGGACAGAGTACTATCTCTAGGGTCAGTGCTGTAGGACAGAGGATTATCTCTAGGGTCAGCGCTGTAGGGCAGAGGACTATCTCTAGTGTCAGCGCTGTAGGACAGAGGACTATCTGTAGTGTCAGCGCTGTAGGACAGATGACTATTTCTAGTGTCAGTGCTGTAGGACAGAGGACTATCTCTAGTGTCAGTGCTGTAGGACAGAGGACTATCTCTAGTGTCAGTGCTGTAGGACAGAGGACTATCTCTAGGGTCAGTGCTGTAAGACAGAGGACTATCTCTAGTGTCAGCGCTGTAGGACAGAGGACTATCTCTAGTGTCAGCGCTGTAGGACAGAGGACTATCTCCAGTGTCAGTGCTGTAGGACAGAGGATTATCTCTAGTGTCAGCGCTATAAGACAGAGGACTATCTCTAGTGTCAGTGGTGTAGGACAGAGGATTATCTCTAGGATCAGCGCTGTAGGACAGAGGACTATCTCTAGTGTCAGCACTGTAGGACAGAGGACTATCTCTAGTGTCAGCGCTGTAGGACGGAGGACTATCTCTAGTGTCATCGCTGTAGGACAGAGAATTATCTCTAGTGTCAGCGCCGTAGGACAGAGGACTATCTCTAGTGTCAGCGCTGTAGGACAGAGGACTATCTCTAGTGTCAGCGCTGTAGGATAGAGGACTATCTCTAGTGTCAGTGCTGTAGGACAGAGGACTATCTCTAGGGTCAGTGCTGTAGGACAGAGGACTATCTCTAGTGTCAGCGCTGTAGGACAGAGGACTATCTCTAGTGTCAGCGCTGTAGGACAGAGGACTATCTCTAGTGTCAGCGCTGTAGGATAGAGGACTATCTCTAGTGTCAGTGCTGTAGGACAGAGGACTATCTCTAGTGTCAGTGCTGTAGGACAGAGGACTATCTCTAGTGTCAGCGCTGTAGGACAGAGGACTATCTCTAGTGTCAGCGCTGTAGGATAGAGGACTATCTCTAGTGTCAGTGCTGTAGGAGAGAGGACTATCTCTAGGGTCAGTGCTGTAGGACAGAAGACTATCTCTAGTGTCAGCGCTGTAGGACAGAGGACTATCTCTAGTGTCAGCGCTGTAGGACAGAGGACTATCTCTAGTGTCAGCGCTGTAGGATAGAGGACTATCTCTAGTGTCAGTGCTGTAGGACAGAGGACTATCTCTAGGGTTAGTGCTGTAGGACAGAGGACTATCTCTAGTGTCAGCGCTGTAGGACAGAGGACTATCTCTAGTGTCAGCGTTGTAGGACAGATGACTATCTCTGGTGTCAGCGCTGTAGGACAGAGGACTATCTCTTGGGTCAGTGCTGTAGGACAGAGGACTATCTCTAGGGTCAGTGCTGTAGGAGAGAGGACTATCTCTAGGGTCAGTGCGTTAGGACAGAGTACTATCTCTAGGGTCAGTGCTGTAGGACAGAGGATTATCTCTAGGGTCAGCGCTGTAGGACAGAGGACTATCTCTAGTGTCAGCGCTGTAGGACAGAGGACTATCTGTAGTGTCAGCGCTGTAGGACAGATGACTATCTCTAGTGTCAGTGCTGTAGGACAGAGGACTATCTCTAGTGTCAGTGCTGTAGGACAGAGGACTATCTCTAGTGTCAGTGCTGTAGGACAGAGGACTATCTCCTGGGTCAGTGCTGTAAGACAGAGGACTATCTCTAGTGTCAGCGCTGTAGGACAGAGGACTATCTCTAGTGTCAGCGCTGTAGGACAGAGGACTATCTCCAGTGTCAGTGCTGTAGGACAGAGGATTATCTCTAGTGTCAGCGCTATAAGACAGAGGACTATCTCTAGTGTCAGCGGTGTAGGACAGAGGACTATCTCTAGGATCAGCGCTGTAGGACAGAGGACTATCTCTAGTGTCAGCGCTGTAGGACAGAGGACTATCTCTAGTGTCAGCGCTGTAGGACAGAGGACTATCTCTAGTGTCAGCGCTGTAGGACAGAGAATTATCTCTAGTGTCAGCGCTGTAGGACAGAGGACTATCGCTAGTGTCAGCGCTGTAGGACAGAGGACTATCTCTAGTGTCAGTGCTGTAGGACAGAGGACTATCTCTAGGGTTAGTGCTGTAGGACAGAGGACTATCTCTAGTGTCAGCGCTGTAGGATAGAGGACTATCTCTAGTGTCAGTGCTGTAGGATAGAGGACTATCTCTAGGGTTAGTGCTGTAGGACAGAGGACTATCTCTAGGGTTAGTGCTGTAGGACAGAGGACTATCTCTAGTGTCAGCGCTGTAGGACAGAGGACTATCTCTAGTGTCAGCGTTGTAGAACAGATGACTATCTCTGGTGTCAGCGCTGTAGGACAGAGGACTATCTCTTGGGTCAGTGCTGTAGGACAGAGGACTATCTCTAGGGTCAGTGCTGTAGGAGAGAGGACTATCTCTAGGGTCAGTGCGTTAGGACAGAGTACTATCTCTAGGGTCAGTGCTGTAGGACAGAGGATTATCTCTAGGGTCAGCGCTGTAGGACAGAGGACTATCTCCAGTGTCAGTGCTGTAGGGACAGAGGACTATCTCTGGCAGTGCTGTAGGACAGAGGACTATCTCTGTCAGTGCTGTAGAACAGAGGACTATCTCTAGTGTCAGCGCTGTAGGACAGAGGACTATCTCTAGTGTCAGTGCTGTAGGACAGAGGACTATCTCTAGGGTCAGTGCTGTAGGATAGAGGACTATCTCTAGTGTCAGCGCTGTAGGATAGAGGACTATCTCTAGTGTCAGTGCTGTAGGACAGAGGACTATCTCTAGGGTTAGTGCTGTAGGACAGAGGATTATCTCTAGTGTCAGCGCTGTAGGACAGAGGACTATCTCTAGTGTCAGCGTTGTAGGACAGATGACTATCTCTGGTGTCAGCGCTGTAGGACAGAGGACTATCTCTTGGGTCAGTGCTGTAGGACAGAGGACTATCTCTAGGGTCAGTGCTGTAGGAGAGAGGACTATCTCTAGGGTCAGTGCGTTAGGACAGAGGACTATCTCTAGGGTCAGTGCTGTAGGACAGAGGATTATCTCTAGGGTCAGCGCTGTAGGACAGAGGACTATCTCTAGTGTCAGCGCTGTAGGACAGAGGACTATCTGTAGTGTCAGCGCTGTAGGACAGATGACTATCTCTAGTGTCAGTGCTGTAGGACAGAGGACTATCTCTAGTGTCAGTGCTGTAGGACAGAGGACTATCTCTAGTGTCAGTGCTGTAGGACAGAGGACTATCTCTTGGGTCAGTGCTGTAAGACAGAGGACTATCTCTAGTGTCAGCGCTGTAGGACAGAGGACTATCTCTAGTGTCAGCGCTGTAGGACAGAGGACTATCTCCAGTGTCAGTGCTGTAGGACAGAGGATTATCTCTAGTGTCAGCGCTATAAGACAGAGGACTATCTCTAGTGTCAGTGGTGTAGGACAGAGGACTATCTCTAGGATCAGCGCTGTAGGACAGAGGACTATCTCTAGTGTCAGCACTGTAGGACAGAGGACTATCTCTAGTGTCAGCGCTGTAGGACAGAGGACTATCTCTAGTGTCAGCGCTGTAGGACAGAGGACTATCTCTAGTGTCAGCGCTGTAGGATAGAGGACTATCTCTAGTGTCAGCGCTGTAGGACAGAGGACTATCTCTAGGGTCAGTGCTGTAGGACAGAGGACTATCTCTAGTGTCAGCGCTGTAGGACAGAGGACTATCTCTAGTGTCAGCGCTGTAGGACAGAGGACTATCTCTAGTGTCAGCGCTGTAGGATAGAGGACTATCTCTAGTGTCAGTGCTGTAGGACAGAGGACTATCTCTAGGGTTAGTGCTGTAGGACAGAGGACTATCTCTAGTGTCAGCGCTGTAGGATAGAGGACTATCTCTAGTGTCAGTGCTGTAGGATAGAGGACTATCTCTAGGGTTAGTGCTGTAGGACAGAGGACTATCTCTAGGGTTAGTGCTGTAGGACAGAGGACTATCTCTAGTGTCAGCGTTGTAGGACAGATGACTATCTCTGGTGTCAGCGCTGTAGGACAGAGGACTATCTCTTGGGTCAGTGCTGTAGGACAGAGGACTATCTCTAGGGTCAGCGCTGTAGGATAGAGGACTATCTCTAGTGTCAGTGCTGTAGGACAGAGGACTATCTCTAGGGTTAGTGCTGTAGGACAGAGGACTATCTCTAGTGTCAGCGCTGTAGGATAGAGGACTATCTCTAGTGTCAGTGCTGTAGGAGAGAGGACTATCTCTAGGGTCAGTGCGTTAGGACAGAGTACTATCTCTAGGGTCAGTGCTGTAGGACAGAGGACTATCTCTAGTGTCAGTGCTGTAGGACAGAGGACTATCTCTAGTGTCAGTGCTGTAGGACAGAGGACTATCTCTAGGGTCAGTGCTGTAAGACAGAGGACTATCTCTAGTGTCAGCGCTGTAGGACAGAGGACTATCTCTAGTGTCAGCGCTGTAGGACAGAGGACTATCTCCAGTGTCAGTGCTGTAGGACAGAGGATTATCTCTAGTGTCAGCGCTATAAGACAGAGGACTATCTCTAGTGTCAGTGGTGTAGGACAGAGGATTATCTCTAGGATCAGCGCTGTAGGACAGAGGACTATCTCTAGTGTCATCACTGTAGGACAGAGGACTATCTCTAGTGTCAGCGCTGTAGGACGGAGGACTATCTCTAGTGTCATCGCTGTAGGACAGAGAATTATCTCTAGTGTCAGCGCCGTAGGACAGAGGACTATCTCTAGTGTCAGCGCTGTAGGACAGAGGACTATCTCTAGTGTCAGCGCTGTAGGATAGAGGACTATCTCTAGTGTCAGTGCTGTAGGACAGAGGACTATCTCTAGGGTCAGTGCTGTAGGACAGAGGACTATCTCTAGTGTCAGCGCTGTAGGACAGAGGACTATCTCTAGTGTCAGCGCTGTAGGACAGAGGACTATCTCTAGTGTCAGCGCTGTAGGATAGAGGACTATCTCTAGTGTCAGTGCTGTAGGACAGAGGACTATCTCTAGTGTCAGTGCTGTAGGACAGAGGACTATCTCTAGTGTCAGCGCTGTAGGACAGAGGACTATCTCTAGTGTCAGCGCTGTAGGATAGAGGACTATCTCTAGTGTCAGTGCTGTAGGAGAGAGGACTATCTCTAGGGTCAGTGCTGTAGGACAGAAGACTATCTCTAGTGTCAGCGCTGTAGGACAGAGGACTATCTCTAGTGTCAGCGCTGTAGGACAGAGGACTATCTCTAGTGTCAGCGCTGTAGGATAGAGGACTATCTCTAGTGTCAGTGCTGTAGGACAGAGGACTATCTCTAGGGTTAGTGCTGTAGGACAGAGGACTATCTCTAGTGTCAGCGCTGTAGGACAGAGGACTATCTCTAGTGTCAGCGTTGTAGGACAGATGACTATCTCTGGTGTCAGCGCTGTAGGACAGAGGACTATCTCTTTGGTCAGTGCTGTAGGACAGAGGACTATCTCTAGGGTCAGTGCTGTAGGAGAGAGGACTATCTCTAGGGTCAGTGCGTTAGGACAGAGTACTATCTCTAGGGTCAGTGCTGTAGGACAGAGGATTATCTCTAGGGTCAGCGCTGTAGGACAGAGGACTATCTCTAGTGTCAGCGCTGTAGGACAGAGGACTATCTGTAGTGTCATCGCTGTAGGACAGATGACTATCTCTAGTGTCAGTGCTGTAGGACAGAGGACTATCTCTAGTGTCAGTGCTGTAGGACAGAGGACTATCTCTAGTGTCAGTGCTGTAGGACAGAGGACTATCTCTTGGGTCAGTGCTGTAAGACAGAGGACTATCTCTAGTGTCAGCGCTGTAGGACAGAGGACTATCTCTAGTGTCAGCGCTGTAGGACAGAGGACTATCTCCAGTGTCAGTGCTGTAGGACAGAGGATTATCTCTAGTGTCAGCGCTATAAGACAGAGGACTATCTCTAGTGTCAGCGGTGTAGGACAGAGGACTATCTCTAGGATCAGCGCTGTAGGACAGAGGACTATCTCTAGTGTCAGCGCTGTAGGACAGAGGACTATCTCTAGTGTCAGCGCTGTAGGACAGAGGACTATCTCTAGTGTCAGCGCTGTAGGACAGAGAATTATCTCTAGTGTCAGCGCTGTAGGACAGAGGACTATCTCTAGTGTCAGCGCTGTAGGATAGAGGACTATCTCTAGTGTCAGTGCTGTAGGACAGAGGACTATCTCTAGGGTCAGCGCTGTAGGACAGAGGACTATCTCTAGGGTCAGCGCTGTAGGACAGAGGACTATCTCTAGTGTCAGCGCTGTAGGACAGAGGACTATCTCTAGTGTCAGCGCTGTAGGACAGAGGACTATCTCTAGTGTCAGCGCTGTAGGGTAGAGGACTATCTCTAGTGTCAGTGCTGTAGGACAGAGGACTATCTCTAGGGTTAGTGCTGTAGGACAGAGGACTATCTCTAGTGTCAGCGCTGTAGGACAGAGGACCATCTCTAGTGTCAGCGTTGTAGGACAGATGACTATCTCTGGTGTCAGCGCTGTAGGACAGAGGACTATCTCTTGGGTCAGTGCTGTAGGACAGAGAACTATCTCTAGGGTCAGTGCTGTAGGAGAGAGGACTATCTCTAGGGTCAGTGCGTTAGGACAGAGTACTATCTCTAGGGTCAGTGCTGTAGGACAGAGGATTATCTCTAGGGTCAGCGCTGTAGGACAGAGGACTATCTCTAGTGTCAGCGCTGTAGGACAGAGGACTATCTGTAGTGTCAGCACTGTAGGACAGAGGACTATCTCTAGTGTCAGCGCTGTAGGACGGAGGACTATCTCTAGTGTCATCGCTGTAGGACAGAGAATTATCTCTAGTGTCAGCGCCGTAGGACAGAGGACTATCTCTAGTGTCAGCGCTGTAGGACAGAGGACTATCTCTAGTGTCAGCGCTGTAGGATAGAGGACGATCTCTAGTGTCAGTGCTGTAGGACAGAGGACTATCTCTAGGGTCAGTGCTGTAGGACAGAGGACTATCTCTAGTGTCAGCGCTGTAGGACAGAGGACTATCTCTAGTGTCAGCGCTGTAGGACAGAGGACTATCTCTAGTGTCAGCGCTGTAGGATAGAGGACTATCTCTAGTGTCAGTGCTGTAGGACAGAGGACTATCTCTAGTGTCAGTGCTGTAGGACAGAGGACTATCTCTAGTGTCAGCGCTATAGGACAGAGGACTATCTCTAGTGTCAGCGCTGTAGGATAGAGGACTATCTCTAGGGTCAGTGCTGTAGGACAGAAGACTATCTCTAGTGTCAGCGCTGTAGGACAGAGGACTATCTCTAGTGTCAGCGCTGTAGGACAGAGGACTATCTCTAGTGTCAGCGCTGTAGGATAGAGGACTATCTCTAGTGTCAGTGCTGTAGGACAGAGGACTATCTCTAGGGTTAGTGCTGTAGGACAGAGGACTATCTCTAGTGTCAGCGCTGTAGGACAGAGGACTATCTCTAGTGTCAGCGTTGTAGGACAGATGACTATCTCTGGTGTCAGCGCTGTAGGACAGAGGACTATCTCTTGGGTCAGTGCTGTAGGACAGAGGACTATCTCTAGGGTCAGTGCTGTAGGAGAGAGGACTATCTCTAGGGTCAGTGCGTTAGGACAGAGTACTATCTCTAGGGTCAGTGCTGTAGGACAGAGGATTATCTCTAGGGTCAGCACTGTAGGACAGAGGACTATCTCTAGTGTCAGCGCTGTAGGACAGAGGGCTATCTGTAGTGTCAGCGCTGTAGGACAGATGACTATCTCTAGTGTCAGTGCTGTAGGACAGAGGACTATCTCTAGTGTCAGTGCTGTAGGACAGAGGACTATCTCTAGTGTCAGTGCTGTAGGACAGAGGACTATCTCTTGGGTCAGTGCTGTAAGACAGAGGACTATCTCTAGTGTCAGCGCTGTAGGACAGAGGACTATCTCTAGTGTCAGCGCTGTAGGACAGAGGACTATCTCCAGTGTCAGTGCTGTAGGACAGAGGATTATCTCTAGTGTCAGCGCTATAAGACAGAGGACTATCTCTAGTGTCAGCGGTGTAGGACAGAGGACTATCTCTAGGATCAGCGCTGTAGGACAGAGGACTATCTCTAGTGTCAGCGCTGTAGGACAGAGGACTATCTCTAGTGTCAGCGCTGTAGGACAGAGGACTATCTCTAGTGTCAGCGCTGTAGGACAGAGAATTATCTCTAGTGTCAGCGCTGTAGGACAGAGGACTATCGCTAGTGTCAGCGCTGTAGGACAGAGGACTATCTCTAGTGTCAGCGCTGTAGGATAGAGGACTATCTCTAGTGTCAGTGCTGTAGGACAGAGGACTATCTCTAGGGTCAGTGCTGTAGGACAGAGGACTATCTCTAGTGTCAGCGCTGTAGGACAGAGGACTATCTCTAGTGTCAGCGCTGTAGGACAGAGGACTATCTCTAGTGTCAGCGCTGTAGGATAGAGGACTATCTCTAGTGTCAGTGCTGTAGGACAGAGGACTATCTCTAGGGTTAGTGCTGTAGGACAGAGGACTATCTCTAGTGTCAGCGCTGTAGGATTGAGGACTATCTCTAGTGTCAGTGCTGTAGGATAGAGGACTATCTCTAGGGTTAGTGCTGTAGGACAGAGGACTATCTCTAGGGTTAGTGCTGTAGGACAGAGGACTATCTCTAGTGTCAGCGCTGTAGGACAGAGGACTATCTCTAGTGTCAGCGTTGTAGAACAGATGACTATCTCTGGTGTCAGCGCTGTAGGACAGAGGACTATCTCTTTGGTCAGTGCTGTAGGACAGAGGACTATCTCTAGGGTCAGTGCTGTAGGAGAGAGGACTATCTCTAGGGTCAGTGCGTTAGGACAGAGTACTATCTCTAGGGTCAGTGCTGTAGGACAGAGGATTATCTCTAGGGTCAGCGCTGTAGGACAGAGGACTATCTCCAGTGTCAGTGCTGTAGGGACAGAGGACTATCTCTGTCAGTGCTGTAGGACAGAGGACTATCTCTGTCAGTGCTGTAGAACAGAGGACTATCTCTAGGGTCAGTGCTGTAGGACAGAGGACTATCTCTAGTGTCAGCGCTGTAGGACAGAGGACTATCTCTAGTGTCAGTGCTGTAGGACAGAGGACTATCTCTAGGGTCAGTGCTGTAGGAGAGAGGACTATCTCTAGTGTCAGCGCTGTAGGATAGAGGACTATCTCTAGTGTCAGTGCTGTAGGACAGAGGACTATCTCTACGGTTAGTGCTGTAGGACAGAGGACTATCTCTAGTGTCAGCGCTGTAGGACAGAGGACTATCTCTAGTGTCAGCGTTGTAGGACAGATGACTATCTCTGGTGTCAGCGCTGTAGGACAGAGGACTATCTCTTGGGTCAGTGCTGTAGGACAGAGGACTATCTCTAGGGTCAGTGCTGTAGGAGAGAGGACTATCTCTAGGGTCAGTGCGTTAGGACAGAGTACTATCTCTAGGGTCAGTGCTGTAGGACAGAGGATTATCTCTAGGGTCAGCGCTGTAGGACAGAGGACTATCTCTAGTGTCAGCGCTGTAGGACAGAGGACTATCTGTAGTGTCAGCGCTGTAGGACAGATGACTATCTCTAGTGTCAGTGCTGTAGGACAGAGGACTATCTCTAGTGTCAGTGCTGTAGGACAGAGGACTATCTCTTGGGTCAGTGCTGTAAGACAGAGGACTATCTCTAGGGTTAGTGCTGTAGGACAGAGGACTATCTCTAGTGTCAGCGCTGTAGGACAGAGGACCATCTCTAGTGTCAGCGTTGTAGGACAGATGACTATCTCTGGTGTCAGCGCTGTAGGACAGAGGACTATCTCTTGGGTCAGTGCTGTAGGACAGAGAACTATCTCTAGGGTCAGTGCTGTAGGAGAGAGGACTATCTCTAGGGTCAGTGCGTTAGGACAGAGTACTATCTCTAGGGTCAGTGCTGTAGGACAGAGGATTATCTCTAGGGTCAGCGCTGTAGGGCAGAGGACTATCTCTAGTGTCAGCGCTGTAGGACAGAGGACTATCTGTAGTGTCAGCGCTGTAGGACAGATGACTATTTCTAGTGTCAGTGCTGTAGGACAGAGGACTATCTCTAGTGTCAGTGCTGTAGGACAGAGGACTATCTCTAGTGTCAGTGCTGTAGGACAGAGGACTATCTCTAGGGTCAGTGCTGTAAGACAGAGGACTATCTCTAGTGTCAGCGCTGTAGGACAGAGGACTATCTCTAGTGTCAGCGCTGTAGGACAGAGGACTATCTCCAGTGTCAGTGCTGTAGGACAGAGGATTATCTCTAGTGTCAGCGCTATAAGACAGAGGACTATCTCTAGTGTCAGTGGTGTAGGACAGAGGATTATCTCTAGGATCAGCGCTGTAGGACAGAGGACTATCTCTAGTGTCAGCACTGTAGGACAGAGGACTATCTCTAGTGTCAGCGCTGTAGGACGGAGGACTATCTCTAGTGTCATCGCTGTAGGACAGAGAATTATCTCTAGTGTCAGCGCCGTAGGACAGAGGACTATCTCTAGTGTCAGCGCTGTAGGACAGAGGACTATCTCTAGTGTCAGCGCTGTAGGATAGAGGACTATCTCTAGTGTCAGTGCTGTAGGACAGAGGACTATCTCTAGGGTCAGTGCTGTAGGACAGAGGACTATCTCTAGTGTCAGCGCTGTAGGACAGAGGACTATCTCTAGTGTCAGCGCTGTAGGACAGAGGACTATCTCTAGTGTCAGCGCTGTAGGATAGAGGACTATCTCTAGTGTCAGTGCTGTAGGACAGAGGACTATCTCTAGTGTCAGTGCTGTAGGACAGAGGACTATCTCTAGTGTCAGCGCTGTAGGACAGAGGACTATCTCTAGTGTCAGCGCTGTAGGATAGAGGACTATCTCTAGTGTCAGTGCTGTAGGAGAGAGGACTATCTCTAGGGTCAGTGCTGTAGGACAGAAGACTATCTCTAGTGTCAGCGCTGTAGGACAGAGGACTATCTCTAGTGTCAGCGCTGTAGGACAGAGGACTATCTCTAGTGTCAGCGCTGTAGGATAGAGGACTATCTCTAGTGTCAGTGCTGTAGGACAGAGGACTATCTCTAGGGTTAGTGCTGTAGGACAGAGGACTATCTCTAGTGTCAGCGCTGTAGGACAGAGGACTATCTCTAGTGTCAGCGTTGTAGGACAGATGACTATCTCTGGTGTCAGCGCTGTAGGACAGAGGACTATCTCTTGGGTCAGTGCTGTAGGACAGAGGACTATCTCTAGGGTCAGTGCTGTAGGAGAGAGGACTATCTCTAGGGTCAGTGCGTTAGGACAGAGTACTATCTCTAGGGTCAGTGCTGTAGGACAGAGGATTATCTCTAGGGTCAGCGCTGTAGGACAGAGGACTATCTCTAGTGTCAGCGCTGTAGGACAGAGGACTATCTGTAGTGTCAGCGCTGTAGGACAGATGACTATCTCTAGTGTCAGTGCTGTAGGACAGAGGACTATCTCTAGTGTCAGTGCTGTAGGACAGAGGACTATCTCTAGTGTCAGTGCTGTAGGACAGAGGACTATCTCTTGGGTCAGTGCTGTAAGACAGAGGACTATCTCTAGTGTCAGCGCTGTAGGACAGAGGACTATCTCTAGTGTCAGCGCTGTAGGACAGAGGACTATCTCCAGTGTCAGTGCTGTAGGACAGAGGATTATCTCTAGTGTCAGCGCTATAAGACAGAGGACTATCTCTAGTGTCAGCGGTGTAGGACAGAGGACTATCTCTAGGATCAGCGCTGTAGGACAGAGGACTATCTCTAGTGTCAGCGCTGTAGGACAGAGGACTATCTCTAGTGTCAGCGCTGTAGGACAGAGGACTATCTCTAGTGTCAGCGCTGTAGGACAGAGAATTATCTCTAGTGTCAGCGCTGTAGGACAGAGGACTATCGCTAGTGTCAGCGCTGTAGGACAGAGGACTATCTCTAGTGTCAGTGCTGTAGGACAGAGGACTATCTCTAGGGTTAGTGCTGTAGGACAGAGGACTATCTCTAGTGTCAGCGCTGTAGGATAGAGGACTATCTCTAGTGTCAGTGCTGTAGGATAGAGGACTATCTCTAGGGTTAGTGCTGTAGGACAGAGGACTATCTCTAGGGTTAGTGCTGTAGGACAGAGGACTATCTCTAGTGTCAGCGCTGTAGGACAGAGGACTATCTCTAGTGTCAGCGTTGTAGAACAGATGACTATCTCTGGTGTCAGCGCTGTAGGACAGAGGACTATCTCTTGGGTCAGTGCTGTAGGACAGAGGACTATCTCTAGGGTCAGTGCTGTAGGAGAGAGGACTATCTCTAGGGTCAGTGCGTTAGGACAGAGTACTATCTCTAGGGTCAGTGCTGTAGGACAGAGGATTATCTCTAGGGTCAGCGCTGTAGGACAGAGGACTATCTCCAGTGTCAGTGCTGTAGGGACAGAGGACTATCTCTGTCAGTGCTGTAGGACAGAGGACTATCTCTGTCAGTGCTGTAGAACAGAGGACTATCTCTAGTGTCAGCGCTGTAGGACAGAGGACTATCTCTAGTGTCAGTGCTGTAGGACAGAGGACTATCTCTAGGGTCAGTGCTGTAGGATAGAGGACTATCTCTAGTGTCAGCGCTGTAGGATAGAGGACTATCTCTAGTGTCAGTGCTGTAGGACAGAGGACTATCTCTAGGGTTAGTGCTGTAGGACAGAGGATTATCTCTAGTGTCAGCGCTGTAGGACAGAGGACTATCTCTAGTGTCAGCGTTGTAGGACAGATGACTATCTCTGGTGTCAGCGCTGTAGGACAGAGGACTATCTCTTGGGTCAGTGCTGTAGGACAGAGGACTATCTCTAGGGTCAGTGCTGTAGGAGAGAGGACTATCTCTAGGGTCAGTGCGTTAGGACAGAGGACTATCTCTAGGGTCAGTGCTGTAGGACAGAGGATTATCTCTAGGGTCAGCGCTGTAGGACAGAGGACTATCTCTAGTGTCAGCGCTGTAGGACAGAGGACTATCTGTAGTGTCAGCGCTGTAGGACAGATGACTATCTCTAGTGTCAGTGCTGTAGGACAGAGGACTATCTCTAGTGTCAGTGCTGTAGGACAGAGGACTATCTCTAGTGTCAGTGCTGTAGGACAGAGGACTATCTCTTGGGTCAGTGCTGTAAGACAGAGGACTATCTCTAGTGTCAGCGCTGTAGGACAGAGGACTATCTCTAGTGTCAGCGCTGTAGGACAGAGGACTATCTCCAGTGTCAGCGCTGTAGGACAGAGGACTATCTCCAGTGTCAGTGCTGTAGGACAGAGGATTATCTCTAGTGTCAGCGCTATAAGACAGAGGACTATCTCTAGTGTCAGTGGTGTAGGACAGAGGACTATCTCTAGGATCAGCGCTGTAGGACAGAGGACTATCTCTAGTGTCAGCACTGTAGGACAGAGGACTATCTCTAGTGTCAGCGCTGTAGGACAGAGGACTATCTCTAGTGTCAGCGCTGTAGGACAGAGGACTATCTCTAGTGTCAGCGCTGTAGGATAGAGGACTATCTCTAGTGTCAGTGCTGTAGGACAGAGGACTATCTCTAGGGTTAGTGCTGTAGGACAGAGGACTATCTCTAGTGTCAGCGCTGTAGGACAGAGGACTATCTCTAGTGTCAGCGCTGTAGGACAGAGGACTATCTCTAGTGTCAGCGTTGTAGGACAGATGACTATCTCTGGTGTCAGCGCTGTAGGACAGAGGACTATCTCTTGGGTCAGTGCTGTAGGACAGAGGACTATCTCTAGGGTCAGTGCTGTAGGAGAGAGGACTATCTCTAGGGTCAGTGCGTTAGGACAGAGTACTATCTCTAGGGTCAGTGCTGTAGGACAGAGGATTATCTCTAGGGTCAGCGCTGTAGGACAGAGGACTATCTCTAGTGTCAGCGCTGTAGGACAGAGGACTATCTGTAGTGTCAGCGCTGTAGGACAGATGACTATCTCTAGTGTCAGTGCTGTAGGACAGAGGACTATCTCTAGTGTCAGTGCTGTAGGACAGAGGACTATCTCTAGTGTCAGTGCTGTAGGACAGAGGACTATCTCTTGGGTCAGTGCTGTAAGACAGAGGACTATCTCTAGTGTCAGCGCTGTAGGACAGAGGACTATCTCTAGTGTCAGCGCTGTAGGACAGAGGACTATCTCCAGTGTCAGTGCTGTAGGACAGAGGATTATCTCTAGTGTCAGCGCTATAAGACAGAGGACTATCTCTAGTGTCAGCGGTGTAGGACAGAGGACTATCTCTAGGATCAGCGCTGTAGGACAGAGGACTATCTCTAGTGTCAGCGCTGTAGGACAGAGGACTATCTCTAGTGTCAGCGCTGTAGGACAGAGGACTATCTCTAGTGTCAGCGCTGTAGGACAGAGAATTATCTCTAGTGTCAGCGCTGTAGGACAGAGGACTATCGCTAGTGTCAGCGCTGTAGGACAGAGGACTATCTCTAGTGTCAGTGCTGTAGGACAGAGGACTATCTCTAGGGTTAGTGCTGTAGGACAGAGGACTATCTCTAGTGTCAGCGCTGTAGGATAGAGGACTATCTCTAGTGTCAGTGCTGTAGGATAGAGGACTATCTCTAGGGTTAGTGCTGTAGGACAGAGGACTATCTCTAGGGTTAGTGCTGTAGGACAGAGGACTATCTCTAGTGTCAGCGCTGTAGGACAGAGGACTATCTCTAGTGTCAGCGTTGTAGAACAGATGACTATCTCTGGTGTCAGCGCTGTAGGACAGAGGACTATCTCTTGGGTCAGTGCTGTAGGACAGAGGACTATCTCTAGGGTCAGTGCTGTAGGAGAGAGGACTATCTCTAGGGTCAGTGCGTTAGGACAGAGTACTATCTCTAGGGTCAGTGCTGTAGGACAGAGGATTATCTCTAGGGTCAGCGCTGTAGGACAGAGGACTATCTCCAGTGTCAGTGCTGTAGGGACAGAGGACTATCTCTGTCAGTGCTGTAGGACAGAGGACTATCTCTGTCAGTGCTGTAGAACAGAGGACTATCTCTAGTGTCAGCGCTGTAGGACAGAGGACTATCTCTAGTGTCAGTGCTGTAGGACAGAGGACTATCTCTAGGGTCAGTGCTGTAGGATAGAGGACTATCTCTAGTGTCAGCGCTGTAGGATAGAGGACTATCTCTAGTGTCAGTGCTGTAGGACAGAGGACTATCTCTAGGGTTAGTGCTGTAGGACAGAGGATTATCTCTAGTGTCAGCGCTGTAGGACAGAGGACTATCTCTAGTGTCAGCGTTGTAGGACAGATGACTATCTCTGGTGTCAGCGCTGTAGGACAGAGGACTATCTCTTGGGTCAGTGCTGTAGGACAGAGGACTATCTCTAGGGTCAGTGCTGTAGGAGAGAGGACTATCTCTAGGGTCAGTGCGTTAGGACAGAGGACTATCTCTAGGGTCAGTGCTGTAGGACAGAGGATTATCTCTAGGGTCAGCGCTGTAGGACAGAGGACTATCTCTAGTGTCAGCGCTGTAGGACAGAGGACTATCTGTAGTGTCAGCGCTGTAGGACAGATGACTATCTCTAGTGTCAGTGCTGTAGGACAGAGGACTATCTCTAGTGTCAGTGCTGTAGGACAGAGGACTATCTCTAGTGTCAGTGCTGTAGGACAGAGGACTATCTCTTGGGTCAGTGCTGTAAGACAGAGGACTATCTCTAGTGTCAGCGCTGTAGGACAGAGGACTATCTCTAGTGTCAGCGCTGTAGGACAGAGGACTATCTCCAGTGTCAGCGCTGTAGGACAGAGGACTATCTCCAGTGTCAGCGCTGTAGGACAGAGGACTATCTCCAGTGTCAGTGCTGTAGGACAGAGGATTATCTCTAGTGTCAGCGCTATAAGACAGAGGACTATCTCTAGTGTCAGTGGTGTAGGACAGAGGACTATCTCTAGGATCAGCGCTGTAGGACAGAGGACTATCTCTAGTGTCAGCACTGTAGGACAGAGGACTATCTCTAGTGTCAGCGCTGTAGGACAGAGGACTATCTCTAGTGTCAGCGCTGTAGGACAGAGGACTATCTCTAGTGTCAGCGCTGTAGGATAGAGGACTATCTCTAGTGTCAGCGCTGTAGGACAGAGGACTATCTCTAGGGTCAGTGCTGTAGGACAGAGGACTATCTCTAGTGTCAGCGCTGTAGGACAGAGGACTATCTCTAGTGTCAGCGCTGTAGGACAGAGGACTATCTCTAGTGTCAGCGCTGTAGGATAGAGGACTATCTCTAGTGTCAGTGCTGTAGGACAGAGGACTATCTCTAGGGTTAGTGCTGTAGGACAGAGGACTATCTCTAGTGTCAGCGCTGTAGGATAGAGGACTATCTCTAGTGTCAGTGCTGTAGGATAGAGGACTATCTCTAGGGTTAGTGCTGTAGGACAGAGGACTATCTCTAGGGTTAGTGCTGTAGGACAGAGGACTATCTCTAGTGTCAGCGTTGTAGGACAGATGACTATCTCTGGTGTCAGCGCTGTAGGACAGAGGACTATCTCTTGGGTCAGTGCTGTAGGACAGAGGACTATCTCTAGGGTCAGCGCTGTAGGATAGAGGACTATCTCTAGTGTCAGTGCTGTAGGACAGAGGACTATCTCTAGGGTTAGTGCTGTAGGACAGAGGACTATCTCTAGTGTCAGCGCTGTAGGATAGAGGACTATCTCTAGTGTCAGTGCTGTAGGAGAGAGGACTATCTCTAGGGTCAGTGCGTTAGGACAGAGTACTATCTCTAGGGTCAGTGCTGTAGGACAGAGGACTATCTCTAGTGTCAGTGCTGTAGGACAGAGGACTATCTCTAGTGTCAGTGCTGTAGGACAGAGGACTATCTCTAGGGTCAGTGCTGTAAGACAGAGGACTATCTCTAGTGTCAGCGCTGTAGGACAGAGGACTATCTCTAGTGTCAGCGCTGTAGGACAGAGGACTATCTCCAGTGTCAGTGCTGTAGGACAGAGGATTATCTCTAGTGTCAGCGCTATAAGACAGAGGACTATCTCTAGTGTCAGTGGTGTAGGACAGAGGATTATCTCTAGGATCAGCGCTGTAGGACAGAGGACTATCTCTAGTGTCAGCACTGTAGGACAGAGGACTATCTCTAGTGTCAGCGCTGTAGGACGGAGGACTATCTCTAGTGTCATCGCTGTAGGACAGAGAATTATCTCTAGTGTCAGCGCCGTAGGACAGAGGACTATCTCTAGTGTCAGCGCTGTAGGACAGAGGACTATCTCTAGTGTCAGCGCTGTAGGATAGAGGACTATCTCTAGTGTCAGTGCTGTAGGACAGAGGACTATCTCTAGGGTCAGTGCTGTAGGACAGAGGACTATCTCTAGTGTCAGCGCTGTAGGACAGAGGACTATCTCTAGTGTCAGCGCTGAAGGACAGAGGACTATCTCTAGTGTCAGCGCTGTAGGATAGAGGACTATCTCTAGTGTCAGTGCTGTAGGACAGAGGACTATCTCTAGTGTCAGTGCTGTAGGACAGAGGACTATCTCTAGTGTCAGCGCTGTAGGACAGAGGACTATCTCTAGTGTCAGCGCTGTAGGATAGAGGACTATCTCTAGTGTCAGTGCTGTAGGAGAGAGGACTATCTCTAGGGTCAGTGCTGTAGGACAGAAGACTATCTCTAGTGTCAGCGCTGTAGGACAGAGGACTATCTCTAGTGTCAGCGCTGTAGGACAGAGGACTATCTCTAGTGTCAGCGCTGTAGGATAGAGGACTATCTCTAGTGTCAGTGCTGTAGGACAGAGGACTATCTCTAGGGTTAGTGCTGTAGGACAGAGGACTATCTCTAGTGTCAGCGCTGTAGGACAGAGGACTATCTCTAGTGTCAGCGTTGTAGGACAGATGACTATCTCTGGTGTCAGCGCTGTAGGACAGAGGACTATCTCTTGGGTCAGTGCTGTAGGACAGAGGACTATCTCTAGGGTCAGTGCTGTAGGAGAGAGGACTATCTCTAGGGTCAGTGCGTTAGGACAGAGTACTATCTCTAGGGTCAGTGCTGTAGGACAGAGGATTATCTCTAGGGTCAGCGCTGTAGGACAGAGGACTATCTCTAGTGTCAGCGCTGTAGGACAGAGGACTATCTGTAGTGTCAGCGCTGTAGGACAGATGACTATCTCTAGTGTCAGTGCTGTAGGACAGAGGACTATCTCTAGTGTCAGTGCTGTAGGACAGAGGACTATCTCTAGTGTCAGTGCTGTAGGACAGAGGACTATCTCTTGGGTCAGTGCTGTAAGACAGAGGACTATCTCTAGTGTCAGCGCTGTAGGACAGAGGACTATCTCTAGTGTCAGCGCTGTAGGACAGAGGACTATCTCCAGTGTCAGTGCTGTAGGACAGAGGATTATCTCTAGTGTCAGCGCTATAAGACAGAGGACTATCTCTAGTGTCAGCGGTGTAGGACAGAGGACTATCTCTAGGATCAGCGCTGTAGGACAGAGGACTATCTCTAGTGTCAGCGCTGTAGGACAGAGGACTATCTCTAGTGTCAGCGCTGTAGGACAGAGGACTATCTCTAGTGTCAGCGCTGTAGGACAGAGAATTATCTCTAGTGTCAGCGCTGTAGGACAGAGGACTATCGCTAGTGTCAGCGCTGTAGGACAGAGGACTATCTCTAGTGTCAGTGCTGTAGGACAGAGGACTATCTCTAGGGTTAGTGCTGTAGGACAGAGGACTATCTCTAGTGTCAGCGCTGTAGGATAGAGGACTATCTCTAGTGTCAGTGCTGTAGGATAGAGGACTATCTCTAGGGTTAGTGCTGTAGGACAGAGGACTATCTCTAGGGTTAGTGCTGTAGGACAGAGGACTATCTCTAGTGTCAGCGCTGTAGGACAGAGGACTATCTCTAGTGTCAGCGTTGTAGAACAGATGACTATCTCTGGTGTCAGCGCTGTAGGACAGAGGACTATCTCTTGGGTCAGTGCTGTAGGACAGAGGACTATCTCTAGGGTCAGTGCTGTAGGAGAGAGGACTATCTCTAGGGTCAGTGCGTTAGGACAGAGTACTATCTCTAGGGTCAGTGCTGTAGGACAGAGGATTATCTCTAGGGTCAGCGCTGTAGGACAGAGGACTATCTCCAGTGTCAGTGCTGTAGGGACAGAGGACTATCTCTGTCAGTGCTGTAGGACAGAGGACTATCTCTGTCAGTGCTGTAGAACAGAGGACTATCTCTAGTGTCAGCGCTGTAGGACAGAGGACTATCTCTAGTGTCAGTGCTGTAGGACAGAGGACTATCTCTAGGGTCAGTGCTGTAGGATAGAGGACTATCTCTAGTGTCAGCGCTGTAGGATAGAGGACTATCTCTAGTGTCAGTGCTGTAGGACAGAGGACTATCTCTAGGGTTAGTGCTGTAGGACAGAGGACTATCTCTAGTGTCAGCGCTGTAGGACAGAGGACTATCTCTAGTGTCAGCGTTGTAGGACAGATGACTATCTCTGGTGTCAGCGCTGTAGGACAGAGGACTATCTCTTGGGTCAGTGCTGTAGGACAGAGGACTATCTCTAGGGTCAGTGCTGTAGGAGAGAGGACTATCTCTAGGGTCAGTGCGTTAGGACAGAGGACTATCTCTAGGGTCAGTGCTGTAGGACAGAGGATTATCTCTAGGGTCAGCGCTGTAGGACAGAGGACTATCTCTAGTGTCAGCGCTGTAGGACAGAGGACTATCTGTAGTGTCAGCGCTGTAGGACAGATGACTATCTCTAGTGTCAGTGCTGTAGGACAGAGGACTATCTCTAGTGTCAGTGCTGTAGGACAGAGGACTATCTCTAGTGTCAGTGCTGTAGGACAGAGGACTATCTCTTGGGTCAGTGCTGTAAGACAGAGGACTATCTCTAGTGTCAGCGCTGTAGGACAGAGGACTATCTCTAGTGTCAGCGCTGTAGGACAGAGGACTATCTCCAGTGTCAGTGCTGTAGGACAGAGGATTATCTCTAGTGTCAGCGCTATAAGACAGAGGACTATCTCTAGTGTCAGTGGTGTAGGACAGAGGACTATCTCTAGGATCAGCGCTGTAGGACAGAGGACTATCTCTAGTGTCAGCACTGTAGGACAGAGGACTATCTCTAGTGTCAGCGCTGTAGGACAGAGGACTATCTCTAGTGTCAGCGCTGTAGGACAGAGGACTATCTCTAGTGTCAGCGCTGTAGGATAGAGGACTATCTCTAGTGTCAGCGCTGTAGGACAGAGGACTATCTCTAGGGTCAGTGCTGTAGGACAGAGGACTATCTCTAGTGTAAGCGCTGTAGGACAGAGGACTATCTCTAGTGTCAGCGCTGTAGGACAGAGGACTATCTCTAGTGTCAGCGCTGTAGGATAGAGGACTATCTCTAGTGTCAGTGCTGTAGGACAGAGGACTATCTCTAGGGTTAGTGCTGTAGGACAGAGGACTATCTCTAGTGTCAGCGCTGTAGGATAGAGGACTATCTCTAGTGTCAGTGCTGTAGGATAGAGGACTATCTCTAGGGTTAGTGCTGTAGGACAGAGGACTATCTCTAGGGTTAGTGCTGTAGGACAGAGGACTATCTCTAGTGTCAGCGTTGTAGGACAGATGACTATCTCTGGTGTCAGCGCTGTAGGACAGAGGACTATCTCTTGGGTCAGTGCTGTAGGACAGAGGACTATCTCTAGGGTCAGCGCTGTAGGATAGAGGACTATCTCTAGTGTCAGTGCTGTAGGACAGAGGACTATCTCTAGGGTTAGTGCTGTAGGACAGAGGACTATCTCTAGTGTCAGCGCTGTAGGATAGAGGACTATCTCTAGTGTCAGTGCTGTAGGAGAGAGGACTATCTCTAGGGTCAGTGCGTTAGGACAGAGTACTATCTCTAGGGTCAGTGCTGTAGGACAGAGGATTATCTCTAGGGTCAGCGCTGTAGGACAGAGGACTATCTCTAGTGTCAGTGCTGTAGGACAGAGGACTATCTCTAGTGTCAGTGCTGTAGGACAGAGGACTATCTCTAGTGTCAGCGCTGTAGGACAGAGAATTATCTCTAGTGTCAGCGCTGTAGGACAGAGGACTATCTCTAGTGTCAGCGCTGTAGGACAGAGGACTATCTCTAGTGTCAGCGCTGTAGGATAGAGGACTATCTCTAGTGTCAGTGCTGTAGGACAGAGGACTATCTCTAGGGTCAGTGCTGTAGGACAGAGGACTATCTCTAGTGTCAGCGCTGTAGGACAGAGGACTATCTCTAGTGTCAGCGCTGTAGGACAGAGGACTATCTCTAGTGTCAGCGCTGTAGGATAGAGGACTATCTCTAGTGTCAGTGCTGTAGGACAGAGGACTATCTCTAGGGTTAGTGCTGTAGGACAGGGGACTATCTCTAGTGTCAGCGCTGTAGGATAGAGGACTATCTCTAGTGTCAGTGCTGTAGGATAGAGGACTATCTCTAGGGTTAGTGCTGTAGGACAGAGGACTATCTCTAGGGTTAGTGCTGTAGGACAGAGGACTATCTCTAGTGTCAGCGCTGTAGGACAGAGGACTATCTCTAGTGTCAGCGTTGTAGGACAGATGACTATCTCTGGCGTCAGCGCTGTAGAACAGAGGACTATCTCTTGGGTCAGTGCTGTAGGACAGAGGACTATCTCTAGGGTCAGTGCTGTAGGAGAGAGGACTATCTCTAGTGTCAGCGCTGTAGGATAGAGGACTATCTCTAGTGTCAGTGCTGTAGGACAGAGGACTATCTCTAGGGTTAGTGCTGTAGGACAGAGGACTATCTCTAGTGTCAGCGCTGTAGGACAGAGGACTATCTCTGGTGTCAGCGCTGTAGGACAGAGGACTATCTCTAGGGTTAGTGCTGTAGGACAGAGGACTATCTCTAGTGTCAGCGCTGTAGGACAGAGGACTATCTCTAGGGTCAGCGTTGTAGGACAGATGACTATCTCTGGCGTCAGCGCTGTAGAACAGAGGACTATCTCTTGGGTCAGTGCTGTAGGACAGAGGACTATCTCTAGGGTCAGTGCTGTAGGAGAGAGGACTATCTCTAGTGTCAGCGCTGTAGGATAGAGGACTATCTCTAGTGTCAGTGCTGTAGGACAGAGGACTATCTCTAGGGTTAGTGCTGTAGGACAGAGGACTATCTCTAGTGTCAGCGCTGTAGGACAGAGGACTATCTCTGGTGTCAGCGCTGTAGGACAGAGGACTATCTCTTGGGTCAGTGCTGTAGGACAGAGGACTATCTCTAGGGTCAGTGCTGTAGGAGAGAAGACTATCTCTAGGGTCAGTGCGTTAGGACAGAGGACTATCTCTAGCGTCAGTGGTGTAGGACAGAGGACTATCTCTAGGATCAGCGCTGTAGGACAGAGGACTATCTCTAGTGTCAGCACTGTAGGACAGAGGACTATCTCTAGTGTCAGCGCTGTAGGACAGAGGACTATCTCTAGTGTCAGCGCTGTAGGACAAAGAATTATCTCTAGTGTCAGCGCTGTAGGACAGAGGACTATCTCTAGTGTCAGCGCTGTAGGACAGAGGACTATCTCTAGTGTCAGCGCTGTAGGATAGAGGACTATCTCTAGTGTCAGTGCTGTAGGACAGAGGACTATCTCTAGGGTCAGTGCTGTAGGACAGAGGACTATCTCTAGTGTCAGCGCTGTAGGACAGAGGACTATCTCTAGTGTCAGCGCTGTAGGACAGAGGACTATCTCTAGTGTCAGCGCTGTAGGATAGAGGACTATCTCTAGTGTCAGTGCTGTAGGACAGAGGACTATCTCTAGGGTTAGTGCTGGAGGACAGAGGACTATCTCTAGTGTCAGCGCTGTAGGATAGAGGACTATCTCTAGTGTCAGTGCTGTAGGATAGAGGACTATCTCTAGGGTTAGTGCTGTAGGACAGAGGACTATCTCTAGGGTTAGTGCTGTAGGACAGAGGACTATCTCTAGTGTCAGCGTTGTAGGACAGAGGACTATCTCTGGTGTCAGCGCTGTAGGACAGAGGACTATCTCTTGGGTCAGTGCTGTAGGACAGAGGACTATCTCTAGGGTCAGCGCTGTAGGATAGAGGACTATCTCTAGTGTCAGTGCTGTAGGACAGAGGACTATCTCTAGGGTTAGTGCTGTAGGACAGAGGACTATCTCTAGTGTCAGCGCTGTAGGATAGAGGACTATCTCTAGTGTCAGTGCTGTAGGAGAGAGGACTATCTCTAGGGTCAGTGCGTTAGGACAGAGTACTATCTCTAGGGTCAGTGCTGTAGGACAGAGGATTATCTCTAGGGTCAGCGCTGTAGGACAGAGGACTATCTCTAGTGTCAGCGCTGTAGGACAGAGGACTATCTGTAGTGTCAGCGCTGTAGGACAGATGACTATCTCTAGTGTCAGTGCTGTAGGACAGAGGACTATCTCTAGTGTCAGTGCTGTAGGACAGAGGACTATCTCTAGTGTCAGTGCTGTAGGACAGAGGACTATCTCTTGGGTCAGTGGTGTAGGACAGAGGACTATCTCTAGTGTCAGCGCTATAAGACAGAGGACTATCTCTAGTGTCAGTGGTGTAGGACAGAGGACTATCTCTAGGATCAGCGCTGTAGGACAGAGGACTATCTCTAGTGTCAGCACTGTAGGACAGAGGACTATCTCTAGTGTCAGCGCTGTAGGACAGAGGACTATCTCTAGTGTCAGCGCTGTAGGACAGAGAATTATCTCTAGTGTCAGCGCTGTAGGACAGAGGACTATCTCTAGTGTCAGCGCTGTAGGACAGAGGACTATCTCTAGTGTCAGCGCTGTAGGATAGAGGACTATCTCTAGTGTCAGTGCTGTAGGACAGAGGACTATCTCTAGGGTCAGTGCTGTAGGACAGAGGACTATCTCTAGTGTCAGCGCTGTAGGACAGAGGACTATCTCTAGTGTCAGCGCTGTAGGACAGAGGACTATCTCTAGTGTCAGCGCTGTAGGACAGAGGACTATCTCTAGTGTCAGCGCTGTAGGATAGAGGACTATCTCTAGTGTCAGTGCTGTAGGACAGAGGACTATCTCTAGGGTTAGTGCTGTAGGACAGGGGACTATCTCTAGTGTCAGCGCTGTAGGATAGAGGACTATCTCTAGTGTCAGTGCTGTAGGATAGAGGACTATCTCTAGGGTTAGTGCTGTAGGACAGAGGACTATCTCTAGGGTTAGTGCTGTAGGACAGAGGACTATCTCTAGTGTCAGCGCTGTAGGACAGAGGACTATCTCTAGGGTCAGCGCTGTAGGACAGAGGACTATCTCCAGTGTCAGTGCTGTAGGGACAGAGGACTATCTCTGTCAGTGCTGTAGGACAGAGGACTATCTCTGTCAGTGCTGTAGAACAGAGGACTATCTCTAGGGTCAGTGCTGTAGGACAGAGGACTATCTCTTGGGTCAGTGCTGTAGGACAGAGGACTATCTCTAGGGTCAGTGCTGTAGGACAGAGGACTATCTCTAGTGTCAGCGCTGTAGGACAGAGGACTATCTCTAGTGTCAGCGCTGTAGGACAGAGGACTATCTCTAGTGTCAGCGCTGTAGGATAGAGGACTATCTCTAGTGTCAGTGCTGTAGGACAGAGGACTATCTCTAGGGTTAGTGCTGTAGGACAGAGGACTATCTCTAGTGTCAGCGCTGTAGGATAGAGGACTATCTCTAGAGTCAGTGCTGTAGGATAGAGGACTATCTCTAGGGTTAGTGCTGTAGGACAGAGGACTATCTCTAGGGTTAGTGCTGTAGGACAGAGGACTATCTCTAGTGTCAGCGCTGTAGGACAGAGGACTATCTCTAGGGTCAGCGCTGTAGGACAGAGGACTATCTCCAGTGTCAGTGTTGTAGGGACAGAGGACTATCTCTGTCAGTGCTGTAGGACAGAGGACTATCTCTGTCAGTGCTGTAGAACAGAGGACTATCTCTAGGGTCAGTGCTGTAGGACAGAGGACTATCTCTTGGGTCAGTGCTGTAGGACAGAGGACTATCTCTAGGGTCAGTGCTGTAGGAGAGAGGACTATCTCTAGGGTCAGTGCGTTAGGACAGAGTACTATCTCTAGGGTCAGTGCTGTAGGACAGAGGATTATCTCTAGGGTCAGCGCTGTAGGACAGAGGACTATCTCCAGTGTCAGTGCTGTAGGGACAGAGGACTATCTCTGTCAGTGCTGTAGGACAGAGGACTATCTCTGTCAGTGCTGTAGAACAGAGGACTATCTCTAGTGTCAGCGCTGTAGGACAGAGGACTATCTCTAGTGTCAGTGCTGTAGGACAGAGGACTATCTCTAGGGTCAGTGCTGTAGGATAGAGGACTATCTCTAGTGTCAGCGCTGTAGGATAGAGGACTATCTCTAGTGTCAGTGCTGTAGGACAGAGGACTATCTCTAGGGTTAGTGCTGTAGGACAGAGGACTATCTCTAGTGTCAGCGCTGTAGGACAGAGGACTATCTCTAGTGTCAGCGTTGTAGGACAGATGACTATCTCTGGTGTCAGCGCTGTAGGACAGAGGACTATCTCTTGGGTCAGTGCTGTAGGACAGAGGACTATCTCTAGGGTCAGTGCTGTAGGAGAGAGGACTATCTCTAGGGTCAGTGCGTTAGGACAGAGGACTATCTCTAGGGTCAGTGCTGTAGGACAGAGGATTATCTCTAGGGTCAGCGCTGTAGGACAGAGGACTATCTCTAGTGTCAGCGCTGTAGGACAGAGGACTATCTGTAGTGTCAGCGCTGTAGGACAGATGACTATCTCTAGTGTCAGTGCTGTAGGACAGAGGACTATCTCTAGTGTCAGTGCTGTAGGACAGAGGACTATCTCTAGTGTCAGTGCTGTAGGACAGAGGACTATCTCTTGGGTCAGTGCTGTAAGACAGAGGACTATCTCTAGTGTCAGCGCTGTAGGACAGAGGACTATCTCTAGTGTCAGCGCTGTAGGACAGAGGACTATCTCCAGTGTCAGTGCTGTAGGACAGAGGATTATCTCTAGTGTCAGCGCTATAAGACAGAGGACTATCTCTAGTGTCAGTGGTGTAGGACAGAGGACTATCTCTAGGATCAGCGCTGTAGGACAGAGGACTATCTCTAGTGTCAGCACTGTAGGACAGAGGACTATCTCTAGTGTCAGCGCTGTAGGACAGAGGACTATCTCTAGTGTCAGCGCTGTAGGACAGAGGACTATCTCTAGTGTCAGCGCTGTAGGATAGAGGACTATCTCTAGTGTCAGCGCTGTAGGACAGAGGACTATCTCTAGGGTCAGTGCTGTAGGACAGAGGACTATCTCTAGTGTCAGCGCTGTAGGACAGAGGACTATCTCTAGTGTCAGCGCTGTAGGACAGAGGACTATCTCTAGTGTCAGCGCTGTAGGATAGAGGACTATCTCTAGTGTCAGTGCTGTAGGACAGAGGACTATCTCTAGGGTTAGTGCTGTAGGACAGAGGACTATCTCTAGTGTCAGCGCTGTAGGATAGAGGACTATCTCTAGTGTCAGTGCTGTAGGATAGAGGACTATCTCTAGGGTTAGTGCTGTAGGACAGAGGACTATCTCTAGGGTTAGTGCTGTAGTACAGAGGACTATCTCTAGTGTCAGCGTTGTAGGACAGATGACTATCTCTGGTGTCAGCGCTGTAGGACAGAGGACTATCTCTTGGGTCAGTGCTGTAGGACAGAGGACTATCTCTAGGGTCAGCGCTGTAGGATAGAGGACTATCTCTAGTGTCAGTGCTGTAGGACAGAGGACTATCTCTAGGGTTAGTGCTGTAGGACAGAGGACTATCTCTAGTGTCAGCGCTGTAGGATAGAGGACTATCTCTAGTGTCAGTGCTGTAGGAGAGAGGACTATCTCTAGGGTCAGTGCGTTAGGACAGAGTACTATCTCTAGGGTCAGTGCTGTAGGACAGAGGATTATCTCTAGGGTCAGCGCTGTAGGACAGAGGACTATCTCTAGTGTCAGCGCTGTAGGACAGAGGACTATCTGTAGTGTCAGCGCTGTAGGACAGATGACTATCTCTAGTGTCAGTGCTGTAGGACAGAGGACTATCTCTAGTGTCAGTGCTGTAGGACAGAGGACTATCTCTAGTGTCAGCGCTGTAGGACAGAGAATTATCTCTAGTGTCAGCGCTGTAGGACAGAGGACTATCTCTAGTGTCAGCGCTGTAGGACAGAGGACTATCTCTAGTGTCAGCGCTGTAGGATAGAGGACTATCTCTAGTGTCAGTGCTGTAGGACAGAGGACTATCTCTAGGGTCAGTGCTGTAGGACAGAGGACTATCTCTAGTGTCAGCGCTGTAGGACAGAGGACTATCTCTAGTGTCAGCGCTGTAGGACAGAGGACTATCTCTAGTGTCAGCGCTGTAGGATAGAGGACTATCTCTAGTGTCAGTGCTGTAGGACAGAGGACTATCTCTAGGGTTAGTGCTGTAGGACAGGGGACTATCTCTAGTGTCAGCGCTGTAGGATAGAGGACTATCTCTAGTGTCAGTGCTGTAGGATAGAGGACTATCTCTAGGGTTAGTGCTGTAGGACAGAGGACTATCTCTAGGGTTAGTGCTGTAGGACAGAGGACTATCTCTAGTGTCAGCGCTGTAGGACAGAGGACTATCTCTAGTGTCAGCGTTGTAGGACAGATGACTATCTCTGGCGTCAGCGCTGTAGAACAGAGGACTATCTCTTGGGTCAGTGCTGTAGGACAGAGGACTATCTCTAGGGTCAGTGCTGTAGGAGAGAGGACTATCTCTAGTGTCAGCGCTGTAGGATAGAGGACTATCTCTAGTGTCAGTGCTGTAGGACAGAGGACTATCTCTAGGGTTAGTGCTGTAGGACAGAGGACTATCTCTAGTGTCAGCGCTGTAGGACAGAGGACTATCTCTGGTGTCAGCGCTGTAGGACAGAGGACTATCTCTAGGGTTAGTGCTGTAGGACAGAGGACTATCTCTAGTGTCAGCGCTGTAGGACAGAGGACTATCTCTAGGGTCAGCGTTGTAGGACAGATGACTATCTCTGGCGTCAGCGCTGTAGAACAGAGGACTATCTCTTGGGTCAGTGCTGTAGGACAGAGGACTATCTCTAGGGTCAGTGCTGTAGGAGAGAGGACTATCTCTAGTGTCAGCGCTGTAGGATAGAGGACTATCTCTAGTGTCAGTGCTGTAGGACAGAGGACTATCTCTAGGGTTAGTGCTGTAGGACAGAGGACTATCTCTAGTGTCAGCGCTGTAGGACAGAGGACTATCTCTGGTGTCAGCGCTGTAGGACAGAGGACTATCTCTTGGGTCAGTGCTGTAGGACAGAGGACTATCTCTAGGGTCAGTGCTGTAGGAGAGAGGACTATCTCTAGGGTCAGTGCGTTAGGACAGAGGACTATCTCTAGCGTCAGTGGTGTAGGACAGAGGACTATCTCTAGGATCAGCGCTGTAGGACAGAGGACTATCTCTAGTGTCAGCACTGTAGGACAGAGGACTATCTCTAGTGTCAGCGCTGTAGGACAGAGGACTATCTCTAGTGTCAGCGCTGTAGGACAAAGAATTATCTCTAGTGTCAGCGCTGTAGGACAGAGGACTATCTCTAGTGTCAGCGCTGTAGGACAGAGGACTATCTCTAGTGTCAGCGCTGTAGGATAGAGGACTATCTCTAGTGTCAGTGCTGTAGGACAGAGGACTATCTCTAGGGTCAGTGCTGTAGGACAGAGGACTATCTCTAGTGTCAGCGCTGTAGGACAGAGGACTATCTCTAGTGTCAGCGCTGTAGGACAGAGGACTATCTCTAGTGTCAGCGCTGTAGGATAGAGGACTATCTCTAGTGTCAGTGCTGTAGGACAGAGGACTATCTCTAGGGTTAGTGCTGGAGGACAGAGGACTATCTCTAGTGTCAGCGCTGTAGGATAGAGGACTATCTCTAGTGTCAGTGCTGTAGGATAGAGGACTATCTCTAGGGTTAGTGCTGTAGGACAGAGGACTATCTCTAGGGTTAGTGCTGTAGGACAGGGGACTATCTCTAGTGTCAGCGTTGTAGGACAGAGGACTATCTCTGGTGTCAGCGCTGTAGGACAGAGGACTATCTCTTGGGTCAGTGCTGTAGGACAGAGGACTATCTCTAGGGTCAGCGCTGTAGGATAGAGGACTATCTCTAGTGTCAGTGCTGTAGGACAGAGGACTATCTCTAGGGTTAGTGCTGTAGGACAGAGGACTATCTCTAGTGTCAGCGCTGTAGGATAGAGGACTATCTCTAGTGTCAGTGCTGTAGGAGAGAGGACTATCTCTAGGGTCAGTGCGTTAGGACAGAGTACTATCTCTAGGGTCAGTGCTGTAGGACAGAGGATTATCTCTAGGGTCAGCGCTGTAGGACAGAGGACTATCTCTAGTGTCAGCGCTGTAGGACAGAGGACTATCTGTAGTGTCAGCGCTGTAGGACAGATGACTATCTCTAGTGTCAGTGCTGTAGGACAGAGGACTATCTCTAGTGTCAGTGCTGTAGGACAGAGGACTATCTCTAGTGTCAGTGCTGTAGGACAGAGGACTATCTCTTGGGTCAGTGGTGTAGGACAGAGGACTATCTCTAGTGTCAGCGCTATAAGACAGAGGACTATCTCTAGTGTCAGTGGTGTAGGACAGAGGACTATCTCTAGGATCAGCGCTGTAGGACAGAGGACTATCTCTAGTGTCAGCACTGTAGGACAGAGGACTATCTCTAGTGTCAGCGCTGTAGGACAGAGGACTATCTCTAGTGTCAGCGCTGTAGGACAGAGAATTATCTCTAGTGTCAGCGCTGTAGGACAGAGGACTATCTCTAGTGTCAGCGCTGTAGGACAGAGGACTATCTCTAGTGTCAGCGCTGTAGGATAGAGGACTATCTCTAGTGTCAGTGCTGTAGGACAGAGGACTATCTCTAGGGTCAGTGCTGTAGGACAGAGGACTATCTCTAGTGTCAGCGCTGTAGGACAGAGGACTATCTCTAGTGTCAGCGCTGTAGGACAGAGGACTATCTCTAGTGTCAGCGCTGTAGGATAGAGGACTATCTCTAGTGTCAGTGCTGTAGGACAGAGGACTATCTCTAGGGTTAGTGCTGTAGGACAGGGGACTATCTCTAGTGTCAGCGCTGTAGGATAGAGGACTATCTCTAGTGTCAGTGCTGTAGGATAGAGGACTATCTCTAGGGTTAGTGCTGTAGGACAGAGGACTATCTCTAGGGTTAGTGCTGTAGGACAGAGGACTATCTCTAGTGTCAGCGCTGTAGGACAGAGGACTATCTCTAGGGTCAGCGCTGTAGGACAGAGGACTATCTCCAGTGTCAGTGCTGTAGGGACAGAGGACTATCTCTGTCAGTGCTGTAGGACAGAGGACTATCTCTGTCAGTGCTGTAGAACAGAGGACTATCTCTAGGGTCAGTGCTGTAGGACAGAGGACTATCTCTAGTGTCAGCGCTGTAGGACAGAGGACTATCTCTAGTGTCAGCGTTGTAGGACAGATGACTATCTCTGGCGTCAGCGCTGTAGAACAGAGGACTATCTCTTGGGTCAGTGCTGTAGGACAGAGGACTATCTCTAGGGTCAGTGCTGTAGGAGAGAGGACTATCTCTAGTGTCAGCGCTGTAGGATAGAGGACTATCTCTAGTGTCAGTGCTGTAGGACAGAGGACTATCTCTAGGGTTAGTGCTGTAGGACAGAGGACTATCTCTAGTGTCAGCGCTGTAGGACAGAGGACTATCTCTGGTGTCAGCGCTGTAGGACAGAGGACTATCTCTTGGGTCAGTGCTGTAGGACAGAGGACTATCTCTAGGGTCAGTGCTGTAGGAGAGAGGACTATCTCTAGGGTCAGTGCGTTAGGACAGAGTACTATCTCTTGGGTCAGTGCTGTAAGACAGAGGACTATCTCTAGTGTCAGCGCTGTAGGACAGAGGACTATCTCTAGTGTCAGCGCTGTAGGACAGAGGACTATCTCCAGTGTCAGTGCTGTAGGACAGAGGATTATCTCTAGTGTCAGCGCTATAAGACAGAGGACTATCTCTAGCGTCAGTGGTGTAGGACAGAGGACTATCTCTAGGATCAGCGCTGTAGGACAGAGGACTATCTCTAGTGTCAGCACTGTAGGACAGAGGACTATCTCTAGTGTCAGCGCTGTAGGACAGAGGACTATCTCTAGTGTCAGCGCTGTAGGACAAAGAATTATCTCTAGTGTCAGCGCTGTAGGACAGAGGACTATCTCTAGTGTCAGCGCTGTAGGATAGAGGACTATCTCTAGTGTCAGTGCTGTAGGACAGAGGACTATCTCTAGGGTCAGTGCTGTAGGACAGAGGACTATCTCTAGTGTCAGCGCTGTAGGAGAGAGGACTATCTCTAGTGTCAGCGCTGTAGGACAGAGGACTATCTCTAGTGTCAGCGCTGTAGGATAGAGGACTATCTCTAGTGTCAGTGCTGTAGGACAGAGGACTATCTCTAGGGTTAGTGCTGTAGGACAGAGGACTATCTCTAGTGTCAGCGCTGTAGGATAGAGGACTATCTCTAGTGTCAGTGCTGTAGGATAGAGGACTATCTCTAGGGTTAGTGCTGTAGGACAGAGGACTATCTCTAGGGTTAGTGCTGTAGGACAGAGGACTATCTCTAGTGTCAGCGCTGTAGGACAGAGGACTATCTCTAGTGTCAGCGTTGTAGGACAGATGACTATCTCTGGTGTCAGCGCTGTAGGACAGAGGACTATCTCTTGGGTCAGTGCTGTAGGACAGAGGACTATCTCTAGGGTCAGTGCTGTAGGAGAGAGGACTATCTCTAGGGTCAGTGCGTTAGGACAGAGTACTATCTCTAGGGTCAGTGCTGTAGGACAGAGGATTATCTCTAGGGTCAGCGCTGTAGGACAGAGGACTATCTCCAGTGTCAGTGCTGTAGGGACAGAGGACTATCTCTGTCAGTGCTGTAGGACAGAGGACTATCTCTTTCAGTGCTGTAGAACAGAGGACTATCTCTAGGGTCAGTGCTGTAGGACAGAGGACTATCTCTAGTGTCAGCGCTGTAGGACAGAGGACTATCTCTAGTGTCAGCGTTGTAGGACAGATGACTATCTCTGGTGTCAGCGCTGTAGAACAGAGGACTATCTCTTGGGTCAGTGCTGTAGGACAGAGGACTATCTCTAGGGTCAGTGCTGTAGGAGAGAGGACTATCTCTAGGGTCAGTGCGTTAGGACAGAGGACTATCTCTAGGGTCAGTGCTGTAGGACAGAGGATTATCTCTAGGGTCAGCGCTGTAGGACAGAGGACTATCTCTAGTGTCAGTGCTGTAGGACAGAGGACTATCTCTTGGGTCAGCGCTGTAGGACAGAGGACTATCTCTGTCAGTTCTGTAGGACAGAGGACTATCTCCAGTATCAGTGCTGTAGGGACAGAGGACTATCTCTAGGGTCAGTGCTGTAGGACAGAGGACTATCTCTAGTGTCAGCGCTGTAGGACAGAGGACTATCTCTAGTGTCAGCGCTGTAGGACAGAGGACTATCTCTAGTGTCAGTGCTGTAGGACAGAGGACTATCTCTAGTATCAGTGCTGTAGAACAGAGGGCTATCTCTAGGGTCAGTGCTGTAGGACAGAGGACTATCTCTAGTGTCAGTGCTGTAGGACAGAGGACTATCTCTGGTGTCAGCGCTGTAGGACAGAGGACTATCTCTAGTGTCAGTGGTGTAGGACAGAGGACTATCTCTTGGGTCAGTGCTGTAGGACAGAGGACTATCTCTAGGGTCAGTGCTGTAGGAGAGAGGACTATCTCTAGGGTCAGTGCTGTAGGACAGAGGACTATCTCTAGGGTCAGTGCTTTAGGAGAGAGGACTATCTCTAGGGTCAGTGCGTTAGGACAGAGGACTATCTCTAGGGTCAGTGCTGTAGGACAGAGGACTATCTCTAGGGTCAGCGCTGGAGGACAGAGGACTATCTCTAGTGTCAGTGCTGTAGGACAGAGGACTATCTCTAGTGTCAGTGCTGTAGGACAGAGGACTATCTCTTGGGTCAGCGCTGTAGGACAGGTTACTATCTCTGTCAGTTCTGTAGGACAGAGGACTATCTCCAGTGTCAGTGCTGTAGGACAGAGGACTATCTCTAGGGTCAGTGCTGTAGGACAGAGGACTATCTCCAGCGTCAGTGCTGTAGGACAGAGGACTATCTCTAGGGTCAGTGCTGTAGGACAGAGGACTATCTCTAGGGTAAGTGCTGTAGGACAGAGGACTATCTCTAGTGTCAGCGCTGTAGGACAGAGGACTATCTCTAGTGTCAGTGCTGTAGGACAGAGGACTATCTCTAGTGTCACTGCTGTAGGACAGAGGACTATCTCTAGTGTCAGCGCTGTAGGACAGAGGACTATCTCTAGTGTCAGCGCTGTAGGACAGAGGACTATCTCTAGTGTCAGCGCTGTAGGACAGAGGACTATCTCTAGTGTCAGCTCTTTAGGACAGAGGACTATCTCTAGTGTAAGTGCTGTAGGACAGAGGACTATCTCTAGAGTCAGCGCTGTAGGACAGAGGACTATCTCTAGTGTCAGTGCTGTAGGACAGAGGACTATCTCTAGGGTCAGTGCTGTAGGACAGAGGACTATCTCTAGTGTCAGTGCTGTAGGACAGAGGACTATCTCTAGTGTCAGCGCTGTAGGACAGAGGACTATCTCTAGTGTCAGCGCTGTAGGACAGAGGACTATCTCTAGTGTCAGCGCTGTAGGACAGAGGACTATCTCTAGCGTCAGTGCTGTAGGACAGAGGACTATCTCTAGTGTCAGCGCTGTAGGACAGAGGACTATCTCTAGTGTCAGCGCTGTAGGACAGAGGACTATCTCTAGGGTCAGTGCTGTAGGACAGAGGACTATCGTCGCACACACATATACATCCATACTTCATGTGGATATTGTATGATTAAATGGTTAATTAATAGTTAGGTAGTGAGCCGGTCAGAATGGTTCTCTGTAGTTAGATAATGAGCCGGTCAGACTGGTTCTCTGTAGTTAGATAATGAGCCGGTCAGACTGGTTCCCTGTAGTTAGGTAGTGAGCCTGTCAGACTGGTTCTCTGTAGTTAGATAATGAGCCGGTCAGACTGGTTCTCTGTAGTTAGGTAGTGAGCCGGTCAGACTGGTTCTCTGTAGCTAGGTAGTGAGCCGGTCAGACTGGTTCTCTGTAGTTAGATAATGAGCCGGTCAGACTGGTTCTCTGTAGTTAGGTAGTGAGCCGGTCAGACTGGTTCTCTGTAGTTAGGTAGTGAGCCGGTCAGACTGGTTCTCTGTAGTTAGGTAGTGAGCCAGTCAGCCTGGTTCTCTGTAGTTAGATAATGAGCCGGTCAGACTGGTTCTCTGTAGTTAGGTGGTGAGACGGTCAGACTGGTTCTCTGTAGCTAGGTAGTGAGCCGGTCAGACTGGTTCTCTGTAGTTAGATAATGAGCAGGTCAGACTGGTTCTCTGTAGTTAGGTAGTGAGCCGGTCAGACTGGTTCTCTGTAGTTAGATAATGAGCCGGTCAGACTGGTTCTCTGTAGTTAGCTAATGAGTCGGTTAGACTGGTTTTCTGTAGTTAGGTAGTGAGCCGGTCAGACTGGTTCTCTGTAGTTAGGTAGTAAGCCGGTCAGACTGGTTCTATGTAGTTAGATAATGAGCCGGTCTGACTGGTTCTCTGTAGTTAGGTAGTGAGCCGGTCAGCCTGGTTCTCTGTAGTTAGATAATGAGCCGGTGGTTCTCTGTAGTTAGGTGGTCAGCCTGTCAGACTGGTTCTCTGTAGTTAGGTATTGAGCCGGTCAGACTGGTTCTCTGTAGTTAGATAATGAGCCGGTCAGACTGGTTCTCTGTAGTTAGCTAATGAGTCGGTTAGACTGGTTTTCTGTAGTTAGGTAGTGAGCTGGTCAGACTGGTTCTCTGTAGTTAGGTAGTAAGCCGGTCAGACTGGTTCTCTGTAGTTAGGTAGTGAGCCGGTCAGACTGGTTCTCTGTAGTTAGATATTGAGCCGGTCAGATTGGTTCTCTGTAGTTAGCTAATGAGTCGGTTAGACTGGTTTTCTGTAGTTAGGTAGTGAGCCGGTCAGACTGGTTCTCTGTAGTTAGGTAGTAAGCCGGTCAGACTGGTTCTATGTAGTTAGATAATGAGCCGGTCTGACTGGTTCTCTGTAGTTAGGTAGTGAGCCGGTCAGCCTGGTTCTCTGTAGTTAGATAATGAGCCGGTCAGACTGGTTCTCTGTAGTTAGGTGGTCAGCCTGTCAGACTGGTTCTCTGTAGTTAGGTAGTGAGCCGGTCAGACTGGTTCTCTGTAGTTAGATATTGAGCCGGTCAGATTGGTTCTCTGTAGTTAGCTAATGAGTCGGTTAGACTGGTTTTCTGTAGTTAGGTAGTGAGCCGGTCAGACTGGTTCTCTGTAGTTAGGTAGTAAGCCGGTCAGACTGGTTCTCTGTAGTTAGGTAGTGAGCCGGTCAGACTGGTTCTCTGTAGTTAGATATTGAGCCGGTCAGACTGGTTTTCTGTAGTTAGGTAGTGAGTCGGTTAGACTGGTTTTCTGTAGTTAGGTAGTGAGCCGGTCAGACTGGTTCTCTGTAGTTAGGTAGTAAGCCGGTCAGACTGGTTCTCTGTAGTTAGATAATGAGCCGGTCAGACTGGTTCTCTGTAGTTAGATAATGAGCCGGTCAGACTGGTTCTCTGTAGTTAGATAATGAGCCGGTCAGACTGGTTCCCTGTAGTTAGATAATGAGCCGGTCAGACTGGTTCCCTGTAGTTAGGGAGTGAGCCGGTCAGACTGGTTCCCTGTTGTTAGGTAGTGAGCCGGTCAGACTGGTTCTCTGTAGTTAGGTAGTGAGCCGGTCAGACTGGTTCTCTGTAGTTAGGTAGTGAGCCGGTCAGACTGGTTCTCTGTAGTTAGATATTGAGCCGGTCAGACTGGTTCTCTGTAGTTAGGCAGTGAGCCGGTCAGACTGGTTCTCTGTAGTTAGATATTGAGCCGGTCAGACTGGTTCTCTGTAGTTAGGTAGTGAGCCGGACAGACTGGTTCTCTGTAGTTAGGTAGTGAGCCGGACAGACTGGTTTTCTGTAGTTAGGTAGTGAGCCGGTCAGACTGGTTCTCTGTAGTTAGGTAGTGAGCCGGTCAGACTGGTTCCCTGTAGTTAGGTAGTGAGCCGGTCAGACTGGTTCCCTGTAGTTAGGTAGTGAGCCGGTCAGACTGGTTCCCTGTAGTTAGATAATGAGCTGGTCAGACTGGTTCTCTGTAGTTAGGTAGTAAGCCGGTCAGACTGGTTCTCTGTAGTTAGATAATGAGCCGGTCAGACTGGTTCCCTGTAGTTAGGTAATGAGCCGGTCAGTCTGGTTCTCTGTAGTTAGGTAGTGAGCCGGTCAGACTGGTTCCCTTTAGTTAGATAGTTAGCCGGTCAGACTGGTTCTCTGTAGTTAGATATTGAGCCGGTCAGACTGGTTCTCTGTAGTTAGGTAGTGAGCCGGTCAGACTGGTTCTCTGTAGTTAGATATTGAGCCGGTCAGACTGGTTCTCTGTAGTTAGATATTGAGCCGGTCAGACTGGTTCTCTGTAGTTAGATATTGAGCCGGTCAGACTGGTTCTCTCTAGTTAGGTAATGAGCCTGTCAGACTGGTTCTCTGTAGTTAGATATTGGGCCGGTCAGACTGGTTGTCTGTAGTTAGGTAGTGAACCGATAAGACTGGTTCTCTGTAGTTAGGTAGTGAGCTGGTCAGCCAGACCAGTGTACCTATCTTTGGTCAGTCCTGATGGTACTGTAATGGGAGACCAGGCCTGCTATGACACTAGGACACATCCACTCTGCTTCCCACTGCACCATAGGGCTGGTATATGGACTCTGCATGGGGAGGCTATCGCTGTACGGACCAATAGTGCTGCTACAGTACAGTAGACTTCCATAGGGTTGATGATGTGTGTCCCAGTACTGAGAGGAGAGAATGTGCTCTATATTCCATTTCGCTACTGTATGTATGTCTTGTCTCTGGTGACGCTAAGCTTTGTGTGTGTGTGTGTGTGTGTGTGTATGTGTGTGCCTTGATGTGTGAGCTCTGAAATATATGGGTGTGTATGTACTGTGAGGATTGTGTGTTTAGCGTGTGTCCTTGGCGGCAGAAGCAGTGCTGTACTGAACGACTAGTTGAGAAACGTGGAGGGGTTGGGTTGTGGTTTGGGGAACGCTGTCAGCATGGTCACTGTCCTTTTAAATACGCCACTCATTGCTTCAAGCCACACCTCGCCACACCCACCAAATGGGAGGAAACATACAGTGCCTTGCAAATGTATTCATCCTCCTTGGCGTTTTTCATATTTTGTTGCATTACAACATGTAATTTAAATGTACTTTTATTTCATGTAATGGACATACACAAAATAGTCCAAATTGGTGAAGTGAAATGGAAAGAAATTACTTGTTTAAAAAATATATATAAAAAATTCTTGGTACGTGCATATGTATTCACCCCCTTTGCTATGAAGCCCCTAAATAAGATCTTGTGCAACCAATTACCTTCAGAAGTCACATAATTAGTTAAATAAAGTCTACCTGTGTGCAATCTAAGAGTCACATGATCTGTCACATGATCTCGGTATATACAGAGTCAGCAACACCACTAAGCAAGGGGCACCACCAAGCAAGTAGCCCCATGAAGACTAAGGAGCTCTCAAAACAGGTCAGGGACAAAGTTGTGGAGAAGTACAGATCAGGGTTGGGTTATAAAAAAAGTATCAGAAACTTTGAACATCCCACAGAGCACCATTGAATCCATTATTAAAAAATGGAAAGAATATGGCACCACAACAAACCTGCCAAGAGAGGGCCGCCCACCAACACTCACGGACCAGGCAAAGAGGGAATTAATCAGAGAGGCAACAAAGAGACCAAAGATAACCCTGAAGGAGCTGCCAAGCTCCACAGTGGAGATTGGTGTATCTGTCCATAGGACCACTTTAAGCCATACACTCCACAGTACTGGGCTTTACAGAAGAGTGGCCAGAAAAAAAGCCATTGCTTATTAAAGAAAAAAATAAGCAAACACGTTTGCTGTTCGCCCAAAAGGTATGTGGGAGACTCCCCAAACATATGGAAGAAGGTACTCTGGTCAGATGAGACTAAAATTTAGCTTTTTGGCCATCAAGGAAAACGTTATGTCTGGCGCAAACCCAACACCTCTCATCACCCTGAGAACAACATCCCCACAGTGAAGCATGGTGGTGACAGTATCATGCTGTGGAGGATGTTTTTCATTGTCAGGGACTGGGAAAGTGGTCAGAATTGAAGGAATGATGGATGGCGCTAAATACAGGGACATTCTTGAGGGAAACCTGTTTCAATCTTCCAGGGATTTAAGACTGGGACGGGGGTTCACCTTCCAGCAGGACAATGACCCTAAGCATACTGCTAAAGCAACACTCGGGTCATTTAAGGGGAAACATTTAAATGTCTTAGAATGGCCTAGTCAAAGACCAGACCTCAATCCAATTGAGAGTCTGTGGTATGACTTAATGATTGCTGTACACCCGCGGAACCCATCCAACTTGAAGGAACTGGAGCAGTTTTTCCTTGAAGGATGGGCAAAAATCCCAGTGGCTAGATGTGCCAAGCTTATAGAGATATACCCCAAGAGACCTGCAGCTGTAATTGCTGCCAAAGGTGGCTCTACAAAGTATTGACTTGGGAGGGTGAATAGTTGTGCACGCTCGAGTTCTGTTTTTTTGTCTTATTTCTTGTTTGTTTCACAAGAAAAAATATTTTGCATCTTCAAAGTGGTAGGCATGTTGTGTAAATCAAATGATACAAATCCCCCCCAAAATCTATTTTCATTCCAGGTTGTAAGGCAACAAAATAGGAAAAAGAGGGTGAATACTTTCGCAAGCCACTGTACGGTTCAAGAACGTACAAGAACGTTTTGGGGAATGTTTCAGGACAAACCGAACTGTAACGTAGCAAACGTTAAAGCGAACTAAACACACCTCAGGTTTAATTTGGGATGTTTGTGGGCTTCTGCTGCTGCTGCCTGCCTCACCAACCAGACTGCTGCTGCCTGCCTCACCAACCAGACTGCTGCTGCCTGCCTCACTAACCAGACTGCTACTGCCTGCCTCACCAACCAGACTGCTGCTGCCTGCCTGCCTCACCAACCAGACTGCTGCTGCCTGCCTGCCTCACCAACCAGACTGCTACTGCCTGCCTGCCTCACCAACCAGACTGCTACTGCCTGCCTCACTAACCAGACTGCTGCTGCCTGCCTCACCAACCAGACTGCTGCTGCCTGCCTCACCAACCAGACTGCTGCTGCCTGCCTCATCAACCAGACTGCTGCTGATAGGGCCAGACCACTTCAACATGTTGCCATGGCAATCCCTGCACGGGAAATACCCTGCCCAGTCCCCTCGTAGAGATAGAGAGAGAGACTCAGCACCCTCCTCCCATTATTCACTCCTTAAGGCCAGATCTCAGCAGGGTTCAAAGGCTGGATCTAACCTGCCACTCCACATCTCCACATCTTCCTGTTATCATTATCAATACCATGGTTTAATCACACTTTACTAATGGTTTCTAACCTATTTGGTAATGGTTTAATCACAGTTTATGAGCAGACCTCCTAATAGCATCGAACAGCCCCCGTGATATGCAACTTTTCAGGGAAGTTAGGAACAAATATACACAGGCAGTTAGGAAAGCTAAGGCTTGCTTTTTCAAGCAGAAAAGTTCTGGGACACTGTAAAGTCCATGGAGAATAAGAGCACCTCCTCCCAGCTGCCCACTGCACTGAAGCTAGGAAACACTGTCACCACCGATAAATCATCATTTTTCTACGGTTGGCAATGCTTTCCACCTGGCTTCCCCTACCCCGATCAACAGCCCTCCACCCCCTACAGCAACTTGCCCAAGCCTCCCCTACTTCTCCTTCACCCAAATCCAGATAGCTGATGTTCCGAAAGAGCTGCAAAATCTGGACCCGTACAAATCAGCCGGGCTAGACAATCTGGACCCTCTCTTTCTAAAATGATCTGCGGAAATTGTTGCAACCCCTATTACTAGCCTGTTCAACCTCTCTTTCTTATCATCTAAGATTCCCATAGATTGGAAGGCTTCCGCGCGGTCATCCCCCTCTTCCAAGGGGGAGACACTCTAGACCCAAACTGCTACAGACCTATATCTATTCTACCCTGCCTTTCTAAGGTCTTTGAAAGCCAAGTTAACAATCAGATTACCGACCATTTCGAATCCCACCGTACCTTCTCCGCTATGCAATCTGGTTTGAGAGCTGGTCATGGGTGCAACCTCAGCCACGCTCAAGGTCCTAAACGACATCATAACCTCCATCAATAAGAAACAATACTGTGCAGCTGTATTCATCAACCTGGCCAAGGCTTTCGACTCTGTCAATCACCACATTCTTATCGTCAGATTCAACAGCCTTGGTTTCTCAAATGACTGCCTTGTCTGGTTCACCAACTACTTCTCAAATAGAGTTCAGTGTGTCAAATTGGAGGGCCTGTTGTCCGGACCTCTGGCAGTCTCTATGGGGGTGCCACAGAGATCAATTCTCGGGCCGACTCTTTTCTCTGTACACATCAATGATGTCGCTCTTGCTGCTGGTGATTCTTTGATCCACCTCTACGCAGACGACACCATTTTGTATACCTATGGCCCTTCTTTGGACACTAACCTCCAGACGAGCTTCAATGCCTTACAACTCTCCTTCGGTGGCCTCCAACTGCTCTTAAATGCAAGTAAAACTAAATGCATGCTTTTCAACCGATCGCTGCCTGCACCTGCCCAGTATCACTACTCTGGACGGTTCTGACTTAGAATATGTGGACAACTACAAATACCTAGGTGTCTGGTTAGACTGTAAACTCTCCTTCCAGACTCACATTAACTTCTTATGGCTGGGGGCAGTATTGAGTTGCTTGGATGAATAAGGTGCCCAGAGGTGCCCAGAGTAAACTGCCTGCTACTCAGTTCCAGTTGCTAATATATGCATAGTATTAGTATATTTGGATGGAAAACACTCTGAAGTTTCTAAAACTGTTTGAATGATGTCTGTCACAGATCACTGCACCTGTACATAGCCCATCTGTAAATAGCCCATCCAATCTACCTCATCCCCATACTGTATTTATTTATTTATCTTGCTCCTTTGTACCTCAGTATCTGTCACGCCCTGACCTTAGAGAGCTTTTAATGTCTCTATTTTGGTTTGGTCAGGGTGTGATTTGGGTGGGCATTCTATGTTCATTTTTCTATGTTTTGGTATTGCTTTGTTTTGGCCGGGTATGGTTCTCAATCAGGGACAGCTGTCTATCGTTGTCTCTGATTGGGAACCATACTTAGGTAGCCTTTTCCCACCTGTGTTTGGTGGGTAGTTGTTTTCTGTTTAGTGTTCAGCATCTGACAGGACTGTTTCGGTTTTGTTTCTCACTTTGTTATTTTGTTCTAGTGTTCAGTGTAAATAAAAATCATGAACACCTACCACGCTGCGCTTTGGTCCGATCCTTCTTCATCCGACGACCGTTACAGTATCTCTACTTGCACATTCATCATCTGCACATTCTACCATTCCAGTGGTTAATTGCTATATTGTAATTACTTGGCCACCATGGCCTATTTATTGCCTTACCTCCCTTATCCTACCTCATTTGCACATGCTGTATATAGACATTTCTACTGTATTATTGATTGTATGTTAATTTATTCCATGTGTAACCCTGTGTTGTTGTATGTGTCGAAATGCTTTGCTTTGTCTTGGCCAGGTTGCAGTTGCAAATGAGAATTTGTTCTCAACTAGTCTACCTGGTTAAATAAATGTGAATTTTTTCCCCTTTTTATTTTATTTTTAGAAATGTTACCTATTATCAATAGATCCATTGGTTATGTGAGACAGAATCCATTCTAACATAATGAGTCATGTAGGCTATCCATTGACTGTGATTAAATATTACATTACATTAAAGTGGTAATCAGTCAGCTGTAAGTAGGAGATGCTATCTGACAGGATGGTCCCTGGCTGCTAAAACAGGCCTCCTCCTTAGACTGACCTGTAGTGTCTCAGATATGTGGGGAAATGACTGGAGGGTTAGGAGAGTTCAAAGAGCAATATTTACTATTCAGTCACCACTTTTCACGACTCAGTCCGTAGCTGTGGTGTGTTTTAGATTTGATTCATTTGTTTACTTACTGTATTGTTGTGTGATGCTGCTTACAGTACCAGCTGATAATGAATAGTGAATTATGGTGCATGTTTATCTGTGTTCTGTTTGCTAATAGCTACTCTCCCCCATCTCACCTCATCTCCCTCTCTCCCATCTCACCTCATCTCACCTCATCTCCCTCTCTCCCATCTCACCCCATCTCACCTCATCTCCCTCTCTCCCATCTCACCCCATCTCTCTCTCATCTCACCCCATCTCTCTCTCTCTCTCCCATCTCACCCCATCTCTCTCTCTCTCTCTCTTCCATCTCACCTCATCTCCCTCTCCCCCATCTCACCTCATCTCCCTCTCTCCCATCTCACCCCATCTCTCTCTCTCTCTCTCTTCCATCTCACCTCATCTCCCTCTCTCCCATCTCACCCCATCTCTCTCTCTCTCTCTCTTCCATCTCACCTCATCTCCCTCTCTCCCATCTCACCCCATCTCTCTCTCTCTCTCTCTTCCATCTCACCCCATCTCTCTCTCTCTCTCTTCCATCTCACCTCATCTCCCTCTCTCCCATCTCACCCCATCTCTCTCTCTCTCTCTCTTCCATCTCACCCCATCTCTCTCTCTCTCCCATCTCACCCCACCTCTATCTCTCTCCCATCTCACCCCATCTCTCTCTCTCCCCATCTCACCCCACCTCTCTCTCCCATCTCATTCACCTGTCTCTCTCTCTCCCATCTCACCCCATCTCTCTCTCTCTCTCTCTCTCCCAACTCACCCCATCTCTCTCTCTCTCTCCCATCTCACCCCACCTCTATCTCTCTCCCATCTCACCCCATCTCTCTCTCCCATCTCACCCCACCTCTCTCTCTCTCCCCCATATCACCCCATCTCTCATATCTCACCCCATCTCTCATATCTCACCCCATCTCTCATATCTCACCCCATCTCTCATATCTCACCCCTCCTCTCTCTCTCTCCCCCCACCTCTCATCTGACCCCACCTCTATCTCTCTCCCATCTCACCCCATCTCTCTCCCATCTCACCCCATCTCTCTCCCATCTCACCCCATCTCTCTCCCATCTCACCCCATCTCTCTCCCCCATCTCACCCCATCTCTCTCTCTCTCTCCCCCATCTCACCCCATCTCTCTCTCTCTCTCCCCCATCTCACCCCATCTCTCTCTCTCTCTCCCCCATCTCACCCCACCTCTATCTCTCTCCCATCTCACCCCATCTCTCTCTCTCCCATCTCTCTCTCTCCCATCTCACCCCATCTCTCTCTCTCCCATCTCTCTCATCTCACCCCATCTCTCTCTCTCCCATCTCTCTCTCTCCCATCTCACCCCATCTCTCTCTCTCTCTCTCTCTCTCTCTCTCTCTCTCTCTCTCTCTCTCTCTCTCTCTCTCTCATCTCTATCTCTCTCTCCCATCTCACCCCACCTCTATCTCTCTCCCATCTCACCCCATCTCTCTCTCTCTCCCATCTCACCCCACCTCTCTCTCTCTCCCCCATCTCACCCCACCTCTCTCTCCCATCTCACCCCACCTCTGTCTCTCTCCCATCTAACCCCACCTCTCTCTCTCTCCCCCATCTCACCCCATCTCTCTCTCTCTCTCTCTCTCTCTCACACACACACACATCTCACCCCATCTCTCTCTCCCATCTCACCACATATCTCTATCTCTTCCATCTCACCCCACCTCTCTCTCTCTCTCCCCATCTCACCCCACCTCTATCTCTCTCCCATCTCACCCCATCTCTCTCTCTCTCTCTCTCTCTCTCTCTCTCTCTCTCTCTCTCTCACACACACACACATCTCACCCAATCTCTCTCCCCCATCTCACCACATATCTCTCTCTCTCCCATCTCACCCCACCTCTCTCCCCCATCTCACCCCACCTCTATCGCTCTCCCATCTCACCCCATCTCTATCTCTCTCCCATCTCACCCCACCTCTATCTCTCTCCCATCTCACCCAATCTCTCTCTCTCTCCCCCATCTCACCCCACCTCTCTCTCTCTTTCTCTCCCCATCTCACCCCACCTTTAACTCTCTCCCATCTCACCTCATCTCTCTCTTTCTCTATCCCTCTCCCATATCACCCCATCTCTCTCTCTCTCTCTCATCTCACCCCACCTCTCTCTCTCTCCCATCTCACCCCATCTCTCTCTCTCTCTTTCTCTCCCATCTAACCCCATCTCTCTCTCTCCCATCTCACCCCACCCTATCTTTCTCTCTCTCTCTCCCCCCCATTTCACTCCACCTCTCTCTCTCTCCCATCTCACCCCATCTCTCTCTCTCTTTCTCTCCCATCTAACCCCATCTCTCTCTCCCATCTCCCCCCCAGCTGATATCATCTCCACTGTAGAGTTCAACCACACTGGAGAGCTCCTGGCCACGGGGGACAAGGGGGGGCGTGTGGTCATCTTCCAGAGGGAACCTGAGGTACATGCACACACACCAGCCACAGACCTGGCACTGTGTTTGTTCATTACATAGATGTTCAGGTTTAGGGTCAATTTCACATGATTACTTACAAAACTGTCTTCTCTGGCTCTCATTCATATGTGTGCATATATATATACACACACACACAGTGTAAGACAGAGCCATTCTCCCAGGGGGAGTATAATGTCTACAACACCTTCCAGAGTCATGAGCCGGAGTTTGACTACCTGAAGAGTCTGGAGATTGAGGAGAAGATCAACAAGATACGATGGCTGCCTCAGCAGAACGCCTCTCACTTCCTCCTCTCCACCAATGGTGAGGGATTGCTGCCTTTGCACCAGGGAGTTATTACCCTACCATTAACACTTGTCCTGCCTGTCAGTCAGTTAAGATGGTTTGAGACATATGACAGGGGAATTATCCTGTCTGTGTAATAAGACTGTTTGAAGTGGATGATTGGAGTATTGTGCCGTCCGTCTATCAGATAAGACCGTTAAGTTGTGGAAGGTGAGTGAGCGGGACAAGAGGCCTGAAGGCTATAACCTGAAGGATGAGGAGGGCAGGATGAAGAACCTCTCCACTGTCACCTCACTACAGGTACACAGCTCCTCTTCCTCAACCATCTTTCTCCTCCTCTCCTTCTTCTGTCTCATCTGTCTATCTACTGTATCTATCCATCTCTCCTTAAATGTATCATGTCACTCTGGACTACTGTCTGTCTGTCTGTTTTTCTTTCTGTGTGTCTCTGTCTCTGTGTCTCTCTGTGCACACACACACATTCGCACACATGCACGTGTTCCAGATCAGACAGCATAAGTAGGTCAGTGGTGCAGATGTGTTTGCATTTATAAAAGTGGGTCATTGGCACAAGGTGTGTGTAGGACTATTGCTTCTGTCCCTCTCCTTGTCCCAATCTGCGCTTGAACCAGGGACCCTCTGAACACATCAACAGCTGCCTCCCAGCACACCACCTACTGCTCCACAAAAGCCGCTGCCCTTGAAGGGAGTAGGGGGGGGTACCTTTACTGAGCCATAGCAAAGGAAATGACTACTTCAAGATCTCAGAGCGAGTGACGTCACCGATTGAAACGCTACGTGTGCGTGTGGTGCGCGTGCGTGCGTGTGTGCGTGTGCGTGTGCGTGTGCGCGTGCGTGCGTGTGCGTGCGTGTGTATGCGTGCGTGTGTGTGTGCGTGCGCGTGCGTGTGTGCGTGCGTGTGTGCGTGCGTGTGTGCGTGTGCGTGTGTGCGTGTGTGTGCGTGTGCGTGCGTGTGTGTGTGCGTGCTTGGCGACAACATACTGCCAGCTGTTCTGTTTTTTGGGGGGACTGTGGTCTCTGCGTTGGTGAAAACACAGCAATACTCCTCTTTAGTGGTTGACATTATTTGTTGCACTCTTTTCATATCATCATCACTGTGCCCTAAAGCACAGACAGAAGAAGATTTTGAACAATGTCACATGACCAATAGATACAGAAAAAATCAATTAGTGAGAAACCTAGCTTTTCTCTGCCTTAATTTCCACAAGCGATAATATCCCAGTATTACAGGCATTCCTAATGGGTATATCTCAGTGATTTCTCTGTGCTCTCTGTAAAGATACATTCAATTTGAATCTCCCATTTTGGCCAAAATGAAATAAAACAATTTATTTTTGACTTATTCTGTGAATGTGGACTCTATCATTTGATCTCATCATTGTGGGTCTACTCACCACATGACACATGTATCTGTGTTTCAGGCTGTATCCTCTGATAGGGATCATTAACTAGATTCAGCCACAGGAGGATGTCACGCCCTGACCATAGAGAGCCCTTGTTTCTCTATGGTGTAGGAGGTCAGGGCGTGACTAGGGGGTATTCTGGTTTATAATTTCTATGTTGTGTTCTAGTTTATGTTTTCTATGTTGGTGTTTTTGTGTGATTCCCAATTAGAGGCAGCTGGTAATCATATTAAAGTAGATATTTTTTCCCACCTGTGTTTGTGGGATATTGTTTTGTGTTTGTGCATGTGCACCACATAGTCACGTTTAGTTGTTCGTTTATTGATACATTTTGTTTTGTTTAAGTTTCTCTTTGAATTAAATATGCTGCGCCTTGGTCCCGTTCTTACGGCAGCCGTGACAGAGGATTTTTTCTTGACGCGGAACATACTGTAATTACAAATATTTGTAGACTGAAAATTGACCGCAAGCAGCCCAAACAGATATCACATTTGACTTAAACATGCGTGAAAATACTTGGGAATAGATTTCCAAAATTAAAATCACTTGGAGCTGACATGCTGGTGTTTTTATAGTATTTTATGGCCAAGAATGGAAAATAAAAAGTATTTATTTAAAAAAATCTTCGGGGGACCAAATGAAAACATCTACGGGCCACATTCGGTACGCGGGCCGCCAGTTGGGGAACCCTGGTGTGTTGTGTGTTCTGACTGTGTGTACTCTGTCTAGGTGCCGGTGTTGAAGCCCATGGATCTGATGGTGGAGGTGAGTCCTCGGCGTGTCTTTGCCAACGCCCACACCTACCATGTCAACTCCATCTCTGTCAACTCCGATCACGAGACCTACATGTCAGCTGACGACCTGAGGATCAACCTCTGGCACCTGGGCATCACCAACCGCAGCTTCAGTATCCTTTAGATCAGACAATGGGTCAATACACACACTCTTCTATGAGACACTGTTCATTCACACACACACACACACACACACACACACACACACACACACACACACACACACACACACACACACACACACACACACACACACACACACACACACACACACACACACACACACACACACACACACACACACACACACACACAGTGATGTGGGTGAGGGGAATCATTCCTGAGGAGTGAAAATGCAGTTACATCTATAAATATTTCTCTCCTTTTGTGGCATGTAACGCAGCTAAATAGAACACACACACTCCTCACCCCAGACAGGATTTGCGTGTTACAATTAATCTGAAGTTGGGATTATCCTCCCACTACAACTAGCACCCCTTAAAGGTATGTGTATAATACTATATGTAATAATGTCAGTGTGTTTTGGTGTATCATTCTGAATATGCTATGTTTGTAATCACCCTCGTACGCAATCAAATGTGTGTATGCTGTTATATAGACAGGATGTTGTAGTCCTGAACCCGCGCCCCAGACATCGTGGACATCAAGCCAGTGAACATGGAGGATCTGACAGAGGTGATAACAGCAGCAGAGTTCCATCCTCACCACTGTAACCTGTTGGTCTATAGCAGCAGTAAAGGAACTCTACGGCTCTGTGACATGAGAGAGGCCGCACTGTGTGACAAACACTCCAAACGTGAGTACACACACACACAGACATGCAGACGGACACAGCCTACAGTCAGACACACACTTACATTACAGATACACAGATAATGTACATCATGCACCCACCCACCCACCCACCCACCCACCCACCCACCCACCCACCCACCCACCCACCCACCCACCCACCCACCCACCCACACACACACACACACACACACACACACACACACACACACACACACACACACACCCACTCTCTCTCTCACCCTGTCTCCTCCCCCAGTGTTTGAGGAGCCGGAAGACCCCAGTAACCGCTCCTTCTTCTCGGAGATCATCTCGTCTGTGTCGGACGTCAAGTTCAGCCACAGCGGGCGCTACCTGCTGACCAGAGACTACCTCACCGCCAAGGTGTGGGACCTCAACATGGAGAACAAGCCCCTGGAGATATACCAGGTCAGGAGTCCAATATCACTATTAACACAGAGACACAGACAGTATGTAATATCACTATTAACACAGAGACACAGACAGTATGTAATATCACTATTAACACAGAGACACAGACAGTATGTAATATCACTATTAACACAGAGACACAGACAGTATGTAATATCACTATTAACACAGAGACACAGACAGTATGTAATATCACTATTAACACAGAGACACAGACAGTATGTAATATCACTATTAACACAGAGACACAGACAGTATGTAATATCACTATTAACACAGACACAGACAGTATGTAATATCACTATTAACACAGAGACACAGACAGTATGTAACATCACTATTAACACAGAGACACAGACAGTTTGTAACATCACTATTAATACAGAGACACAGACAGTATGTAACATCACTATTAACACAGAGACACAGACAGTTTGTAACATCACTATTAACACAGAGACACAGACAGTATGTAACATCACTATTAACACAGAGACATGTGGGGATACCTTACTGAGCCACTACACTGGGAGAGTAGGGGGGATACCTTACTGAGCCACTACACTGGGAGAGTAGGGAGGATACCTTACTGAGCCACTACACTGGGAGAGTAGGGGATGATACCTTAATGAGCCACTACACTGGGAGAGTAGGGGAGGATACCTTACTGAGCCACTACACTGGGAGAGTAGGGGGGATACCTTACTGAGCAACTACACTGGGAGAGTAGGGGATGATACCTTACTGAGCCACTACACTGGGAGAGTAGGGGATGATACCTTAATGAGCCACTACACTGGGAGAGTAGGGGATGATACCTTAATGAGCCACTACACTGGGAGAGTAGGGGGGGATACCTTACTGAGCCACTACACTGGGAGAGTAGGGGGATACCTTACTGAGCCACTACACTGGGAGAGTAGGGGGAATACCTTACTGAGCCACTACACTGGGAGAGTAGGGGGGATACCTTACTGAGCCACTACACTGGGAGAGTAGGGGATGATACCTTAATGAGCCACTACACTGGGAGAGTAGGGGAAATACCTTACTGAGCCACTACACTGGGAGAGTAGGGGAGGATACCTTAATGAGCCACTACACTGGGAGAGTAGGGGATGCTACCTTAATGAGCCACTACACTGGGAGAGTAGGAGGGATACCTTACTGAGCCACTACACTGGGAGAGTAGGGGGATACCTTACTGAGCCACTACACTGGGAGAGTAGGTGATGCTACCTTAATGAGCTACTACACTGGGAGAGTAGGGGGATACCTTACTGAGCCACTACACTGGGAGAGTAGGGGGGATACCTTAATGAGCCACTACACTGGGAGAGTAGGGGGGATACCTTACTGAGCCACTACACTGGGAGAGTAGGGGATGATACCTTAATGAGCCACTACACTGGGAGAGTAGGGGGGCTACCTTAATGAGCCACTACACTGGTAGAGTAGGAGGGATACCTTACTGAGCCACTACACTGGGAGAGTAGGGGGATACCTTACTGAGCCACTACACTGGGAGAGTAGGGGATGCTACCTTAATGAGCCACTACACTGGGAGAGTAGGGGGGATACCTTAATGAGCCACTACACTGGGAGAGTAGGGGATGATACCTTAATGAGCCACTACACTGGGAGAGTAAGGGGGATACCTTACTGAGCCACTACACTGGGAGAGTAGGGGATGATACCTTAATGAGCCACTACACTGGGAGAGTAGGGGGGATACCTTACTGAGCCACTACACTGGGAGAGTAGGGGGAATACCTTACTGAGCCACTACACTGGGAGAGTAGGGGATGATACCTTAATGAGCCACTACACTGGGAGCGTAGGGGGATACCTTACTGAGCCACTACACTGGGAGAGTGGTGGGATACCTTACTGAGCCACTACACTGGGAGAGTAGGGGATGCTACCTTAATGAGCCACTACACTGGGAGAGTAGGGGGATACCTTACTGAGCCACTACACTGGGAGAGTAGGGGGGATACCTTAATGAGCCACTACACTGGGAGAGTAGGGGGGATACCTTAATGAGCCACTACACTGGGAGAGTAGGGGATACCTTAATAAGCCACTACACTGGGAAAGTAGGGGGATACCTTAATGAGCCACTACACTGGGAGAGTAGGGGGGATACCTTACTGAGCCACTACACTGGGAGAGTAGGGGATGATACCTTAATGAGCCACTACACTGGGAGAGTAGGGGGATACCTTACTGAGCCACTACACTGGGAGAGTAGGGGGGATATCTTAATGAGCCACTACACTGGGAGAGTAGGGGGGATACCTTAATGAGCCACTACACTGGGAGAGTAGGGGATACCTTAATAAGCCACTACACTGGGAAAGTAGGGGGATACCTTAATGAGCCACTACACTGGGAGAGTAGGGGGGATACCTTACTGAGCCACTACACTGGGAGAGTAGGGGATGATACCTCAATGAGCCACTACACTGGGAGATTAGGGGATGCTACCTTAATGAGCCACTACACTGGTAGAGTAGGAGGGATACCTTACTGAGCCACTACACTGGGAGAGTAGGGGGATACCTTACTGAGCCACTACACTGGGAGAGTAGGGGATGCTACCTTAATGAGCCACTACACTGGGAGAGTAGGGGGATACCTTACTGAGCCACTACACTGGGAGAGTAGGGGGGATACCTTAATGAGCCACTACACTGGGAGAGTAGGGGGGATACCTTACTGAGCCACTACACTGGTAGAGTAGGGGATGATACCTTAATGAGCCACTACACTGGGAGAGTAGGGGATGCTACCTTAATGAGCCACTACACTGGTAGAGTAGGAGGGATACCTTACTGAGCCACTACACTGGGAGAGTAGGGGGATACCTTACTGAGCCACTACACTGGGAGAGTAGGGGATGCTACCTTAATGAGCCACTACACTGGGAGAGTAGGGGGGATACCTTAATGAGCCACTACACTGGGAGAGTAGGGGATGATACCTTAATGAGCCACTACACTGGGAGAGTAAGGGGGATACCTTACTGAGCCACTACACTGGGAGAGTAGGGGATGATACCTTAATGAGCCACTACACTGGGAGAGTAGGGGGGATACCTTACTGAGCCACTACACTGGGAGAGTAGGGGGAATACCTTACTGAGCCACTACACTGGGAGAGTAGGGGATGATACCGTAATGAGCCACTACACTGGGAGAGTAGGGGGGATACCTTACTGAGCCACTACACTGGGAGAGTAGGGGGGATACCTTACTGAGCCACTACACTGGGAGAGTAGGGGGGATACCTTACTGAGCCACTACACTGGGAGAGTAGGGGGAATACCTTACTGAGCCACTACACTGGGAGAGTAGGGGATGATACCGTAATGAGCCACTACACTGGGAGAGTAGGGGGGATACCTTACTGAGCCACTACACTGGGAGAGTAGGGGGGATACCTTACTGAGCCACTACACTGGGAGAGTAGGGGGAATACCTTACTGAGCCACTACACTGGGAGAGTAGGGGGAATACCTTACTGAGCCACTACACTGGGAGAGTAGGGGATGATACCTTAATGAGCCACTACACTGGGAGAGTAGGGGGGATACCTTACTGAGCCACTACACTGGGAGAGTAGGGGGGATACCTTACTGAGCCACTACACTGGGAGAGTAGGGGGGATACCTTACTGAGCCACTACACTGGGAGAGTAGGGGGTGATACCTTAATGAGCCACTACACTGGGAGAGTAGGGGGGATACCTTACTGAGCCACTACACTGGGAGAGTAGGGGGAATACCTTACTGAGCCACTACACTGGGAGAGTAGGGGATGATACCTTAATGAGCCACTACACTGGGAGCGTAGGGGGATACCTTACTGAGCCACTACACTGGGAGAGTGGTGGGATACCTTACTGAGCCACTACACTGGGAGAGTAGGGGGATACCTTACTGAGCCACTACACTGGGAGAGTAGGGGGGATACCTTAATGAGCCACTACACTGGGAGAGTAGGGGGGATACCTTAATGAGCCACTACACTGGGAGAGTAGGGGATACCTTAATAAGCCACTACACTGGGAAAGTAGGGGGATACCTTAATGAGCCACTACACTGGGAGAGTAGGGGGGATACCTTACTGAGCCACTACACTGGGAGAGTAGGGGATGATACCTTAATGAGCCACTACACTGGGAGAGTAGGGGGATACCTTACTGAGCCACTACACTGGGAGAGTAGGGGGGATACCTTAATGAGCCACTACACTGGGAGAGTAGGGGGGATACCTTAATGAGCCACTACACTGGGAGAGTAGGGGGGATACCTTAATGAGCCACTACACTGGGAGAGTAGGGGATACCTTAATAAGCCACTACACTGGGAAAGTAGGGGGATACCTTAATGAGCCACTACACTGGGAGAGTAGGGGGGATACCTTACTGAGCCACTACACTGGGAGAGTAGGGGATGATACCTTAATGAGCCACTACACTGGGAGATTAGGGGATGCTACCTTAATGAGCCACTACACTGGTAGAGTAGGAGGGATACCTTACTGAGCCACTACACTGGGAGAGTAGGGGGATACCTTACTGAGCCACTACACTGGGAGAGTAGGGGATGCTACCTTAATGAGCCACTACACTGGGAGAGTAGGGGGATACCTTACTGAGCCACTACACTGGGAGAGTAGGGGGGATACCTTAATGAGCCACTACACTGGGAGAGTAGGGGGGATACCTTACTGAGCCACTACACTGGTAGAGTAGGGGATGATACCTTAATGAGCCACTACACTGGGAGAGTAGGGGATGCTACCTTAATGAGCCACTACACTGGTAGAGTAGGAGGGATACCTTACTGAGCCACTACACTGGGAGAGTAGGGGGATACCTTACTGAGCCACTACACTGGGAGAGTAGGGGATGCTACCTTAATGAGCCACTACACTGGGAGAGTAGGGGGGATACCTTAATGAGCCACTACACTGGGAGAGTAGGGGATGATACCTTAATGAGCCACTACACTGGGAGAGTAAGGGGGATACCTTACTGAGCCACTACACTGGGAGAGTAGGGGATGATACCTTAATGAGCCACTACACTGGGAGAGTAGGGGGGATACCTTACTGAGCCACTACACTGGGAGAGTAGGGGGAATACCTTACTGAGCCACTACACTGGGAGAGTAGGGGATGATACCGTAATGAGCCACTACACTGGGAGAGTAGGGGGGATACCTTACTGAGCCACTACACTGGGAGAGTAGGGGGGATACCTTACTGAGCCACTACACTGGGAGAGTAGGGGGAATACCTTACTGAGCCACTACACTGGGAGAGTAGGGGGAATACCTTACTGAGCCACTACACTGGGAGAGTAGGGGATGATACCTTAATGAGCCACTACACTGGGAGAGTAGGGGGGATACCTTACTGAGCCACTACACTGGGAGAGTAGGGGGGATACCTTACTGAGCCACTACACTGGGAGAGTAGGGGGAATACCTTACTGAGCCACTACACTGGGAGAGTAGGGGATGATACCTTAATGAGCCACTACACTGGGAGAGTAGGGGGGATACCTTACTGAGCCACTACACTGGGAGAGTAGGGAGGATACCTTACTGAGCCACTACACTGGGAGAGTAGGGGAGGATACCTTACTGAGCCACTACACTGGGAGAGTAGGGGGGATACCTTACTGAGCCACTATACTGGAAGAGTAGGGGGGATACCTTACTGAGGCCTATCTACATCTGCATTGCAGCAAGGAGACTGAGCGAAGGTGGGGGGATGGGAGAATGTAAGAACTGTAAAACTCTTCTGATTTGGCCGTATTAACTGAAGTCTTTCCTTTATTGAGGAGAGGACGAGGGGGAGAACAGGTTAACACTGAAGTAAAAAAGGAAAGATGTGAGGGTGCAAGTGTTAAGGGAGGGAGGGGTGGGTTGTGAGGGGAGAGAACAGGCAATGTTTTCTTCAACACATTTTCATTGGTCAGCGAGAACGTTATGGAAGCAAACATACCAATATGTTTTGATTTACAACCATACCACAAACTCAGTTTGACCGTAGATTGACCGCTGGACTTAGACATCACCACGCAGACAAAATGCTGATACAAGCAGGTCCAACAAATCAATAGGGAAGTGTGTGTGTGCATGCGCCTGCGCGTGCGCCTGCCTGGCTCTGTCCTAAATGGATTAGATTAGAATGTGGTTCTGTAGCTCTCCTAAAATATATTAGGTACTCACAGCTGTCTATGTGAGTACTGTGCTGTGGATTCTCTTTAGAGCTGTCCCTGTCCCTGTTGCACACTGTGTCCTGACTGTGTGTGTGTGTGTGTTGGCTGTGAACAGTGTGTTGATTAAATCTCTGTGTGTGATCCTGCAGGTGCATGACTACCTCCGCAGCAAGCTTTGCTCCCTGTACGAGAACGACTGCATCTTCGACAAGTTTGAGTGTGCCTGGAACGGCTCAGACAGGTAGACGAAGTGTGTGTGTGTGTGTGAGTGTGAGTGTGAGAGTGAGAGTGTGAGTGTGAGTGTGTGAGTGAGTGAGAGAGAGTTTGTGAGTGGCTCTTCTAATCCCTTGTTCGTTGCTCTGGGAATGAATGTCTGTGCTCATGGCGTTATTCAGCACAAGGGCAGAATTGGACATTGTCAAGGACCTAGGCACATTGAGTTCCTGTCTCCTCTCAACTCTTCTCTTTCTCCCTCCATCCCCCTCTCCCAGTGTGATCATGACTGGGGCCTACAACAATTTCTTCCGGATGTTTGACCGGAACACCAACCGTGACGTGACCCTGGAGGCGTCCAGGGAGAGCAGTAAGCCCCGGGCCGTGCTCAAGCCTCGGCGCGTCTGCCAGGGCGGGAAACGACGCAAGGATGACATCAGCGTGGACAGCCTGGACTTCACCAAGAAGATCCTGCACACGGCCTGGCACCCCACGGAGAACATCATCGCCATCGCTGCCACTAACAACCTGTACATCTTCCAGGACAAACTCAACCAGGAGATGCATGGCTGAGAGAGAGAGAGCAGGAGGCTGGAGACACACACACTGATGCACACATTCATTCAGACAGTAAGGCAAGCAAGAACATGTAACATATGCACACACACACACACACACACTCTCTCTAGTTGACAGGGAGATGCTGTAAAGACACACACTCCACAGTTCTCAGTGGATGGACCGGTCCACCTTGGACCAGACAGGGGGAGCTGGATAACCCAATAAGAATGATGCTGGATTATGGTTTATGGAATTCTAAATCATGGTGTTGACTGTTGACTTCTGGATTGTGACTGATCTGATGGTGTTTGTTTTGCTATTGGTCATTTTTGCATTCTGAGGGGTTTGACCTCTTGACAGGAGGAGCTTTCACATGTCTGTCTTTTTCTGATCATCTGCCTCTTCCTCTTCTTCCCCTTCCTCCTCCCTCTGTTTCTGTACATGTCTGTGCTCAGTCCTCTCCTACAGTCTGGATTGATTCTTGACTTTGGTGTAAAAAACCCATTGTGGTTCCTGGTGGTAACTAGTGGAAATGTTTGGGGAATGTTTGAAGTCTAATTATAGTTATTTTGTTAAATCATGTTACATTTTTTAATTATCATTAATGATGATGGTAAAAGTGATGACAATGACAGTTAATGGTACACAAGACATTAGTCAGTAGGACATTGGGTTCCACAAGGCTGTCTGTCACACCTAGGTGACATTTCATCCTGATGTTTCAGTTGATTGTGAAAACTGCTGGGGAACTTGGCTGTGTCGTGCAACTTTGCAATGAAACACAAGGAATGAAGCAAAAATCAAGTCCAACAATCAAGCAAAAAATATGCTGCATGATGGATTTTTTTTTGTTTATATAAATTTACTGGCTGCCTTTCTAACCATAAACAGGCTGTAAAAAGGCTTCTGGAGCTCTGCCTCTACACAGCACTAGTTACCATAGACAACAACAAAGAGCTCTCCTTTTGTTTGTGTTTACCAGACACAAAAAGCATGTTTACCAGTGTTCAGTTTTACGGTGTACATATGAAATGAAGCCCAAATAATACATAGGTTTTACATGAAGATACTGAACCAGAGGTATGGGGAATGTTATCAACGTTGTAATCTAAACGGTTAAAGGAATGTTTTATTAACGTTGTAATCTAAACTTTTAAAGGAATGTTTTATTAACGTTGTAATCTAAACCTTTAAAGGACTGTTTTATCAGGGTTGTAATCTAAACCTTTAGAGGAATGTTTAATCAACGTTGTAATCTAAACCTTTAAAGGGCCTGAATGGTATCTGCTGTATATTCAACTCTTTTTGACATTTCTAGGTTTGTTGTTTCGGATCAAGAACCAAGAGTGCAGAGCCAATCATCTCTGACGATGGTGTTCATGGCAACAAGAGAGAGATTATTAAACTCTTCCCTCCAGCCTTTCAACAAATTCAGATTTTTTTTGAGAACAGTTATTGTTAATTTATATATATTTTTAACATCTGTCACTTGTGTTTGATTTCATGTCTTGCTGCCCTGGCATTGATTCACATATTTTGTGTTCATGTATTTTCAACGGGAAAAAGATCTCATGAACAATTACGAATATGTTAATGTTTTTTTTTTCCCAGAATAAAGATTTCAACAATATGGCATCCTATGGGTTAGGGTTAGGCTGTGGTGTCTATTAAACTTCTGTAGCTGTTAAATCAATTCCAATATGATCACTATTCAATCAGTTAACATTGATGTTTAGTGAGTGCTATTCATTTATTATTTGCTGTTTGTGTACTTTATAGAAGTGTAGCTGCAAAATGAGTCTTCATATGGATCAATACATTTGAACTAAAACAGTCCCGGGGTGGATGAGTCTGTGTTGTAGTCTTGACCACCACCTAGTGGTAATACACTGTCATTACAACAATGAAGGCGAATCAGAACTTTGTATGTGTGATTGCAATAACCCTTTAGGAGAGGTTTACATTTCCATGATTGGTTTATTGGTCACGGTAGAGTAGAGGGTTACAATATTGACATCACATCCTGTGACAGTGACCTCATCATTAGAGGCCCGCTGCAGACTGGAACTGTGGGATCAGAACAGAACCCCACATAGCAGGGAGGGAGAGGGACAACAAGGCACACCAGCAGACATCTATTTGGACACAAGTGCACTTTGATACAGGTCAACTATCGGAGGTTGAATATGTCATTCTCTGTAAAGAGAAACGCTGACAGGATTTCAGTAGCCTATACGCTGCTAGGTTAATGTGGCATCAGAACTATTTACCAATGTGATTTGAATAGACAGGGCACGTAATATTCACAGCAAGAAGAGTCTCAACATGACAATGATTAAAGCTCAATATTTAAGGAGACAACTGGAACAGTTTACGTCCATTTGTTTCTCCATCATGATCTTATCATGAAAAACTATTTAAGAAAACAAAAAAATATTACAATACTTTACAAGTACCTAAAATGAAACTGAATTAAGGCCTCAAACTGTTAAAAAAAGGCAGTTCATTTTGAAAACACAATTCATACATAAAACACAAACACTATTAAGTATTTTAAATGTAGTTAAAAAGTCCTACTTTTACTTCATATGTAAACAGACTTGATAAGTCAAACAGACAAAAACATTTCCAGTAAGGCCTAGATTCAATCAGATCTTTAACCAGCGGATGTTTTGGCGGTGTCGGAGGTGGAACTGCGTTGGAGCTGTCAAATCAGTGAGCGGCTGCTCTTGATCATTGTCACGAAGCCACACCCACCCCACTCACGTTAGAAGTTCAGAATGAGAAAGTGATGGCTATATAGAAATAATTACGCTCAAATTGAAAAATCATTCAACTAAATAATGAGGATTTCTTTCAGCCTAATTGAGCTGTAGATTACATCTCATATTCCAGTGTTCAAACTTGTAAAACAAAGCTGCATGGGATTTCTCTTAATGCGACTCCAAGCAGCCAATGGCAATGTCTGCTAGGTATAATACCAGGAGCCGCTTGTGGATTTGACAGCTCTAACACAGTTATGTGGGTGTCGGCTAGTGCGAATATGATAGAATCTAGCCCTTAGTGTCATGGATGCAAACGGCAGGACTATGTGGTTGAATGGCAGAATTAGACATTTGGACTGCATGTCACGAGCAAGTCAATAAGCTTATTGACCACAATGTTGATCAGCATTGTCCCACACACTTTCTCAAACGTTGACAGACCGAAAACACTGGCTATGAATGAGGTGGTTGAGGTGGTGTGTGTATTTGTGTGGAAGTGATTGTGTTTGTGGTGTATGAAAGTGTAAAGTTAGTGTAAATTGTCTCCATCCTTTGTAATTCAGTGGTTTCGTTATGTTCTGTGATATTATCCTCTCCCACTACGACTCAGTAGCTATGAAAACACTCACACACTATGGACACTATGATTCAACTATGATTCTAAGCTGGTTTTACTAGTCTACAGTAGGGGCTCATAGAGCAGATACCCCCCCCCCACTAGAAGCAGTTGAACCGCGGTACTGGAACTCCAGCATAGTGGAAAACACCCTGCAGAACCACAGACTTCTATAGGGAGACATAATGCATGTCTTACTGACAAACCTTTATGTGATTGTGTGTACATTCCCAGTGTACAATCCACATAGTGTACACTCACACTTCTGATAGTGGTCGACATGATGCATTACCCTATTTACAATCCATAGTGTACAGTCCTCTGCATTTATCCACCACTAGCCTTGGTCCATTCCTCCTCTGCCCTGTGTGGTCTGTGTCTCAGTGTCCTGCTCCAGCCGTGCGGTGAGGAAGGGGTTGAAGAAGAAGTCAAAGGCAAACTGCAGTGCCCCCTGGGCCGTGCGCCTCCAGTCGTGTTCTATCTTATACTGCCTGCCGCTGGGCACTCGAGCGTCCGCACACGTCAGACAGTGGATGGCCTTCAGCTCAAACACAGGCCACTTGGAGCCCAAGCGTCCTTCTAGAACCGTACTGAACTCTACCAAGCTGCCAGCGCTCAGGTGCAGCAGCACTGGGCCAAACTCACTACTGGCCCTCAGGACGATGTCCTTGGTGGCGTCCTCGTCCTCTATGATGGTCCCGTTCTTACTCTTCCTCTCCAGGGGCATGCCCAAGGTCACCTCGAACTTGTGGCGGTCGAAGTGCTTCACGTGGCACTCGTGCTTGGCCAGCTTTTTCAGTTTGCATAAGGGGTCTTCTGGAAGAGGTGCGGGAAGGGCCTGGTGAGGGGCAGTGGGGTCGGTGGTGTTTTCACAGAGGGGATAGGCCTCACCATAGAGACATCTCATCCAGTTCCCTACGAACACAGGAAGTAGGCCGATGACGGACTGCGCTCCGTTGTCGATGTCGGTAATGCGGGCGTATTTGAAGCGTCCCGTCCAGGTGACCCGGTGGCCCTCCAGGTGAGAACACAGGATCTGAGTTTGGGCCATGTTGTATTCCTTCCAGGCCTTGGGCCCACACAGGTTACTGTACTCCGGCCACGTGAGGGTGGAGTTATACACCTGTTCAACACACATTCACATTTGATTTAACTTTATTTTGAGATTGTTAATGTATTCCATTTAACTCTTTTCATACACTTAATGTATTCTTTATGTTGTTACATTTGAACACTGTAAATAGCACTCTGCTGTAAATATAACCTGTATTTTGTTTTAATTAGCGCTTTGGGCATAATGTAGCATAATGTAGCAAACTACTTCTTGTGATTACCTTCATGCCTTCTGAGCGGTAGACATACATCCAGCAGAACATCAACAAAGCACTTAGCCACACCAGGATGAGCTTTACCACGCTGCTCCGTGATAGGAACCGCACCACCGCCAGCGGGTTAAGGCTGACCCGCGTCCACAACCGCAACACCACCGGGACCGCACACACAGTCAGAGTCACCAGCATCTTGGTGATCTCCAGAGCCATGAACCACTGGAGGACCTTGAAGAGCAACATGGCCGCCAAGCCCAAGGTGAGGACAGGCATTGCGAACAGGAAGAGGAGGTAGCCCGCACAGGTCCGAATCAGACCGATGGTGGAGGAGGAGTGGAGCAGGGCCAGGCAGAGCTCACACCAGACGAAGCAGACCATGTAGGGTATGAGGCAGAGGTAGGTGCCCCTGAAGCCCCTCCGCTGGGCCATGCGGAACAGCAGGTAGATCAGGTGCCCGTAGAGAAGACACGGCACGCCCACGTTCAGCGCCACCATCTCCCCTAGCGGCACCGTCACAAACGTTGTTCCTAAAACCCGCAGGAACCAGACACTATCGGGTAATAGTTGTGTAAGGGCACAGACCCCCGATAAGACCTCTGTGAGCAGGGCGCGGCGGGCGAAGAGCTCAGCGGAGGCTTGGAGGCTGAGGAAGGAGGTGACGGTGAAGAACAGGGCCACGGTGGCCAGCTCGGAGCAGGGGATCCAGGTCTTGTCAGCCACGGGGAAGGAGAAGACCACAAAGACCACCGATAGCAGGAAGTAGAGGTAGGGCTCCAGGTGGGTCCAGCCAAAGTTACTCTCAGCTTGCTCTAGGTCCAGGCCGGGCTCGAAACGTAACAGCAGGTCTGTAAGGGCCCGGAAGTTCTCCCACGCCTTGGAGTTCTGGAAGAACAACACCAACAGCTCTTTACACACTGAACACTCATTATACAATGGGTGGTTTGGATTTCCCATTGTTAGAGCCTCTCCTGCTCATGATATATGAGACAACATACACATGGCCACGTTCATATAAAGCAGCATCATTTACATCGTTACCTAGCAACCCACTACCACTACTACTTTTAAAACTACCTGTAAGTCATCATGGAGTTCCGGAAGAACAACACCAACAGCTCTTTACAGAACAACACCAACAGCTCTTTACAGAACAAGAACAACACCAACAGCTCTTTACAGAACAAGAACAACACCAACAGCTCTCTACAGAACAAGAACAACACCAACAGCTCTTTACAGAACAACACCAACAGCTCTTTACAGAACAACACCAACAGCTCTTTACAGAACAAGAACAACACCAACAGCTCTTTACAGAACAACACCAACAGCTCTTTACAGAACAAGACCAACAGCTCTTTACAGAACAACACCAACAGCTCTTTACAGAACAAGAACAACACCAACAGCTCTTTACAGAACAAGAACAACACCAACAGCTCTTTACAGAACAAGAACAACACCAACAGCTCTTTACAGAACAACACCAACAGCTCTTTACAGAACAACACCAACAGCTCTTTACAGAACAACACCAACAGCTCTTTACAGAACAACACCAACAGCTCTTTACAGAACAACACCAACAGCTCTCTACAGAACAAGAACAACACCAACAGCTCTTTACAGAACAAGAACAACACCAACAGCTCTTTACAGAACAACACCAACAGCTCTTTACAGAACAAGAACAACACCAACAGCTCTTTACAGAACAACACCAACAGCTCTTTACAGAACAAGAACAACACCAACAGCTCTTTACAGAACAAGAACAACACCAACAGCTCTTTACAGAACAACACCAACAGCTCTTTACAGAACAACACCAACAGCTCTTTACAGAACAACACCAACAGCTCTTTACAGAACAACACCAACAGCTCTCTACAGAACAAGAACAACACCAACAGCTCTTTACAGAACAAGAACAACACCAACAGCTCTCTACAGAACAAGAACACCAACAGCTCTTTACAGAACAAGAACAACACCAACAGCTCTTTACAGAACAAGAACAACACCAACAGCTCTCTACAGAACAAGAACACCAACAGCTCTTTACAGAACAAGAACAACACCAACAGCTCTTTACAGAACAACACCAACAGCTCTTTACAGAACAACACCAACAGCTCTTTACAGAACAAGAACAAGAACAGCTCTTTACAGAACAAGAACAACACCAACAGCTCTTTACAGAACAAGAACACCAACAGCTCTTTACAGAACAAGAACAACACCAACAGCTCTTTACAGAACAAGAACAACACCAACAGCTCTTTACAGAACAACACCAACAGCTCTTTACAGAACAACACCAACAGCTCTTTACAGAACAACACCAACAGCTCTTTACAGAACAACACCAACAGCTCTCTACAGAACAAGAACAACACCAACAGCTCTTTACAGAACAAGAACAACACCAACAGCTCTTTACAGAACAAGAACAACACCAACAGCTCTTTACAGAACAAGAACAACACCAACAGCTCTTTACAGAACAAGAACAACACCAACAGCTCTCTACAGAACAAGAACACCAACAGCTCTTTACAGAACAAGAACAACACCAACAGCTCTTTACAGAACAACACCAACAGCTCTTTACAGAACAACACCAACAGCTCTTTACAGAACAAGAACAAGAACAGCTCTTTACAGAACAAGAACAACACCAACAGCTCTTTACAGAACAAGAACACCAACAGCTCTTTACAGAACAAGAACAACACCAACAGCTCTTTACAGAACAAGAACAAGAACAACAGCTCTTTACAGAACAAGAACAAGAACAACAGCTCTTTACAGAACAAGAACAACACCAACAGCTCTTTACAGAACAAGAACAACACCAACAGCTCTTTACAGAACAAGAACAACACCAACAGCTCTTTACAGAACAAGAACAACACCAACAGCTCTTTACAGAACAAGAACAACACCAACAGCTCTCTACAGAACAAGAACACCAACAGCTCTTTACAGAACAAGAACAACACCAACAGCTCTTTACAGAACACCACCAACAGCTCTTTACAGAACAACACCAACAGCTCTTTACAGAACAAGAACAACACCAACAGCTCTTTACAGAACAAGAACAACACCAACAGCTCTTTACAGAACACCAACAGCTCTTTACAGAACACCAACAGCTCTTTACAGAACAACACCAACAGCTCTTTACAGAACAAGAACACCAACAGCTCTTTACAGAACAAGAACAACACCAACAGCTCTTTACAGAACAAGAACAACACTAACAGCTCTTTACAGAACAAGAACAACACCAACAGCTCTTTACAGAACAAGAACAACACCAACAGCTCTTTACAGAACAAGAACAACACCAACAGCTCTTTACAGAACAAGAACACCAACAGCTCTTTACAGAACAACACCAACAGCTCTCTACAGAACAAGAACAACACCAACAGCTCTCTACAGAACAAGAACAACACCAACAGCTCTCTACAGAACAAGAACAACACCAACAGCTCTCTACAGAACAAGAACAACAGCTATCTACAGAACAAGAACACCAACAGCTCTTTACAGAACAAGAACACCAACAGCTCTTTACAGAACAAGAACAACACCAACAGCTCTCTACAGAATAAGAACAACACCAACAGCTCTCTACAGAATAAGAACAACACCAACAGCTCTCTACAGAATAAGAACAACACCAACAGCTCTCTACAGAACAAGAACAACACCAACAGCTCTCTACAGAACAAGAACAACACCAACAGCTCTCTACAGAACAAGAACAACAGCTATCTACAGAACAAGAACACCAACAACTCTCTACAGAACAACACCAACAGCTCTCTACAGAATAAGAACAACACCAACAGCTCTCTACAGAACAAGAACACCAACAGCTCTTTACAGAACAAGAACAACTCTCTACAGAACAACACCAACAGCTCTCTACAAAACAAGAACAACACCAACAGCTCTCTACAGAACAAGAACAACTCTCTACAGAACAACACCAACAGCTCTCTACAGAACAACACCAACAGCTCTCTACAGAAACACCAACAGCTCTCTACAGAACAACACCAACAGCTCTCTACAGATCAAGAACACCAACAGCTCTCTACAGAAAAAGAACACCAACAGCTCTCTACAGAAAAAGAACACCAACAGCTCTCTACAGAAAAAGAACACCAACAGCTCTCTACAGAAAAAGAACACCAACAGCTCTCTACAGAACAACACCAACAGCTCTCTACAGAACAACACCAACAGCTCTCTACAGAACAAGACCAACACCAAAAGCTCTCTACAGAACAAGAACAGCTCTTTACAGAACAAGAACAACACCAACAGCTCTCTACAGAACAAGAACAACACCAACAGCTCTCTACAGAACAAGAACAACACCAACAGCTCTCTACAGAACAAGAACAACACCAACAGCTCTCTACAGAACAAGAACAACTCTACAGAACAACACCAACAGCTCTCTACAGAACAACACCAACAGCTCTCTACAGAAAAAGAACACCAACAGCTCTCTACAGAAAAAGAACACCAACAGCTCTCTACAGAAAAAGAACACCAACAGCTCTCTACAGAACAACACCAACAGCTCTCTACAGAACAAGAACAACACCAACAGCTCTCTAACGAACAAGAACACCAACAGCTCTTTACAGAACAAGAACAACACCAACAGCTCTCTACAGAACAACACCAACAGCTCTCTACAGAACAACACCAACAGCTCTCTACAGAACAACACCAACAGCTCTCTACAGAACAAGAACAACACCAACAGCTCTCTACAGAACAAGAACAACACCAACAGCTCTTTACAGAACAAGAACAACACCAACAGCTCTCTACAGAACAAGAACAACACCAACAGCTCTCTACAGAACAAGAACAACACCAACAGCTCTCTACAGAACAAGAACATCAACAGCTCTCTACAGAACAAGAACACCAACAGCTCTTTACAGAACAAGAACAACACCAACAGCTCTCTAACGAACAAGAACACCAACAGCTCTTTACAGAACAAGAACAACACCAACAGCCTTTTACAGAACAACACCAACAGCTCTCTACAGAACAAGAACACCACCAACAGCTCTCTACAGAACAAGAACACCACCAACAGCTCTCTACAGAACAAGAACACCAACAGCTCTCTACAGAACAACACCAACAGCTCTCTACAGAACAAGAACAACACCAACAGCTCTTTACAGAACAACACCAACAGCTCTCTACAGAACAAGAACACCACCAACAGCTCTCTACAGAACAAGAACACCAACAGCTCTCTACAGAACAAGAACACCAACAGCTCTCTACAAAACAAGAACAACACCAACAGCTCTCTACAGAACAAGAACAACACTAACAGCTCTCTACAGAACAACACCAACAGCTCTCTACAGAACAACACCAACAGCTCTCTACAGAACAACACCAACAGCTCTCTACAGAACACCAACAGCTCTCTACAGAACAAGAACAGCTCTCTACAGAACAAGAACGCCAACAGCTCTCTACAGAACAAGAACACCAACAGCTCTCTACAGAACAAGAACACCAACAGCTCTCTACAGAACAAGAACACCAACAGCTCTCTACAGAACAAGAACACCAACAGCTCTCTACAGAACAAGAACACCAACAGCTCTCTACAGAACAAGAACACCAACAGCTCTCTACAGAACAAGAACACCAACAGCTCTCTACAGAACAAGAACACCAACAGCTCTCTACAGAACAAGAACACCAACAGCTCTCTACAGAAAAAGAACAACATCAGCTCTCTACAGAAAAATAACAACACCAACAGCTCTCTACAGAACAAGAACAACACCAACAGCTCTTTACAGAACAAGAACAACACCAACAGCTCTTTACAGAACAAGAACAACACCAACACCAACAGCTCTTTACAGAACAATAACACCAACAGCTCTTTACAGAACAAGAACAACAAGAACACCAACAGCTCTTTACAGAACAATAACACCAACAGCTCTTTACAGAACAAGAACAACACCAACACCAACAGCTCTTTACAGAACAATAACACCAACAGCTCTTTACAGAACAAGAACAACAACAACACCAACAGCTCTTTACGCACTGAACACACAAATCCTATAGCTGTCATGGAATAACTTACCATAGCAGTTACATACTACTAACCATTTTCATTCTGTTTTCCAAGAAAACACCAAAGGTCAAGTACTCCCTAAATGAGAGTACTTGCTAGTTTGTTACAGGATAACGACAGGTTATCCTCTTTCAGTTCCTCTGCTCTAAGGCCAGAGCCGTGTGAAGGGTATCCCACCTGGAAGATGCGCAGTGTGCAGATGACCATGGAGAACAAGGACAGGTAGAAGATGAGCAGGGGGATGAGAAAGATGAAGAAGTCGATGGTGAGGTTGCTGATGATGAAGAAGAAGATGAGAGCGTTGACGTGGTGCGTGGGGATGAGGGCACTGAGCCACTGCATGCCTGCCCGGGACGCCCAGTTAATCAGGTGCTCCTTGATCTCCAACAGGGCGTGTAGGGGGAACTTCAACACCTAGGGGAGAGAAAGGGAGGTGGAGAGGGAGTGACAGAGAGCGAGAGAGAGAGAGGGTAAATCCATGAGCAAGATAATTACGTCTGTGTGTGAAGATGTTATAAACACATACATTCCCAGAGAGATAAAAAGGTTCAGACCTTCCTGTGAAGGGGCAAGTCGTCTGGATTCTTCACAGCTTCATCATCGTCATCGTCACCGCCGTCCCCAGCCATGGTGGGAGAGGGGGGGATGCCCTGAGCGTACTTCTTAGTGGTCTCTACAAAGTCATCCAGACCCACGTCATAGCAACTAGCTGCAGAGACACACAGAGAGAGAGGTAGTCCTTACTCACTATTACATTACCTTTCCATTTGATCCTATAACACAAACACACACCAACCTTTGCTGGTGACGAGGCTCTCCAGAACTCTCCTCTGTTTCTGCATAGAGCTGGATATGGGGCCCTGGGAGGCAGCGTCATCTTGGGGTGGAGGAATTACAGAGAAACACAAAGTTTTTACTAATGTGCACCTTTTGGTAACACTGCAATAGCAGAGGTTCTCTTGTTGGCCTCTCGTTTGAGTTGAAAGTTGGTTGTCTCCCCCTTGCTAGTTAGCTGGCTAACATAGCCAATAAGCTAGCTAGCCTTTTAGATTCCCACATCTTCATGTGAAATAATCAGATTTATAATTAAATAACATGCTCTGGTAATTATAATATTATTGTACTTGCCAGTGTAACCTACACCATTATCCCAGTTTGATATGCTTCTTGAATGTAGGTGACTCCAGGTGACTACTTTTTCTTTAGTAGTCACCTGGAATGCATTTCAATTAACAGGTGTGCCTTGTTAAAAGTTAATTAGTGGAATTTATTTCCTTCTTAATGCATTTGAGCCAATCAGTTGTTTTGTGACAAGGTAGGGTTGGTATACAGAAGATAGCCCTATTTGGTAAAAGACCAAGTCCATATTATGGCAAGAACAGCTCAAATAAGCATAGAGAAACAGTCCATCATTACATGAAGGTCAGTCAATCCAGAACATCATTTTAGTATACTGTAAACGAACGGTATCCTTTCAGTTGAGCGTACTAGTTCGTCACCTGTCTACTGGAAGTTGATGCTGTTGCTATGCAACTTCTTGCTAGCTAGTTAGCGCAACAAATTACATTATACAACTTCGGATGTGTTCTTAAATTTAATTTGGAGTGCCAGAGTGTGCTCGTAAATTCAGAGCGCTGTCAGATTGTCCGTTTGTAACGTTCTGACCTAACAATGGCAGTCAAGCACCCAAGCTAACGTTGGCTAGCTTGCTAGCTACTTACAGACACAAATGAGACCACTCTGACCATTTTACTCACCCTAGCAGAGATGGTTAGGCAGTTGTCATGAATATCTAGAGTGTTGGTGACTAACTGTGCTGCTGGCAACAATTTAATTACACTTTTTTTGCAGACGTTTACTGACATCGGCCACATTGAATGGGTGTTGAACGCTCTTAAATTCACTTTTCTGCGCTCTGGTACACTCAGACGAGTGCTCTGAAATCGGAGTAGATTGCCGGAGCGAATTTACGAAACCACCCGAATGTCCATTGAGAAAGCACAACGACTATTCCATTCAGCTAAGCTAAGCTAAGAATGACGGGAATAATCAAGTCAACAAACGTTGGGTAGTTAGTTAGATAGCCTATAGTTAATATCCTGGCAATTTTGATGTATAAGTAGCCAACTAACGTTAGGTAGCTAGCTAACATACCGGTACATACTGCTGTAATGATATGCTATTTAGTTCATAAGGACAATGTAGCTAACAAATTGTCAGTCAACATAACGTGTAAGGTAACTTATTTGAAAAGTCATTACTTTATTTCATTGTTCAACATTTTCTTAACATTTGTCATAATTAGTTAAAGCAATGATTTGTTTGCGCTCTCGTACTTCGGCTGCATATTTTCCGCCATTTTCTTCAAATCTGAAAATGATGTGAAGCCACGCCCATTTCCTGAAAAATTGCGTCATGGGCCCTAAAGTACGAAATAGTGTCCTCTGTATACTTCATATTTTAGCGAGTTTAGTACGACATCCGGAAGCTTTTCGCATATTAACTATATCCATACTATGACCAATAAGCATACTATATACCCAATTCACATCACAAATACTACAGTTAGTGTGGTTAGTATGAGTATTCGAACACAGCTCCAGATTTACCTCTGCTGCAGAGGATACGTTCATTGGAGTTACCAGCCTCAGAAATTGCAGCTTAAATAAATACTTCACAGAGTTCAAGTAGCAGACATCTCAACATCAACTGTTTAGAGGATACTGCATGAATCAGGCCTTCATGGTCGAATTGCTGTAAAGAAACCACTACTAAAGGACACCAATGAGAAGAAGATAATTGCTTGGGCCAAGAAACGAGCAATGGTGTAATTCTGTCCTTTGGACTGATGAATTCAAATGTTTTGTTCCAACCGCCGTGTCTTTGTGAGACACAGAGCAGGTGAACGGATGATCTCCGCATGTGTGGTTCCTACCGTGAAGCATGGAGGAGGAGGTGTGGCGGTGCTTTGCTGGTGACAAGGTGCTTTTCTGGTGACACTGTCTGTGATTTATTTAGAATTCAAGGCACTTAACCAGCATGGCTACCACAGCATTCTCCAGGGATACGCCATCCCATCTGGTTTGGGCTTAGTGGGACTATCATTTGTTTTTCAACAGGACAATGACCCAAAACACACCTCCAGGCTGTGTAAGGGCTATTTGACCAAGAAGGAGAGTGATCGTGCTGCATCAGATGACCTGGCCTCCGCAATCACCCGACCTCAACCCAATTAAGATGGTTTCGGATGAGTTGGACCGCAGAGTGAAGGAAAAGCAGCCAACAAGTACTCAGCAAATGTGTGAACTCCTTCAAGATTGTTGGAAAAGCATTCCAGGTGAAGCTGGTTGAGAGAATGCCAAGATTGTACAAAGCTGTCATCAAGGCAAAGGGTGGCTACTTTGTAGAATCTAATATAAAACAGTTTTTTGGTTACTACATGATTCCATATGGGTTATTTCATAGTTTTGATGTCTTCACTATGTATCTACAATGTAGAAAATAGTAAAAATAAAGAAAAACCTTTGAATGAGTATGTGTGTCCAAACTTTTGACTGGTACTGTATGTCATGTCAGTACAGTACCTGGCTCAGTGTTGACGTGTTCCACGTTCTCCAGCATCTCAGACACTGCCACCCTTCTCTTCTTCTCTGGGTTGAGCTTCCAGTACATGACCAGAGCAGCCTTCCTCACTCCTCTCTCAAATCTTGTCTCCGTACACAGCTTTTTCACCTCCTCAAAGTTCTCTGACGTGATGCCTAATGGTAACCACAAACTCAACCTTAATGCCTCATAATAAACACCATGCACTGAAACAATCAGTTCAACATTCCCAATGACAGTTGACTCTTGATAAGTTCTTATCGTTTAAGTGCATACTCCATTTAATTGCACACTGTACTTTTTCAGACGCAATTCAAAAATATTATCTTGATTTGCTCTAGTTCGCCATACTGTTCCAGGGTGAAGTTTCCCCTAGGTACAGATCTAGGATTCCCCTCCCCCAAATTGTAACCTTAACCATTAGTAGGGGGAAATGCTGAACTGATCTAAGATCAGAGTCTAGGGGTAACTACACCCTACACCTAACCATGCTTCCTGTTAGTGGTTTAGGCCGCGCCCCCTCACCTTTCCTGGTTGCTAGGCAGCGCTGTAGCATCTTGACTGCGTCCTTGCGGCCCTGTTTGGTGGCCTGCACCAGCCAGCTCACTGCTGTACAGTTGTTCACCTCCTCATCTCTCTCCTCAGCCAGGGCCAAGTAGTACCGGCCCATCTACACACAGACACAATATATATCACCTACAATATGTGCACATTCAAAGAAACTTGCCAGATGTGGGATGATGCAAACAATTCTAATCACACTAAATTAATCTGCAGTTCTGCCCACACTGACAATGGGTCCTTATGAAGACCCGTTGTAGTTCATATGTTAGGACTATTCATGTCTGCTCTGGTGGTCTCTCTGAGGTGGACTATGGATAATACTCACCCTACTCTGAGATTTGGCATCTCCAGACTTGGCCCTCCCCTCCAGCTCCTCCACACTCAGCTCCTCCTCTGGCTCCTCTACACAGAGACACAACACCCATCTATTCATCTATTCATCATGATGGTTATTGGCACAAGGTTATTACATGGTGACCGGCAGCATTGATACATACAGTAACAGATGTTGCATAGCATTTTAGGAAACAACAGATGCATACAGTATGACTCACACAAACAGTAGCAGTCTTGAGCAGTTGTGTTATTCATTAAGAGCAGGATGTTCCTTCCTGTAGACAGATGCTAACTGCGCACAACAACTGTCACTGAACAGAGCCCACTTCAGTAGCGCCCCCCCCCCCCCCCCCCCCCCCAACAGACAGTCTCTCTAACCGTTACTGACACCTGTCCTTCTTCCCATCTCTAATACCGTTTGCATATTTGTAAAGGAAACATCCACCCTTTTCAACATCAAATTCATCATCTCCAGCAACATCATCATCTGTTTTGGAGTCAAAGAGCAGAAGATACATGTTTCAGATGAAATCACTGATGACATCTGATGTGCATGATCGTGATTTTAAAGAACTTTAAGCAGGCAAATGTTGGTCAAATGTGTTCAGAGCCCTTGTTATACTATATAGGCTAAGTGAGGTCTTTCTGTACTGTATAAAGCTTCTAGAGGTGGTAAATCTGTGTTGTGTCACTAAGGAGCAGAGGGAACCATCCGCATGTGCTGTGCTTCTACATGCATCCAGTTCCTTCCCTTACATGCCATCGGTTCCTGGCAGCATTGTGGACCTAGCCCAGCCCTGCGCCTCAGCCCTAAAATAACAGTTTATTTAGCTCACTCAACATCTACTCCTCATCCCCTGGCACTGACACGACACCAACACGTTTATCACAAATACGTGGTATGGTTATTATTGTTGTCTGAGCTTTGGTGTGTTGTAATGTGTTGTGTTGTAATGTGCGTTGTAATGTGTTGTGTGGTAATGTGCTGTGTTGTAATGTGCTGTGTTGTAATGTGTTGTAATGTGTTGTAATGTGCTGTGTTGTAATGTGTTGTTTTGTGCTGTGTTGTAATGCGCTGTGTTGTAATGCGCTGTGTTGTAATGCGCTGTGTTGTAATGCGCTGTGTTGTAATGCGCTGTGTTGTAATGCGCTGTGTTGTAATGCGCTGTGTTGTAATGTGTTGTGTTGTGTTGTAATGTGTTGTGTGGTAATGCGCTGTGTGGTAATGTGCTGTGTTGTAATGCGCTGTGTTGTAATGCGCTGTGTTGTAATGCGCTGTGTTGTAATGCGCTGTGTTGTAATGCGCTGTGTTGTAATGCGCTGTGTTGTAATGCGCTGTGTTGTAATGCGCTGTGTTGTAATGCGTTGTGTTGTATTGTGTTGTATTGTATTGTGTTGTAATGCGTTGTGTTGTAATGTATTGTGTTGTGTTGTAATGTGTTGTGTTGTAATGTATTGATGTGTTCTTTTGTAATGTGTTGTGTTGCTGTCACGCCTGCACCCGCTTTTCCCCCCCTGGCGCCCAACGGCGCCAGGCTCCCCTGTATTACGCACTCCTGCCACCATCATTACGCACACACCTGCCTTTTCCCGTCACACACATCAGTGTATTATTGGACTCACCTGGACTCAATCACCTGTTTATTAGCTCCCCTACATTTGTCAGTTCCCCATCTCTGTTCCCCGCTGCTGCATTGATTGTCGATTGTCGTTGTTTTGCCCGTTTGCTGACGCTGGGGCTGTCTTGTTTCATGTCTGTTCTTCATTAAATGTTGACTCCCTGTACCTGTTTCTCATCTCAGTCGTAGGTCCTTACAGTTGCAGTGTAATGTGTTGTGTTGTAATGTGTTGTGTTGTAATAAGTTGTGTTGTAATGTGTTGTGTGTGTGAGTCTCTTTGGCTGTACTCACCTGGCTGAGCTACTGAAGACTGTCGTAGAGGGGTAGTAGGGGGGCTGACCGGGGTATCTCCAGCAGCACCAGCCCCCCTCCTCTCCTCAGCTGACCGGCTGGCAGCATTGAGCTGGGATCGTCCTGCCTGGGAGACAGGCCTGATGGGCTGCCGCAGGGGGGAGGCAGGAGGGGTGGAGAGGGAGGGCGAGGAAGGAGAGAGAGGGGGACCAGGATGAGAAGAGGAGGAAGATGAGACCGGAGAGGTCGGGATGGATGGGGTGGATATAGGCAGGTTCAAGGTGGGTCTAGTGCCTTGGGTAGATTTAGGGGTAGCTGGGGGAGGGGAGGTGGGGCCAGGTTTCAGGGTGGTTGGGGTGCTGGGGGGTGACGGTTCCATGTCTGAAAGACAGAAGAGGATAAAACAGTTTAAACTCGGCCTGGTGTAAATAACATTGAACTTTTACAGATGGAGCTTTTCAGAATCATTCAAAAATCTTGTCAGTAATCAATCAAGGAAGGGACAACGATGCATGAGGGACGTGCCAGCTGGAAGCGCGGGTCTGTTGACACAGCTGCAGCAGAGTGCGGCCAGGGGAGAGGAGAGAGAGAGTGGCCGCATTGTCAATGTGAGGAGGACACCTGGTGCAGTGACACAACAGCTGCATGACACACTCTGCTCTTCTGCTCCAATCATTCAACTGTCACTGTCTAAGGGAGCCCATAGCTTCCCTTCAGGACAAAGTGCTAAGACATGTCTCTCAACCTCAAAACATGGCTCTGGGTCAGTTTCACTGCCTTTCTTGTCCCCCAAATTGCCATATGGTCCAAGTTCAGCTATCCCAGCCAAACTCTAACCAATAAATTGCCATATGGTCCAAGTTCAGCTATCCCAGCCAAGCTCTAACCAATAAATTGCCTAAACACCAATTCTACTTCAGACAGCATGAAGATGCTAGCACAATAAGAGGAAGGTGACAAGCTGGTTGGCATGCAAGAGCTTGAGTGACCATGAAGTGCTTTGCTGCAATGCTGGGGATCTCCTCCAAGCCAATGACTCCACCAGTAGGAAAGTCATTCAATAACAAAGCTAATAAGCAAATGACACAGGTGAATCAATGTTTTAGAATGCATTATTAAAAGTTGATGACCAGTTTAAAATCTAGTGGAAAACACAATAATATATTATACAAATATGCATTTAGCAAATGCGTTTATCTATAGCGCCTTATGCAGACACTCGTTTTAAAATCTATTCTTCTGTCAACGACAAAGGAACCATAAATATGACCACGAGCTGGCAGTTCTGACTATGGTACAACCCGTGGTGGAAAAATTACCCGTCATACTTGAGTAAAATAAAAAATACCTTAATAGAAAATGACTCAAGTAAAAGTGAAAGTCACTTAAGTAAAAGTCTAAAAGTATTTGGTGTTAAATATACTTAAGTGTCAAAAGTAAGTCTAAATTATTTCACATTCCTTATATTAAGGAAACCAGATGGCACAATTGTTTTACATATACTTTTTTACAGATAGCCAGTTGCACACCAACACTCGGACATAATTTACAAACAAAGCATTTGTGTTATTGAGTCGGTCTGATCAGAAGCATTATTGATGACCAGGGATGTTCTCTTTATAAGTGAGTGAATTGGACTATTTTCCTGTACTGCTAAGCATTCCCGAATGTAACGAGTACCTTTGGGTGTCAGGGAAAATCTATGTAAAAAAATTACATTATTTTCTTTAGGAATGTAGGGGGAGTAAACGTAAACATTTTCAAAAATTGTAATATTAAAGTAAACTACAGATACCCCCAAAAACTACTTAAGTAGTACTTACATTTATTTATTTTTTTACACCACTGAGTACAGCATGTCCAAAACAAAAATGTCATCGTTATTCTCTCACCTTTGCAGTCAAAGACTCAATCAGTGTTTCGTCTAGTCGATAAGACTCTGTTAGAAATGTCCAGTTTAAGTTGTTCAGGGCCTCGTCATCTCACTTTTGACAACTCCGTTCCACAAGCGCATCTGTGATCAAACTCTACTTATATGGATGAGAGGGAACTCCTTCAGCTCTACAGACATAATAAACGCCCACTTTCTACTCCGCCTATGATTGGACGTTCTCATTGACTCCTTCGTTTTCTCTTAATTTCATTGGCTACAGAAACAGGAAGTCGAAACATTTCCCGAGCTTTCTCTTTCAGCCATCACCAGTAGATAATCGAAATGCCTCTGCTTCAGAGAATACGGTAATTGGCTGATGACATTTGTACATCTTTTCGTGGTTTGATGTGCCATAACCTACATGCATCGATAAGCACTAAACCTCATACGTTCAGTTACGCATAAAATTTGGAATGCTTCAGTCACATCATGTCATAAGAATTTACATTGTAAATGAATGTCCAGAGACTTTATCTTTTCATGTAAACGTTCCACTCAAATTTGCATAGCTCCTACCTCCTTGCTCGTTTGCTCTTCCTGGTTACATCATTTGTTGTGGCTGTCTCCTTGGTCGTAGGTCTAAGTGCATTTCTAATATCCCGCGATGAACCTTGAGCTGCGGCAGAGCCGGGCGACAGTCACAGAGGTATCTCCTATCTCCCTCCACGGGTTCGCTCTCGTCCGGGTGCCCAGCTTGGGGGCGGGGTGTGAACCGGGGAGCCGCGACATTGCACCTGGCTCCGGAGTGATACAGGTGTTATGCCGAAAATCTCCCCCCTGCCAGAGTTCACCCCCCCTCTAATTTCCTTAATTTTGTGACTAGAGTCAAATACTTTCTGTGGCACACATCAGAGTCAAACACTTTCTATAGAACAAACTTCACGTCAGGATAGGCTACCAAAATTAATTATTCATGTATGTGCGTTATTTAACATAGAGTAAAATGGAGTAATGGCAAGCAATAAACATTTCAGAACAACTATGGCTGAATTATTATCCTTACACTTTCAAAAATACTAGTCGATTAAGACATGGGAGAGATGACGAATTTTGGCAAAGAGATTTATTTATAGACTAATACAAATCAGTAGCGGATTTAGGTACGGGTGACATGGGCAACCGTCCAGGGCAGGCGCGGGGGCTGAAAGGGGGGTTCGCCCAGGGCGCCACATTGAAACAAAGAGCCAAACCGAAAACTGCAGACAAAATTGGTTTCTGCTACTAAGATCAGTGAAATGTAGACTAAACTAACAACTGAGTGAAGAGCAGAAATCTAGACTAGCAAGCAGGTCGCAGCAATGAAGAACACGAAGAGGGGGGAGGGGGGGGGGGGGGATTCTGGCAGGGGGGAGATTTTCGGCACAACACCGGACAAGGAGGGGACAACGCCACCTGTCACCTTCATCGTTGGGGTACCTGTCACCTTGTCCGTCCAGAATGTGATGGTCAGCAGAGGTAGGTCGGGGATGCCAACCTTTATTTTGGGGTCACCACTTGTGGATCTGCCACTGCAATAGGCTACATTAAGACAAAAGGCCAATTTGGATATTATTTCCTTTTGCAGTCCCTGGACCCCTGTCTGCTGCTGGAGGAGGACCAGGAACCACTGGAGGTTCATATTCAGATTGAACCAAAAGGTGGGGAGAAAGCAATAACACCATTCTCCAGACATGCATGCAAATCATAATGATACTGACAGTGATGATGTTTTTAAATCATAATGATACTGACAGTGATGATGTTTTTAAATCATAATGATACCGACAGCGATGATGTTTTTAAATCATAATGATACTGACAGTGATGATGTTTTTAAATCATAATGATACTGACAGCGATGATATTTTTAAATCATAATGATACTGACAGTGATGATGTTTTTAAATCATAATGATACTGACAGTGATGATGTTTTTAAATCATAATGATACTGACAGTGATGATGTTTTTAAATCATAATGATACTGACAGTGATGATGTTTTTAAATCATAATGATACTGACAGTGATGATGTTTTTAAATCATAATGATACTGACAGTGATGATGTTTTTAAATCATAATGATACTGACAGCGATGATATTTTTAAATCATAATGATACTGACAGTGATGATGTTTTTAAATCATAATGATACTGACAGTGATGATGTTTTTAAATCATAATGATACTGACAGTGATGATGTTTTTAAATCATAATGATACCGACAGCGATGATGTTTTTAAATCATAATGATACTGACAGCGATGATATTTTTAAATCATAATGATACCGAGAGCGATGATGTTTTTAAATCATAATGATACCGAGAGCGATGATGTTTTTAATGGGTCAGGGATGCCAATGTCAATGTTGTATTTTGCCATAGAAACGGAAAGGTGGCTGGCCGAAGGGGAAGAAGAGGAAACCTCAGAGAAAGTTAACAGCACCTAGAGCTCCAACAACAGGGTGATGCATACACACACACATACAGTTTCTCTGGACGCCTGCAAGGTCGGAGTTCGCCCTCCGACGTAAAATACATTTTAAAAATGGAGTGACTGCGGTTCCAAATTTTCTGGACCCCAACTTGCCGTGGCAATTGGTACGGACATTTCTGCGCATGTGCAGGATTTTTTTTAACGTAGCTGCTGCCCACTCTGCTACCTACGTAGCTGCTGCCCACTCTGCTACCTACGTAGCTGCTGCCCACTCTGCTACCTACGTAGCTGCTGCCCACTCTGCGACCTACGTAGCTGCTGCCCACTCTGCGACCTACGTAGCTGCTGCCCACTCTGCTACCTACGTAGCTGCTGCCCACTCTGCTACCTACGTAGCTGCTGCCCACTCTGCTACCTACGTAGCTGCTGCCCACTCTGCGACCTACGTAGCTGCTGCCCACTCTGCTACCTACGTAGCTGCTGCCCACTCTGCTACCTACGTAGCTGCTGCCCACTCTGCTACCTACGTAGCTGCTGCCCACTCTGCTACCTACGTAGCTGCTGCCCACTCTGCGACCTACGTAGCTGCTGCCCACTCTGCTACCTACGTAGCTGCTGCCCACTCTGCTACCTACGTAGCTGCTGCCCACTCTGCGACCTACGTAGCTGCTGCCCACTCTGCGACCTACGTAGCTGCTGCCCACTCTGCTACCTACGTAGCTGCTGCCCACTCTGCGACCTACGTAGCTGCTGCCCACTCTGCGACCTACGTAGCTGCTGCCCACTCTGCGACCTACGTAGCTGCTGCCCACTCTGCTACCTACGTAGCTGCTGCCCACTCAGCTACCTACGTAGCTGCTGCCCACTCTGCTACCTATGTAGCTGCTGCCCACTCTGCTACCTACGTAGCTGCTGCCCTACGTAGCTGCTGCCCACTCTGCGACCTACGTAGCTGCTGCCCACTCTGCGACCTACGTAGCTGCTGCCCACTCTGCGACCTACGTAGCTGCTGCCCACTCTGCTACCTACGTAGCTGCTGCCCACTCTGCGACCTACGTAGCTGCTGCCCACTCTGCTACCTACGTAGCTGCTGCCCACTCTGCTACCTACGTAGCTGCTGCCCACTCTGCGACCTACGTAGCTGCTGCCCACTCTGCGACCTACGTAGCTGCTGCCCACTCTGCTACCTACGTAGCTGCTGCCCACTCTGCGACCTACGTAGCTGCTGCCCACTCTGCTACCTACGTAGCTGCTGCCCACTCTGCGACCTACGTAGCTGCTGCCCACTCTGCTACCTACGTAGCTGCTGCCCACTCTGCGACCTACGTAGCTGCTGCCCACTCTGCTACCTACGTAGCTGCTGCCCACTCAGCTACCTACGTAGCTGCTGCCCACTCTGCTACCTATGTAGCTGCTGCCCACTCTGCTACCTACGTAGCTGCTGCCCTACGTAGCTGCTGCCCACTCTGCGACCTACGTAGCTGCTGCCCACTCTGCGACCTACGTAGCTGCTGCCCACTCTGCTACCTACGTAGCTGCTGCCCACTCTGCGACCTACGTAGCTGCTGCCCACTCTGCTACCTACGTAGCTGCTGCCCACTCTGCGACCTACGTAGCTGCTGCCCACTCTGCTACCTACGTAGCTGCTGCCCACTCGGCTACCTACGTAGCTGCTGCCCACTCTGCTACCTATGTAGCTGCTGCCCACTCTGCTACCTACGTAGCTGCTGCCCTACGTAGCTGCTGCCCACTCTGCGACCTACGTAGCTGCTGCCCACTCTGCGACCTACGTAGCTGCTGCCCACTCTGCTACCTACGTAGCTGCTGCCCACTCTGCGACCTACGTAGCTGCTGCCCACTCTGCTACCTACGTAGCTGCTGCCCACTCGGCTACCTACGTAGCTGCTGCCCACTCGGCTACCTACGTAGCTGCTGCCCACTCTGCTACCTATGTAGCTGCTGCCCACTCTGCTACCTACGTAGCTGCTGCCCTACGTAGCTGCTGCCCACTCTGCTACCTACGTAGCTTCTGCTCAGTGCTTCCACTGCTCCGCTGCCACTTCCCACTCATTAACATGGAGGGGAAACTTCATGTTGTACACTAAAGATTTGGTCGACAATTTAGAACTAGGCATTCCATACACACGCTCGGGCTGGCTAGAACGTTCGGCTACCCAGAGGTGGAACCACTAGGTATCCTAATTGCGCGGTACTTGCATGATCATTGAGAAGCAAAATAGCAGTTAGGGCCTGTGTGTGGTTAAAATGCAGATCGTTTTTTGGAATTGGGGAGTTGCATTATTTAGGATGGCACCTTTCCAACAAGTCAGTTAGTCAAATTTCTTCCCTGCCAGAGTTGCCCTGGTCAACTGGAAGTGCTGTAATTGTGAGGTGGAAATGTTTAGGAGAAACAATGGCTCAGCCGGAAGTGGTAGGTCACACAAGCTCACAGAATGGGGCCGATGAGTGCAGAAGTGCGTAAAAATCGTCTGTCCTCGGTTGCAATACTCACTACCGAGTTCCAAACTGCCTCTGGAAGCAACGTCAGCACAATAACTGTTCATCAGGAGCTTTATGAAATGGGTTTCCATGGCCAAGCAGCCGCACACAAGCCTAAGATTCCCATGCGCAATGCCAAGCGTCGTCTGGAGTGGTGTAAAGCTTGCCACCATTGGACTCTGGAGCAGTGGAAACGCGTTCTCTGGAGTGATGAATCACGCTTCACCATCTGGCAGCCCGACAAACGAATCTGGGTTTGGCGGATGCCAGGAGAACGCTACCTGCCCCAATGCGTAGTGTCAACTGTAAAGTTTGGTGGAGGAGGAATAACGGTCTGGGGCTGTTTTTCATGGTTCGGGCCCCTTAGTTCCAGTGAAGGAAAATTTTGACTCTACAGCATACAATGACATTCTAGACTATTCTGTGCTTCCAACTTTGGGGAAGACCCTTTCCTGTTTCAGCATGACAATGCCCCCATGCACAAAGCAAAGTCCATACAGAAATGATTTGTTGAGATCATTGTGGAAAAACTTGACTGGCCTGCACAGAGCCCCGACCTCAACCCCATCGAACATCTTTGGGATGAATTGGAATGTCGACTGCGAGCCAGGCCTAATCGCCCAACCTCAGTGCCCGACCTCACTAATGCTCTTGTGGCTGATTGGAAGCAGTAATGTTCCTACATCTAGTGGAAAGCCTTCCCAGAAGAGTGGAGGCTGTTATAGTAGCTAAGGGGGGAACAACTTCATATTAATTCCCATGATTTTGGAATGAGATGTCCAGATACTTATTGGCCATTGTGATTGACTGTTTAGAAGTTTTATGGTTTGTGGTTAGAAGCTGTTAAGAAGCCTTTTTGACCTAGACTTGGCACTCCGGTACCACTTGCCGTGTGGTAGCAGAGAGAACAGTCTATGACAAAGGTGGCTGCAGTCCTTGGCAATTTTTTGGGCTTTCCTCTGACACCACAGCACAGGGCTGACAGACTACCAGAACACTGAGACATACAAAGTCTTCCTCCGGAGGAAGGCCCTGAGCAGGGGACCAAAGCTCTTTGGTGTGTGTTCAATGTTTGTGTACAATGTTTGTGTAGTGTGTAGCATAGTGCCTAGACTCTAGGGTGTAGTAGTTATGTAATTAGATGAGCTCTATGTTGATGGTTTTTGTTGATGATTGTTGTTATGTTTTGTTGTTGTCAGGACCCCAAGGAGTTGATACTGAGATGGGGGAGACCATGGCTCTGAATCCCATAGATGTAAGTAACTTAACTGCTCCTCTTTCTACACAAGCCATTCTGACCTTCACCTTGACCAGGGACAGGCAACTTTGACGGGGGTGGGGGCCACAAAAAACGGAACTCATCATAAGGGCAGCAGGGGCTCGTGGGTCTTCGTACCCACATCCATACCCCCCTCCTTACGAGCAAAACATTTTAGCTTCGTGACAGCGAAGAGTTTGTAGTTTCTTTCTTCCAATTTTGCACATTTTTCCAAAGGGCTGAGAGAAACATTTGCAGTCTTACAGCTAATTTCATGCAATTCTACACATCTTGCCATAGGGTTGAGACAAATGTTTGCAGTTTTTAATATGATAACTGTTGATCAATGGGCCTCACCCTGGTCGGTAATTCGACCATGCTTTCTACAAGTTTAGATAGTACACAAACAAATTTAAGTTGAGACCCCGAAATTGGTTCGAGGGTCTCTCTCTCTCTCTCTCTCTCTCTCTCTCTCTCTCTCTCTCTCTCTCTCTCTCTCTCTCTCTCTCTCTCTCTCTCTCTCCTCTCTCTCTCTCTCTCTCTCTCTCTCTCTCTCTCTCTCTCTCTCTCTCTCTCTCTCTCTCTCTCTCTCTCTCCTCTCTCTCTCTCCTCTCTCTCTCTCTCTCTCCTCTCTCTCTCTCTCTCTCTCTCTCTCTCTCTCTCTCTCTCTCTCTCTCTCTCTCTCTCTCTCTCTCTCTCTCTCTCTCTCTCTCTCTCTCTCTCCCCCCTCTCTCAGTCTCTCTCCCCCCTCTCTCAGTCTCTCTCAGGGGTCTGACTGTAGTGATTTGTTCTGTCATACCTGTAATCAGTACTTCAGCTCTCTGCACAACAAGAAAGAACACCTTCTGGGCAAACAACATCTGCAGGCCCTCACAGGTCTGTGTGTGTGTGTGCTAGTGAGGTGCATATCAGATTAAGTGCTATGTGCAAGCCTTTATCATATTTGGAAACTGATGCAATAGCAGTATTTCACCATTAGATGGGTGTATAGGACTCAGTCAGTCAGGTTCTAATTGTAAAGTGCTGTTCATCATAGTAACTCCAATGAACAGAAACACAAATACATTCAAAGCCATAGATTATACTGTAGGATTTAGGAGGGGGAGGAGGATGATGAAGAGGAGGCAGAGTTGGCTCGTACGTTGGGTCTGTACTCGCAGGACTTCAGTGTGCTGCTGGAGCTGCTGCTCAGACACATGAAGCGTAAGAGCTACTGACCAGCACTGACCACATTTACAACTTTGACACAGACCATTTCTAAAAACCACACTGAAATACTTTATTTCTAAACCCCCTTCCCTCTCTCTCTGTCTCTCTGTGTCTCTGTGTCTCTGTCTGTAGGAGCGCAAAAAGTGTCTGAAGTCTGAGATGCAGGTTCTCAGGGCCTCCAGGGAGAGCCTGGACTGTCAGCTCCACACCCTCACCCTGCAACCACTGCTGTTCTACACAGACAGAGGTGACAAAGAGAGAGAGGGAATGAGAGGGACGTGAGAGATGGAGGGAAATAAAAAGAGAGAGACCGAAAGAGTGGGAGAGAGAGCGAGACAGGAAAGAGGGCAGCAGTTCCATTGAAGCAGTTCTATAAATGAAACCTGATTAGTAGATAACTGCATCCAGTTGGAGGGGATGTGCGTGTTTACTGCTCGGGCACTTTCCATTCAACTCTGTGACACAAACACACACACACACTTTCTGTGTAGTACCTTTGCTCTTGCATTTCTGAATGCACACATGCACCCACCCACCCATGTCTGGTATTACTGTGCTTTGTGGGGACCTAAACATTTTTTTCCATTCAAAATCTGATTTTCCTTAACCCTCAAACCTAACATTAACCCTAACCTTAACTCATAACCCTAACCCTTACCCTAAAATAGCCTTTGTCCTCTTGGGGACCTGGGAAATGTTCTCACGTGGGAGAATGTTCCTTGTTTTAGTATCCTTGTGGGGATTTCCGGTAGCCACGAGGATAGTAATATAAGTCCACACACACACACACACACGTTCCCATGGATTGGGTAATAAACTCAAGCCGGAGGTTTGGAATAATTTGCTTGTTATGAGGCCAATCCCTTTCATTGTGCTAATCTCCATCAGGGTGTTAGGTCTTCACCCAGCCAGGCCAGGGAGGATTACAGATGGAGAACAGCAGGGCTGGAGCTAGCATCAGTTACTTAGTGGTTCGTGGTAGAGATCACAGTAGTGTTTTGTTCCAGACAATAGACTCTCTGACCCTCCTATCAGCTCTATCATCCTTTCCTTGTCCCTGTCATGTGGTGACTGGTTTAAAACGATAGGACAGGGTCCAGCCTCATGTTAGGTATTCACTGTATTGATGTCACCTATTATACAGTTCATTCAGATCAGAGATCAGGAAGGAAGGGCGATTAAGAAAAAGATAGATGTAGACTATGGTAACAGAAATATGATTTGTGTTCAATAGAAAGAGTTACAGTATTTACAGAACTGACGCAGCCCTGTCTCTAGGTAACAGGCTTCTGCAGAAACAGGCTCTGCCCATCGCTGCCCTGACGAATTGATGAGCAGAGCCGCACAGGAAGAAGGGAACCTCAGGTAACCATAGCAACCAGCCAGGGGTCGTGTGAGAACGGACAGTGACTGAGTAGATTAACATCTGTATGTGTCAGCAACATAATGAATGTGGCCCTAGTATCCACTACTTTGTAGGGAAGGGAGTAGTTCTTTAGAATGGAACCAAGCCTGAGTACCACAGCAGCCATATTGACAGGAGTGGTAACTTGTGACAGATGCTGCTGTGATAATGATGATGGATAGGATTTACATGGTGTTTTTCCAAGAGCTCAAAGAGCTTTACATTGTAACAGGAAGCCCAGCTCAGCCAGTGTGCTCATGTGTGATGTAGCTCCCTGCTAGATCGCAGGCGGGGCGGGCAAACTCCCTTCTCCAAATTGATCCTCTTCTATTCTTAGGCTCTGGGAGATGTGAAGATGAGGAGGATGATGAAGATGAGGATAAAGGATGAAGCCCGGGAGAAAGAAGGGACGCACTTTAAACAAGGACCGCAAGGGGCCATCGGTTGGCAGCTGTACACATCTGTTTTTGTTCTGTTTGTGGATTTGAGTGTTCCTTTGGTTTTGGGGTTGTATTATTTGTTTTGAGCGATGAGTCAGTTCTCACAGCTTTAAGTCTTTTGTAAACTGTTGCTATGCTAACACACAACCTGTTTGTTGCTAGTGAGTATGTGCGCAGTAGAATGTTGCTTAGTTAGCAGCTTTGGTATAGGACACTGCATTACAACACCGGAGCAGTGTGTATATATAGTCTATGTAGCAGCATGTACAGGCTTTGTTAAACATTTTCTTAACATTGTAATGAACACACTAGAATGTTTACTTTCCAACCACTGAAGCAAATATATCCACTCCATTTCCTATCCTGAGCCCACGTGTTGTTCCCTGCACTGGCCACACAGCAGCTTTTGATCTTGATTCTGATCTAGATATTCTAGCTCTGTGTTATGACGCTGAGTGACGAAGGTATGAAGGGCTATTTTAAAGTAAAGCACAGTACTGAAATGCATAATGGAACAGTTCTGTTTCCATGGTTCTGTTCTCATACACTGTTAACTTCACAGACGGCGATCTCTTTACATTCCATTAGGTCTTTGAATGGACAGGAACACTCCGTTAGGTCTTTGAATGGACAGGAACACCCCGTTACGTCTTTGAATGGACAGGAACACCCCGTTACGTCTTTGAATGGACAGGAACACCCCGTTACGTCTTTGAATGGACAGGAACACCCCGTTACGTCTTTGAATGGACAGGAACACCCCGTTAGGTCTTTGAATGGACAGGAACACCCCGTTAGGTCTTTGAATGGACAGGAACACCCCGTTAGGTCTTTGAATGGACAGGAACACCCCGTTAGGTCTTTGAATGGACAGGAACACCCCGTTAGGTCTTTGAATGGACAGGAACACCCCGTTAGGTCTTTGAATGGACAGGAACACCCCGTTAGGTCTTTGAATGGACAGGAACACCCCGTTAGGTCTTTGAATGGACAGGAACACCCCGTTAGGTCTTTGAATGGACAGGAACACCCCGTTAGGTCTTTGAATGGACAGGAACACCCCGTTAGGTCTTTGAATGGACAGGAACACCCCGTTAGGTCTTTGAATGGACAGGAACACCCCGTTAGGTCTTTGAATGGACAGGAACACCCCGTTAGGTCTTTGAATGGACAGGAACACCCCGTTAGGTCTTTGAATGGACAGGAACACCCCGTTAGGTCTTTGAATGGACAGGAACACCCCGTTAGGTCTTTGAATGGACAGGAACACCCCGTTAGGTCTTTGAATGGACAGGAACACCCCGTTAGGTCTTTGAATGGACAGGAACACCCCGTTAGGTCTTTGAATGGACAGGAACACTCTGTTAGGTCTTTGAATGGACAGGAACACCCCGTTAGGTCTTTGAATGGACAGGAACAAATCAATAAATGGTACACCAAGCTCTTCTTCTACCAACATGTACTGTGTGCAGTCTGTGGTCTGCTCTGTTTGTGCTTTTGGCTGTTGTTTTGGGTAACTATGTGGAACACCAGAATCAAACCCATGTACTCTTTAATCCTAGTAAAAATCCCCTGTCTTAGGTCAGGTAGGATCACCACTTTATTTTAAGAATGTGAAATGTCAGAATAGAAAGAGAGAATTATTTATTTCAGCTTTTATTTCTTTCATCACATTCCCAGTGGGTCAGAAGTTTACATACGCTCAATTAGTATTTGGTAGCATTGCCTTTAAATTGTTTAATTTGGGTCAAACGTTCAGGTAGCCTTCCACAAGATTCCCACAATAAGTTGGGTGAATTTTGGCCCAGGTCTATCGAACAATCTTCTTAGGCCACTATAACTATTTTGACAATTGGATTGGTCCCCTCTACCACACGGAACCACACTAATCTACCGACGGAATTGCACGGCGTGGCTAAAAACAGACCTCCATCTTCTGCTAGCTTGCTACCCATGACTAGCTGTCTGAATCACGAAGCTAGCACCAGTTAGCAAACACAATTCTACAATTCACAACCTCTCTTTCGACACCGCCATCCGGCTTGGATGCTCTGTCGACACGACCACGTCTGGTCTGCAGACGATTACCCCATCCGCTGTGCCCTCAACCGGCCTCCGTCTGAGCAGACCCCCTCCGTCTGAGCAGACCACCCCCCGGGCTACTAACTTTAAACGCCGCGGGCTAGCTTAGTGGAGGCCTCACTGCTCCATCTACGGCTGCCCCCTGGACACTATGATCACTCGGCTACATAGCTGATGCCTGCTTGACTGTCCATTAATTCACGGTACTCCATTCCGTTTATTTGTGTTTTATCTGTCGGCTCTGTGCTTTAACTCAGGATCTGTGTGTAGTTAATCCGACCCTCTCTGCCTGGTCGTCGCCATTTTTACCTGCTGTTGCTGTGTTAGCTGACTAGCTGCTGTTATCTCACCTGTTGTTTTAGCTAGCTCTCCCAATCAAGACCTGCAATCACTTTATGCCTTATTGTATGTCTCTCTCAAATATCAATATGCCTTGCATACTGTTGTTCAGGCTAGTTATCATTGTTTTGGTTTACAATGGACCCCGTAGTTCCACTCTCCGTACCTCTGATACCTCCTTTGTCCCACCCCCCACACATGCGGTGACCTCACCCATTGAGACCAGCATGTCCAGAGATACAACCTCTCTTATCATCACCCAGTGCCTGGGCTTGCCTCCGCTGTACCCGTGCCCCACCATACCCTGGTCTGCACATTATGCCCAGAATCTATTCTACCACGCCCATAAATCTGCTCCTTTTATTCCTTGTCCCCAACGCTCTAGGCGACCAGTTTTGATAGCCTTTAGCCGCACCCTCATCCTACTACTCCTCTGTTCCTCGGGTGATGTGGAGGTAAACCCAGGCCCTGCATGTCCCCAGTCACCCTCATTTGTTGACTTCTGTGATCGAAAAAGCATTGGCCTTATGCATGTCAACATCAGAAGCCTCCTCCCTAAGTTTGCCTTACTCACCGCTTTAGCACACTCTGCCAACCCTGATGTCCTTGCCGTTTCCAAATCCTGGCTTAGGAAGGCCACCAAAAATTCTGAGATTTCCATACCCAACTATAACACTTACCGTCAAGATAGAACTGCCAAAGGGGGAGGAGTTGCAATCTACTGCAGAGATAGCCTGCAAAGTTCTGTCATACTTTCCAGGTCTATGCCCAAACAGTTCGAACTTCTAATTTTAAAAATGAATCTCTCCAGAAATAAGTCTCTCACTGTTGCCGCCTGCTACCGACCCCCCTCAGCTCCCAGCTGTGCCCTGGACACCATCTGTGAATTGATCGCTCCCCATCTAGCTTCAGAGTTTGTTCTGTTAGGTGACCTAAACTGGGATATGCTTAACACCCCGGCTGTCCTACAATCTAAGCTTGATGCCCTCAATCTCACTCAAATCATCAAGGAACCCACCAGGTACAACCCTAAATCCGTAAACATGGGCACCCTAATAGACATTATCCTGACCAACTTGCCCTCCAAATACACCTCTGCTGTCTTCAATCAAGATCTCAGCGATCACTGCCTCATTGCCTGTATCCGCCACGGGTCCGCGGCCAAACGACCACCCCTCATCACTGTCAAACGCTCCCTAAAACACTTCAGCGAGCAGGCCTTTCTAATCGACCTGGCCCGGGTACCCTGGAAGGATATTGACCTCATCCCGTCAGTTGAGGATGCCTGGTCATTCTTTAAAAGTTACTTCCTCACCATATTAGACAAGCATGCTCCGTTCAAAAAATGCAGAACCAAGAACAGATATAGCCCTTGGTTCACTCCAGACCTGACTGCCCTCGACCAGCACAAAAACATCCTGTGGCGAACTGCAATAGCATCGAAGAGCCCCCGCGATATGCAACTGTTCAGGGAAGTCAGGAACCAATACACGCAGTCAGTCAGGAAAGCAAAGGCCAGCTTTTTCAAGCAGAAATTTGCATCCTGTAGCTCTAACTCCAAAAAGTTCTGGGATACTGTAAAGTTCATGGAAAACAAGAGCACCTCCTCCCAGCTGCCCACTTCACTGAGGCTAGGTAACACGGTCACCACTGATAAGTCCGTGATAATCGAAAACTTCAACAAACATTTCTCAATGGCTGGCCATGCCTTCCTCCTGGCGACTCCAACCTTGGCCAACAGCCCCGCCCCCCCCGCTGCTACTCGCCCAAGCCTCCCCAGCTTCTCCTTTACCCATATCCAGATAGCAGATGTTCTGAAAGAGCTGGAAAACCTGGACCCATACAAATCAGCTGGGCTTGACAATCTGGACCCCCTATTTCTGAAACTGTCCGCCGCCATTGTCGCACCCCCTATTACCAGCCTGTTCAACCTCTCCTTCGTATCATCTGAGATCCCCAAGGATTGGAAAGCTGCCGCGGTCATCCCCCTCTTCAAAGGGGGAGACACCCTGGACCCAAACTGTTACAGACCTATATCCATCCTGCCCTGCCTATCTAAGGTCTTCGAAAGCCAAGTCAACAAATAGATCACTGACCATCTCGAATCCCACCGTACCTTCTCCGCTGTGCAATCCGGTTTCCGAGCCGGTCACGGGTGCACCTCAGCCACGCTCAAGGTACTAAACGATGTCATAACCGCCATCGATAAAAGACATTACTGTGCAGCCGTCTTCATCGACCCGGCCAAGGCTTTCGACTCTGTCAATCACCATATTCTTATCGGCAGACTCAGTAGCCTCGGTTTTTCTAATGACTGCCTTGCCTGGTTCACCAACTACTTTGCAGACAGAGTTCAGTGTGTCAAATCGGAGGGCATGTTGTCCGGTCCTCTGGCAGTCTCTATGGGGGTACCACAGGGTTCAATTCTCGGGCCGACTCTTTTCTCTGTATACATCAATGATGTTGCTCTTGCTGCGGGCGATTCCCTGATCCACCTCTACGCAGACGACACCATTCTGTATACTTCCGGCCCTTCCCTGGACACTGTGCTATCTAACCTCCAAATGAGCTTCAATGCCATACAACACTCCTTCCGTGGCCTCCAACTGCTCTTAAACGCTAGTAAAACCAAATGCATGCTTTTCAACCGTTCGCTGCCTGCACCCGCACGCCCGACTAGCATCACCACCCTGGACGGTTCCGACCTAGAATATGTGGACATCTATAAGTACCTAGGTGTCTGGCTAGACTGCAAACTCTCCTTCCAGACTCATATCAAACATCTCCAATCCAAAATCAAATCTAGAGTCGGCTTTCTATTCCGCAACAAAGCCTCCTTCACTCACGCCGCCAAACTTACCCTAGTAAAACTGACTATCCTACCGATCCTCGACTTCAGCGATGTAATTTACAAAATAGCCCCCAACACTCAATTCAGAAAACTGGATGCAGTTTATCACAGTGCCATCCGTTTTGTTACTAAAGCACATTATACGACCCACCACTGCGACCTGTTTGCCCTAGTCGGCTGGCCCTCGCTACAAGTTCGTCGTCAGACCCACTGGCTCCAGGTCATCTACAAGGCTATGCTAGGTAAAGTGCCGCCTTATCTCAGTTCACTGGTCACGATGGCTACACCCACCCGTAGCACGCGCTCCAGCAGGTGTATCTCACTGATCATCCCTAAAGCCAAAACCTCATTTGGACGCCTTTCCTTCCAGTTCTCTGCTGCCTGCGACTGGAACGAATTGCAAAAATCTCTGAAGTTGGAGACTTTTATCTCCCTCAACAACTTTAAAAATCTGCTATCCGAGCAGCTAACCGATCGCTGCAGCTGTACATAGTCCATCTGTAAACTACCCACCCAATTTACCTACCTCACCCCCATACTGCTTTTATTTATTTACTTTTCTGCTCTTTTGCACACCAGTATCTCTTCCTGCACACGATCATCTGATGATTTATCACTCCAGTGTTAATCTGCTAAATTGTAATTACTCGATGTATTGCCTACCTCATGCCTTTTGCACACATTGTATATAGATTCTCTTTTTTTTCTACCATGTTATTGACTTTATTGACTATAACTCTGTGTTGTTGTCTGTTCACACTGCTATGCTTTATCTTGGCCAGGTCGCAGTTGCAAATGAGAACTTGTTCTCAACTAGCCTACCTGGTTAAATAAAGGTGAAATAAAATAAAAAAATAAATTCCTCCTGACAGAGCTGGTGTAACTGAGTCAGGTTTGTATGCCTCCTTGCTCGCACATGCTTTTTCACTTCTGCCCACAAATTTTCTATAGGATTGAGGTCAGGGCTTTGTGATGGCCACTTCAATACCTTGACTTTGTTGTCCTTAAGCCATTTTGCCACAACTTTGGAAGTATGCTTGGGGTCATTGTCCATTTGGAAGACCCATTTGCGACCAAGTTTTAACTTCCTGACTGATGTCTTGAGATGTTGCTTCAATTTATCCACATAATTTTCTATCCTCATGATGCCATCTATTTTGTGAAGTGCACCAGCCCCTCCTGAAGCAAAGCACCACCACAACATGATGCTGCCACCCCTGTGCTTCACGGTTGGGATGGTGTTCTTCCGCTTGCAAGCCCCCCCTTTTCCTCCAAACATAACTATGGTCATTATGGCCAAACAGTTCCATTTTTGTTTCATCAGAAGAAGACATTTCTCCAAAAAGTATGATCTGTGTCCCCATGTGCAGTTGCAAACCGTAGTCTGGCTATTTTATGGCGGCTTTGGAGAAGTTGCTTTTTCTTTGCTGAGCGGCCTTTCAGGTTATGTCGATTTAGGACTCGTTTTACTGTGGATATAAATACTTTTGTACCTGTTTCCTCCAGCATCTTCGAAGGTCCTTTGCTCTTGTTCTGGGATTGATTTGCACTATTCGCACCAAAGTATGTTCATCTCTAGGAGACAGAACGTGTCTCCTTCCTGAGCGGTATGATGGCTGCGTGGTCCCATGGTGTTAATACTTGCGTACTATTGTTTGTACAGATGAACGTGGTACCTTCAGGCGTTTGGACATTTCTCCCAAGGATGAACCAGACTTGTGGAGGTCTACAATTGTTCTGAGGTCTTGGCTGATTTCTTTTGATTTTCCCATGATGTCAAGCAAACAGGCACTGAGTTTGAAGGTAGGCCTTGAAATACATCCACAGGTACACCTCCAATTGACTCAAATGATGTCAATTAGCCTATCAGAAGCTTCTAAAGCCATGACATCATTTTCTGGAATTTTCCAAGCTGTTTAAAGGCACAGTCAACTTGGTGTATGTAAACTTCTGACCCACTTGAATTGTGATACTGTGAATTATAAGTGAAATAATCTGTCTATAAACAATTGTTGGAAAAATTACTTGTGTCATGAACAAAGTAGATGTCCTAACCGACTTTCCAAAACTATAGTTTGTTATCAAAAAATTTGTGGAGTGGTTGAAAAACGAGTTTTAATGACTCCAACCTAAGTGTATATAGACTTCCAACTTCAACTGTACATATGAAGCGTTACATCAATGGCAGGCTGCGACAGGGTGGGACTTGGATCAACATTTGGAAAGGAGGGGATATTTCAGAGCCCGTACTGTACTGTGAACATTGACTTGGGGGAGAGAAAGGGGTCCAGGAGATGATGTGTGTGTGTGTGGGGGGGGGGGGGGGGGGGGGGGGGAGAGTGGATGAGAGGTGGGAAGGTATCAGTAGCTTCACTTGATTATCTAAATCTCCATGTAACTCAATCTCTCTCAGGTCCCATCTGAGCACTTCGGACTGTCGCTAAAGAAGCTGGTTTATAATTAGTTTAAAGCGTTAATGCTCATGAATATGTTAAGCTGATAACATCACACACTCTTGAATATATTGAAATCTTAAGCTGGTTATGTAAAGTGAATTAAGACAGAGGCTTGTTTCTACACTCAGCTCCTTTCAGCACAGCCATAGAAATAGAACCAGTGTGTAGATCACCAGTAGTGTTTTTACACTCAGCTCCTTTTAGCACAGCCATAGAAATAGAACCAACAGTGTGTAGATCACCAGTAGTGTTTTTACACTCAGCTCCTTTTAGCACAGCCATAGAAATAGAACCAACAGTGTGTAGATCACCAGCAGTGTTTTTACACTCAGCTCCTTTTAGCACAGCCATAGAAATAGAACCAACAGTGTGTAGATCACCAGTAGTGTTTTTACACTCAGCTCCTCTTTGCACAGCCATAGAGCCGACAGTGTCAATCAGCAGTGGGGTTTATACACGCTCAACCCATTCCACAACACACAAAGATGGGAAGAGTTAGGGTTGAAATTATACAAAAGCACACCTTCATTACCAGTCAATCTCTCTGCCCACCCCACATTCAAACATCACACTACATCTGATGCCCGACTGCACAGTTTGATGACGTGTCACACAACCATTGGTTGATGCACTTCAACGCCTTGAACTCGACCTGTGGAAGGGCGCGCTCCCCAGGCGTTGCTGATGCATGCCAGATCTAACAACACCTGGATAGGTATTTTACGTATCGGCTATCCACATCATATGTTATAGCAATCTGTCAGTCGATTAGACAGTCGATGATGTGACACACAACCATTGGTTGATGCATGCAACGTCTGAGCAGGGGAATGCGACCTTAGTGTGCTGTCCTCAGCATGAGGCCTAGTCTACCAACCCCACCCAACCTCCTTTGGCCCAGAAGCGATGGGCTACATATGCTGCCACTAAACCGTGCAGTAACGTTTTTTGTGTGTGTGTGTGTGTGTGTGCGCCACTCAGACAGGCCATAGCAGTAGGCAGAGAGACCGGCAGCTGGGCGTGTGTAATTCATCCAGGTCCAGGGAATTTGTGTCAGTCACACTACTGTGGGACTTCAGGCAGACTCTCATTTATGCTCACTGTTAGATATACAGGGCATCTGGAAAGTATTCAGACCCCTTGACTTTTTCCACATTTTGTTACGTCACAGCCTTATTCTCATCATCTAAACACAACACCCCATAATGACAAAGCAAAAAGAGATTTTTAGATTTTTTTGCAAATGTATTAAAAATAAAATAGTGAATTATCACATTTACATAAGTATTCAGACCCTTAACTCAGTACTTTGTTGAAGCACCTTTGTCAGCAATTACAGCCTAGAGTCTTCTTGGATATGACTCTACAAGCTTGACACAATTGTATTTGGGGAGTTTCTCCCATTCTTCTCTGCAGATCCTCTCAAGCTCTGTCAGACTTGGATGGTGAGTGTAGCTTCACAGCTATTTTCAGGTCTCTCCAGAGATGTTCGATCGCGTTCATGTCTGGGCTCTGGCTGGGCCACTCAAGGACATTGAGACTTGTCCCGAAATCACTCCTGCATTGTCTTGGCTGTGTGCTTAGGGTCACTGTCCTGTTGGAAGGTGAACCTTCGCCCCAGTCTGAGGTCATGAGCAGGTTTTCATCAAGGAACTCTGTACTTTGCTCCGTTCATCTTCCCTCGATCCTGACTAGTCTCCCAGTCCCTGCCGCTGAAAAACATCGCCACAGCATGATGCTGCCACCACGCTTCACCGTAGGGATGGTACCACGTTTCCTCCAGACGTGACACTTGGCATTCAGGCCAAAGAGCTCAATATTGGTTTCATCAGACCAGAATCTTGTTTCTCATGGTCTGAGAGTCCTTTTGGCAAACTCCAAATGGGCTGTCATGTGCCTTTTACTGAGGAGTGGCTTCTGTCTGGCCACTCCACCATAAAGGCCTAATTGGTGGAGTGCTGCAGAGATGGTTGTCCTTCTGGAAGGTTCTCCCATCTCCACAGAGGAACTCTGTCAGAGTGATCATCGGGTTCTTGGTCACGAACCACCAACTCCAATTGCTCAGTTTGGCCTGGTGGCCAGCTCTAAGAAGAGTATTGGTGGTTCCAAACTTCTTCCATTTAAGAATGAAGGAGGCCACTGGGACCATCAATGCTGCTGAATTTTTGGGGTTGGTACCCTTCCCCAGATCTGTGCCTCGACACAATCCTGTCTCAAAGCGCTGCGGACAATTCCTTAAATCTCATGGCTTTGTTTTTGCTCTGACATGCACCGTCAACTGTGGGACCGTTTATAAACAGGTGTGTGCCTTTCCAAATCAATTGCATTTACCACAGGTGGAATCCAATCAAATTGTTGAAATATCTCAAGGATGATCAATGTAAACAGGATGCACCTGAGTTCAGTGTCGATTATCATAGCAAAGGGTCTGAATACCTATGTAAATAAAAAAAATATATTTATTTTTATACATTTGCCAAAAAATAAAAACAGTTTTTGCTTTGTCATTATGGGGTATTGTGTGTAGATTGATGAGGGGAAAAAATGATTTAATCCATTTTAGAATAAGGCTGTAACGTAACAAATCTGTGGAAAAAGTAAATGGGTCTGAATACTTTCCGAATGTACTGTACATACTTATACTGCTGGGTGATGTTCACTTACAAACGCTCCTCCTATTCAAACATTCCCATAGTCAGTCCAAGTGTGCTGTGGGAGTTGGTTTTTACTGTTAGTATGCAGCTGCATTGATTGTCTTGAATTCCTGCTGGACAGGATGAGCAGGCAGTCACCAGATATAAGAGCAAAGGGAAGCAAATGGAACAGGCTAGGGCCCAAACCTCTGAAGGTTTTTTGCCACATTCAGTCCACTTCAAAGGACCACAGGTTAATTGGGTATCATCCATATTCAATGGCCTATTATTAGGATATAGGACTGCTGTATTATTATGCCTAGTTTAAAGGGGAGGCTTCATGCGCTGACCATCAGGGCTGGGTAGATCACTTTCTAAATGTAATCTGTTGAAGTTACCTGTACAACATTGAAATCAGTAACGTAACTTTTGGATTACCCAAACTCAGTAACGTAATCTGACTACATTCCTTTACTTTTAGATTACTTTCCCATTAAGAGGCATTAGAAGACAAAAATGATTGTTAACAATTGAAAGACATTGTTATGAATCCCTTTGGCCCAACAGTCTGGGGGGGGGGGGTGGTAATGGGACCCGTAACACAACTCACACAAATTATAATAGTGAAAACGTAACAGTGAGAACAAATAACCACGACACTTAAATCTACCGTCAAACTCAGGGTTTATTAGTAAACACACGGTAATGGGGGGGGGGGGGGGGGGGGGCAGGAAAAGGGGCTGAGCTGGACCCAAGGAAAGAAAGAATAAGCATCCAAAAACACCCCTAAGCTAGACTAGCCTATTTCAACAACAGCTAACTAACTAACCACAAACACCCCTAAGCTAGACTAGCCTATTTCAACAACAGCTAACTAACTAACCACAAACACCCCTAAGCTAGACTAGCCTATTTCAACAACAGCTAACTAACTAACCAAAAACACAGTGGGTGGTCCACCCAGTTCTAACTAGTGTATATAACAAAGTTTACCTACGGGTAGTGTATGCCCATGGGCGAACTGTCTGGTTACCCCCTTTTCCTACTATCAAACAAACACCATAACAAACGCAATACTCACAGGTGGGGACAAAGTGACATGTAGATGCTAAACCACACAATGGATCTACAGACATATGGCATTTACAGAGAGATTGAGCTCTAGAGAACACAACTGACAGGGTTTTTAAACCAAGGGAAAGGGACTGTGATTGGGTAAGGGAAAAGGAGCAGGTGTATTCCGATTAGCAACTGATTGATGACTGATTGGGGAATGATGATTGTCACCTGTGAGTAGGGGAGAAGGACAACAAAAATACACACAGGATACACACAGAATACTTGTATCCGTAACAGACATCTATTGCAGGATAAATCAATGTTAAAGTTTACATAGCTGGCCATACATGTTACATTTTACTTTATGGGTTGATTATGTAGGCTTCTTCTAACCCATCGCTTTCTACTACATATAATAATACGATTAAATTATATCTTTACTTTAAAAACCTAAGTCTATCAGAATTCCAGTCATTCCAATAAATGTTATACCCCTTGATCTTCAAGAATAGGACTTGAAAATAAAGATTAGCCAAATTGTTTTACCTGAACATGACCCCAAAACTAAGGACTTAGTTTTAGCCAGCCCTACTCTGTTGTTTATGATTTTGTTGTCCTGGAGGGCTGATTGTGCTCATTGATTCGAGTTGAAAAATAAATTCTGTGCACATGGAATGGCATGCTTTGAGGCCTACTGAAAAGTGCTATATACATGTGAAAAATGAATGCCATATGCTGCATTTGCTATAGGCCTATTGTTTTCCTATTTGTTGGTGACACTTTGATATCTTGATAATATGCAGCTGTTTAAAGGGCATATCCACAGATGAAACAATAATAAAACGGTTGCTGAGGGATGGGCCTGGAGAAATGTAGCCACTCAGATAAATAGTGTGGTGGTTCATTTCTTTACTATCAAATGAGGAGAGACAAACTTTTCACACAAGACAGAGTTATACTTACACTAAATCTTTAGTGAGAGCGTTGCGATAGCGATGGCTGGTCGACGAATCACCGTCTCAGAGGATCCGTTGAGAGCGCCAACACAAAGGCTACTGAGATCTTTCATAGCAAAGATCCACCCCCTAGTCCCTCCTTTGGCATTGGGGGATGTGTGTGGTAGTGTCTGGAAACATTGTACGTCATCTCTGATGTTGCACTTATCCTGGCATAGTCTATGACCTAGAGGCTCACTCCCCTCAGTGAGCTTGTCCAGGAGTGTGGTCAAGAAGGAACGAGATCGGAACCTCGTCTTATAGGGGCCAAACTGAACGATAATTTATAGTGAATGTTATCTGCCTTCGGGATAATCTTTTCTCGTTTAAAAAGTCTTACCTTGTGACTCGTTCCAAACATCTGTGGTTTGTTATGTAGCTATAAGACGAGGTTCCGATCTCGTTCCTGGTACTCATAAAACAAAAACACCAACTCGACCAATGGCATAAATCAATTGTCAACTCCAGATACCCGCATCTCAAGTAAAACCCCTTCTTGACCCCACTCTTGGACCAGCTCACTGAGGGGAGTGAGCCTCTAGGTCATACACTATCCCAGGATAAGTGCAACATCAGAGATGACATACAATGTTTCCAGACACTACCACACACATCCCCCAATGCCAAAGGAGGGAGTGACTGTGGCACAGACATTGTGGAGACAAGTCTCTGATTTGTGGTCAGACTCGTTCAGGTCGAACAAATTTAAATGTGCGCCTTTTTTCAATGCTGATTTTAATGTCATTGAGAAAATCGTAAACATCATCGTAAACATCCTTCCTGAATTTAAAAATAATCCTCGAAGCATTTCAAAAGTATCTGTAATCCGATTACAATATTTTAGCTGGTAATGTAACGGATTACCGTTTTTGAAATCCCTTACATGTAACGGATTACATAGCTCAATGGTCAACACTGCTGACATTGAGTTATAACGGCTCTGATGATGCACGCTGCTCCCGTACGCTCATACCGCCATGCAGTGTCATTCCTGAACATGCAGTCAGCTGTCGTGACTTTTGCCTTACCTGCGACGTCCGTGATTTTCCCACGTCCACGTAGCGTTGGGTTTTCTCTCGTTTTATATGCCGCGTTCACGTCATAGTTGGAACTAGGAAACTCAGAAATGTCGGACTAGTAGTTGTACACGTACTGTGTTCAACGAATCAGCAAGGGGGCGGCAGGTAGCCTAGTGGTTAGAGCGCTCGAATCCCCGAGCTGATAAGGTAAAAATATGTCGTTCTACCCCTGAACAAGGCAGTTAACCCACTGTTCAGGGGCAGTCATTGAAAATAATAATTTGTTCTTAACTGACTAGCCTAGTTAAATAAAGGTAAAACAAATTATAATAATAAATAAAACAAATCGCACATTTCCAAGTTCTGACTAACATATGAACCCGACATCATAGGCTACCATCCAGTCTTTATAGCTGGGGAGCGTTCAGCAGGACGTTTTGAACGTTCAGATATACATATGTTGAGTCTATGTAGAACAAATATGCCTCTCCGACATAAGGAATCACGTTAGCTCTATTCACGGCATTTCTATCTGCAACGTTCGAAAACGTTTGGCAACTGAACGTGGCCTTGGGACGCTGGATGAAACGTTTTGAAAGCCGACGTCACGTGTAGGCGTGGCGTGTGCCAGCGTGCCGGGTGTGCCTGGAGAAACCCACAGCAGAACAGTAAATCCAGTCTGGCCACCACGTTAACGTTTTAGTGCAATTTAGCCTACATTTTGCTCAACGTTACCCTCTGCTGCTAGTTAAAACGGGATGAATTAATAGCAGGCTATTTGAGAGTTCAAGTTAGTCTGCCCGACGGAAAAAATAACGGCCAGCTGCACAGCATCTCTCAAATCGAGGTGAGGTGTGCGCTCCCTCTCTCGGACGGATGCCGACGCACCGCTGCGGTAGTGGATGAGAACCAGTCAACCAGAAACGTTTGACATCTCTATCGGAGCCCCAAACAGACAAGGCTACCTCCCACTTGATGACAGACACCATTTAAGTAAGTGTGTATGTTGGCCAGTTGGTCAGCCCCATAGCTCTGCTGGCTAATAAATGTGTGCTACCTGCGCAAACTCCGACAGGCAGGCAGACTGGATTCTACAGAGAGCGACGTCCTCTGATAACCGGACAGTGCTGGCATCACCTCGCTGTATGGATACATGCGTTTACATTGTATCTTCTTTACAGAGTCCGTGTAAATCACTGTCTAGGCAGCGGAGGTTGCAACACGGCCAATAGTATAACATACTGTTCAACTTTTTAGAGACAGGCATATCGGTCATGATGCTGTGGTCTGCAGTCGGTGGCGGTTAATAGCTGATGTGCTGGTGACATGTCCATCTCAAGATGTTGAAATGTTAAAAAAAGAAGTTGTGATTTATGGGTCTGGACTGTAGCCAACAACGGCTTGTTAACGTTGTGCGTTACAATGGCTAGTAGCCTATATGACATTGGTGCATGGCATATGATAGCTAGGCAAAATAGATCTGATCATTAGTTAGGCTTTAACATGCTCGTTATGTTGCCCATGGATCACCAGCCACAGTCGGTTAGCTACGGGGTGGAAATGACACGAGCACCGGTGGGGCGTGATCCTCAGGCCGTGCAGCACGCTCGATACTCTGGTTTATTGCGTGTGCGTATTTGCACGTCACGGGCTGTGCTCTTCATCATGGCACCCACCCATGGCCAATGGTGGAACATTGTGTTTTTATCAGAATGACAGCCTACTACTGAATGATGTGGACACCGGCCTGATGGTGGGTTTGTACAGAGCTCCACACAGCCGAGGGTGTGGTTGGACACATATCCCTGTCAGACTAGCGGCGTACCCCCCCCCCCCCCCCCCCCCCCATCCCACGCAGTCAGGGTGATTTGACAGCTCATTACAGAGTTGGCCGAAAGAAAAGCACGTCTCTGTCGGGTCCCTTACAGTAGCCTGCACCCCTCCACCACGCTGTCGAACAGGCTTAGTGTTTTGTCGAGAGTGAGACTAGCCTACACAACCGTACTGCATATTGCATAAAACAGCTGGATGCACAGCCATTCCAGTAACGTTGCGTCGGTAAAATCACCTGAGAAGCCAAGCCAGAAAAAAAGCCATATTACAACATATGTGGTATGATAATTGCGTTGTTTGCTCTATAATTTATTCATATGCCTTGCGACCGTGATATATGCCTAAAGGCTAAAGCCGAGTCAAAATGAAGACAGTGGCAGAATAAATTCAACCACACCTTTGTTTCATCACAAAACGGGAGAGCAACCTGTCTGGTGAAGTCCACATTACATGTAACAAACAGTTACATGACCTGCAGCATGGTAAAGAAAGTTCATGTTTCTGACATTTTCAGACTACTAAATAACTATTGATTTAGAACCATGGAGAATTACTGCAAGTCACAAAGAAAACAGGAGCAGCCTCCACCATTCCAGCCTCACCTCTGCTTAGTCTAATACAGTCACAACTAAAAGATGCCAAAAACTATTTAGTCCAATCAACGTAAACTAAATATAATGTGGCTTCCATGGTTCTGATTTGTGTGTTTGTATGTGTTCATGCAAGAGGAAAATACATATTGACTCACTACTTCAAATCAAATTTTATTTGTCACATACACATGTGTTCATGTGAGTGTAGCGAAATGCTTGTGCTTCTAGTTCCGACCATGCAGTAATATCTAGTAATCTAACAACTAGCTTATACATGTAACGGATGTGAAATGGCTAGCTAGTTAGCGGGTACGCGCTAGTAGCATTTCAATCAGTTACGTCACTTGCTCTGAGACTTAAGTAGGGTTGCCCCTTGCTCTGCAAGGGCCGCGGCCTTTGTGGAGCGATGGGTAGCGATGCTTCGTGGGCAACCGTTGTTGATGTGTGCAGAGAGTCCCTGGTTCGCGCCCGTGTCGGGGCGAGGGGATGGTTTAAAGTTATACTGTTACATTGGTGCCGTGACCCGGATCACTGGTTGCTGCGGAAAAGGAGGAGGTTGAAAGGGGGGTGAGTGTAATGGATGTGAAATGGCTAGCTAGTTAGCGGGTACGCGCTAGTAGCGTTTCAATCAGTTACGTCACTTGCTCTGAGACTTAAGTAGTGTTGCCCCTTGCTCTGCAAGGGCCGTGGCCTTTGTGGAGCGATGGGTAACGATGCTTCGTGGGTGACCGTTGTTGATGTGTGCAGAGGGTCCCTGGTTCGCGCCCGTGTCGGGGCGAGGGGACGGTTTAAAGTTATACTGTTACATACACACAAGTGTACTTGTAGAGAAATGCCAATGCCCTCCTCTCATGTTTATGAAACGTCTATGACTGTCATACAGTACACACCTTTATTTTTGTTGACCTACTGTAGGCTGCTAAAATGCTTGCTCGCCTAACTTCCTTTCATGGGCAAAGTTAGCAAGTTTACATTAGCCTTCTACATCTAGCTCCATATTGAACGTGCATCCTCTGAGCCCAGGGCCACAATGTATTCTATGGTTGGATCAGAATCACCATTAGAATCATTGGCCAGTACAGATAATTAAGTAAAACCATAAATCCAGATATATGGCCTACACATACTTAGACAGAGTGGCGCTGTTTCGCTCGCTCGCATGCTTTCTCCGGTGAGATACGTTCAGCCTCCTGCGAATTGAAGGAAAATGATGAAAACAGAGAGACGAAAGACATTATTTTATGTTGTAATTATTCTTGGAAGCCTGGCTTCCCATGGCATCCATGAGTTCATGCCACTGATGATTTCTCCAAGTGGACACACTACATATGTGGCGTGTTTACATCATTATTGATGGAGGATAGCAGGTGCTTTGGGTGTGTGTGTGCACATGGGGATGAACCCAAATTTACCATCAGGTTGACTTTTTCCTAATTGGATTGTGGTACGGAAACATCGACCTAGAATAGGGCAACATCTTTAGGGCAACATTACATTTACATTTAAGTCATTTAGCAGACACTCTTATCCAGAGCGACTTACAAATTGGAAAGCAACATCTGCCTGCCCTAGACTGTTTGCTCTTTCCTCCTGCCCTAACGCACCCCTTCTCCTCTAACCCTGTCCCCCTTCCCTGTTATCCCTGCCTTTCTAATACATTTAGTATTGCCCTGCTCCGCCTTCCCTCCCTCACATTTCACATTGAGAAGTACTCTCTCCTTGCTTTCAATGCTGGGTCTGTATCCCTGTTCCTCACCTCACCTCTGACCTCCAAGCCCTCTCTCCTTAGCCTTGAGAAGGGTTAGAGGTAAGAGACCCTCCTAGAAGTAGTCTTCTAAAAGCAGTGATGGGTTTCACACCCACAGACAGTCAGGCAGTAGTGTGGAGTGGACATTTAGCCCAGTGCATTTAGACTGTGAGATGGAGAGAGGGGGGGATGAGAAGGGGGAGAGCGAGAGAGGGGGAGGCTTAATGAGATTACTGGATGCCCTATCATCTGTGTGTGAGGGGATGAGGGGCGGCTACTGCTGACACACACACAGCCAGACTCAGATTACAGACACACACACAGCCAGACACAGATAGACAGACACACACACAGAGACAGACAGTCACATGATTGTCCTACCAATGAGCACCAAACCGCTGCCTATTAACGCAGAACAGCCATACCTCTGCAGTACGATCGCACCCTCTCCTATTTAAGTCCCATCCATTGCTGCATCACATTCAACATAGTAGTCCTTTAAATGGACTGCATGATTAGTGTTGAGCCCTGCGCCCCCTCCCTTCACCAAACACTGCAGCGCCCCACATGACTTGGACTGTTGTGAATATGAGTTGTTTGTATACATGGTTGCTGTGTATGAATGACTAGAAAGTAGCTATGTGTTTGTATTGGTCCAGTCATGTGAATAGGGCTGTTAGTGTGGTGTATGTGTACGGGATCATTTTATGAGAGTATTGTGTGGTTTTGCCAGTATTATGGTTGTTTGTTGTTTTGAGTAGCATTGCAATTATAGTGTAGTTGGGTTTCGGTGTGGAGGTGTGCGAATTGGGTTGCTGTTGTTTTCTTGCCACGTTACCCTGCTCTGCCTGCCGCCCCATAGGCCTATAGTTACCCAACCTCCCAGCCACTTAACCGTAGCCAGTGGTGTAAAGTACTTAAGTAGTACTTTAAAGTATTTTTACTTAAGTATTTTTTCGGGGTACCGGTACTTTACTATTTATATTTTTGACTACTTTTACTTCACTACATTCCTAAAGAAAATCATGTACTTTTTACTCCATACATTTTCCCTGACACCCAAAAGTACTAGTTACAATTTGAATGCTTAGCAGGACAGTAAAAAGGAGTGTTGGAGTGTTCCCCTGGCTGTCAAAAAAAGCTAAATGAAAATTGTGCCGCCTGGTTTGCTAAATATAAGGAATTTCAAGTATAGCATTTACTTTTACTTTGTACTTTTACTCAAGTATGACAATTGAGTACTTTTTCTACCACTGTACTTAAGTACATTTTACTCTAGTATTTTAATGGGTTACTTTCACTTGAGCCATTTTATATTAAGGTATCTTTACCTTTACTCAAGAATGACAATTGAGTCCTTTTCCACCTCTGACCATAGCCCTGTAGTTACCCAACCTCCCAGCCACTGAACCGTAGGCCTATCGTTACCCAACCTCCCAGCCACTGAACCGTAGCCCTGTAGTTATCCAACCTCCCAGCCACTGAACCGTAGCCCTGTAGTTATCCAACCTCCCAGCCACTGAACCGTAGCCCTGTAGTTACCCAACCTCCCAGCCACTGAACCGTAGCCCTGTAGTTACCCAACCTCCCAGCCACTGAACCGTAGCCCTGTAGTTACCCAACCTCCCAGCCACTGAACCGTAGGCCTATCGTTATCCAACCTCCCAGCCACTGAACCGTAGGCCTATCGTTACCCAACCTCCCAGCCACTGAACCGTAGGCCTATCGTTACCCAACCTCCCAGCCACTGAACCGTAGCCCTGTAGTTACCCAACCTCCCAGCCACTGAACCGTAGCCCTGTAGTTACCCAACCTCCCAGCCACTGAACCGTAGCCCTGTAGTTACCCAACCTCCCAGCCACTGAACCGTAGGCCTATCGTTACCCAACCTCCCAGCCACTGAACCGTAGGCCTATCGTTACCCAACCTCCCAGCCACTGAACCGTAGCCCTGTAGTTACCCAACCTCCCAGCCACTGAACCGTAGCCCTGTAGTTACCCAACCTCCCAGCCACTGAACCATAGCCCTGTAGTTACCCAACCTCCCAGCCACTGAACCATAGCCCTGTAGTTACCCAACCTCCCAGCCACTGAACCATAGCCCTGTAGTTACCCAACCTCCCAGCCACTGAACCGTAGGCCTATCGTTACCCAACCTCCCAGCCACTGAACCGTAGGCCTATCGTTACCCAACCTCTCAGCCACTGAACCGTAGGCCTATCGTTACCCAACCTCCCAGCCACTGAACCGTAGGCCTATCGTTACCCAACCTCCCAGCCACTGAACCGTAGGCCTATCGTTACCCAACCTCCCAGCCACTGAATGGGACCTTTGGAGTGCTACTCTCAGTTGTTCAATAAGTCAGTCAGTCAGTCAGTCAGTCAGCAGTCATTCAGCCAGAACCTGGCCCGGGGCCTGGAGTCTGGCCGGACCTGTTCTGTAAATCCACAGCCTGCTCGTTCTCTCGCTCTCTGAGACCAGCTGAGACCACAGACTAGTGTACGTGTAAGAATCCTGTTGGGAAGTAATGTACAGTATGTGTTGAGTGTGCATCCTTCCTCCCTCCCTCTTATAGGTTCATTCCCAGCCCAGACAGTGTGGAGTCTAGTATTTGTGTATGAGGGTATGTGCGTTTGTTATGTGTACTTATTGGGTTTTCTCTCTCGGTCTCACTTCAGTCACTTTGGCTAAGTTAATGTTTAACACATCTCTGTCTGTGTATGTCTGTGGGCTCTGTTCTGCAGACTGGCCATCTGTGTTTGGTCATGAGCTCTCAGCTCCAGTCCAGTCTAAAGGCATCTGCCTTCGCTGCTGCACTACTATTGCACTGAACTTATCAGATTATAGCTGCTATTCTCATTTCTGTAGTGTGGAAATACCACCTTTACTACAATGTAGTACAGAGTACACTGTCAATTATGGTACCACAATAAAGGCCCACTCAGACAATGTAGTCTGAACCACAGTATAGGCCTCATGGGTGGAAGGCTCCGGAAGGAAGGTGTGTTCTAAATAATACCACATTGTCGGGCGTAGGTTTAGGTTCGTCGTTTTGCTCAGCCGGGTCTGGGTTCTGAATTCTCCTGTGTGGTGAGTATCAGTACTGAGGCATAGCTTCAGTTGTTGGTGAGACAGAGGCAACGTCTGGGACTCACATCTGAAATTCTGATGGTAGTGTTTTGGGAATTTCTTCTGTCAGTTCCTAGTGTTTTGAGTATTGCTTCTTTGTGATGCTTGGCTGTTTGGAGCATTTGGGCGAGTTCAAAAGGGAAGCCTCTTGCTCTCTCCTCTCACCTCTCTCAATTCAATGGGCTTTATTGGCATGGGAAACATATTTTTACATTGCCGAAGCTAAAATTAACAGGTATTCTGCCGCTCTGTACTCTCTGTTTAGGGCCAAATAGTGCTCTCTCTCTGTGGTGAAAGTCCTCAGAAGTATTTCCTCATTAAGTCACCTTCTCCTACTCTGTTGTGTAATTAAGCCCTTTGTTGTGTTTGATAAGCAGATTGTCTCATTTCACGAGCTAGGCCTCAGAGGAGCTGTTCCGTCTTTCGCACTGCCTCCCTTTCATACGACTGACTGATTAAACATGGAACCATGATCACATGATGGCTATAAATAGAGTGTGTATATACCACAGTGGGTGTATGCATTAATTGTGTAGACCAGTGAGCGTTATGGCCCTGTTAAATGCAGAGGATTTGATGGTAATGGTACTATATTACAGGTAGTCTCTCTCATGGAATAGGTTTTTAGAGACCTACTCAAATCGAGGTCAAATAACTCCATATGGTTGGATGAGGTCTGTCTATGTGTCACGTTGAATAATGATCGGAGACAGGTGCAGGAATACCAAAATATCATTTTTTCTCAACCAAAAATAGTGTACGTCATGAACATGACGGGGACGAAGCCCAAAACAAACACGTACATATAAACTAGAGGTCGATCGATTATGATTTTTCAACGCCGATGCCGATTATTGGAGGACCAAAAAAAGTCAGAACCGATTAATCGGCCATTTTTATTTTATATATATATATATATGTAATGACAATTACAACAATACTGAATGAACAAAACACTTTTTTAAAACTTAATATAATACATCAATAAAATCAATTTTGTCTCAAATATATCATGAAAAATGTTCATTTTGGTTTAAAGAATGCAAAAACAAAGTGTTGGAGAAGAAAGTAAAAGTGCAATATGTGCCATGTAAAAAAGCTAACGTTTAAGTTCCTTGCTCAGAACATTAGAACAATATTCAATATTCCCAAGTAAGAAGTTTTATTATAGGACTTTCTCTCTATACCATTTGAATTTAATATACTTTTGACTATTGGATGTTCTAATAGGTACTTTAGTATTGCCAGCCTAATCTCGGGAGTTGATAGGCTTGAAGTCATAAACAGCTCTGTGCTTGAAGCATTGCGAAGAGCTGCTGGCAAACACAGTAAAGTGCTGTTTGAATGAATGCTTACGAGCCTGCTGCTGCCTGTAACGGCGGTCCTCCTCCTCTTCGCCCGAAAAGGAGGAGTATTGATCGAACCAAGGCGCAGTGGAGTTTGAACACATAATTTATTAAAGAAAGCACGAACTTAACTAAACTAACAAAACAACAAACGGTGTAGACAGACCTAAACGACGAACTACATAAAACAAGAAGAACGCACGAATAGGGAACAGACTACATAAACCGAACAAACCGTAAACAGTCCCATATGGTGCAAACATATACACAGACACGGAAGACAATCACCCACAACGAACACTGTGACAACGCCTACCTAAATATGACTCTTAATTAGAGGAATGCCAAACACCTGCCTCTAATTAAGAGCCATACCAGGCAACCCAAAACCAACACAGAAACAGAAAACATAGAATGCCCACCCAACCTCACGTCCTGACCAACTAACACATAAAACAAATTAACAGAAATAGGTCAGGAACGTGACACTGCCTACCACCACTCAGTCAGACTGCTCTATCAAATCATAGACTTCATTCTAATATAATAACACAAATACGAGCCTTAGGTCATTACTATGGTCAAATCCGGAAACTATAATTTCGAAAACAAAACGTTTATTCTTTCAGTAAAATACGGAACCGTTCCGTATTTTATCAAACGGGTGGCATCCATAAGTCTAAATATTGCTGTTACATTGCACAACCTTCAATGTTGTCATAATTACGTAAAATTCTGGCAAATTAGTTCGCAACGAGCCAGGCTGCCCAAAATGTTGCATATACCCTGACTCTGCGTGCAATGAACGCAAGAAAGTGCCAATTTTCCTAGTTAAATATTGCCTGCTAACCTGGATTTCTTAACTAAATATGCAAGTTTAAAAGAATATATTGATCTATTGATTTTAAGAAAGGCATTGATGTTTATGGTTTGGTACATTCGTGCAACGATTGTGCTTTTTCCGCAAATGCGCTTTTGTTAAATCATCCCACGTTTGGTGAAGTTGGCTGTCTTTGTTAGGAAGAAATGGTCTTCACACAGTTCGCAACGCGCCAGGTGGCCCAAACTGCTGCATATACCCTGACTCTGTTGCACAGTACGCAAGATAAGTGACACAATTTCCCTAGTTAAAATAAATTCATGTTAGCAGGCAATATCAACTAAATATGCAGGTTTAAAAATATATACTTGTGTCTTGATTTTAAGAAAGGTGTTGATGTTTATGGTTAGGTACACATTGGTGCAACGATAGTGCTTTTTTGCGAATGCGCTTGTTAAATCACCCATTTGGCGAAGTAGGCTGTGATTCAATGATAAATTAACAGGCACCGCATCGATTATATGCAACGCAGGACAAGCTAGATAAACTACTAATATCATCAACCATGTGTAGTTACCTAGTGATTATGTTAAGATTGATAGTTTTTTATAAGATACATTTAATGCTAGCTAGCACCTTCGCTCCTTGCTGCACTCACATAACAGGTAGTCAGTCTGCCACGCAGTCTCCTCGTGGAGTGCAATGTAATCGGCCATGATCGGTGTTCAAAAATGGCGAATACCGATTGTTATGAAAACTTGAAATCGGCCATTCCGATTAAATCGGTCGACCTCTAATATAAACTCAGCAAAAAAAGAAACGTCCCTTTTTCAGGACCCTGTCTTTCAAAGATAATTTGTAAAAACCCAAATAACTTCAGATCTTCATTGTAAAGGGTTGAAACACTGTTTCCATGCTTGTTCAATTAACCATAAACAATTAATGAACATGCACCTGTGGAACGGTCGTTAAGACAAAGAGCTTATAGACGGTAGGCAATTAAGGTCCCAGTTATGAAAACTTAGGACACTAAAGAGGCCTTTCTACGGACTCTGAAAAACACCAAAAGAAAGATACCCAGGGTCCCTGCTCATCTGCGTGAACGTGCCTTAGGCATGCTGCAAGGAGGCATGGGGCCTGCAGATGTGGCCAGGGCAATAAATTGCAATGTCCGTGCTGTGAGACACCTAACACAGCGCTACAGGGATACAGGACGGACAGCTGATCGTCCTCGCAGTGGCAGACCACGTGTAACACCTGCACAGGATCGGTACATCCGGACATCACACCTACGGGACAGGTACAGGATGGCAACAACTGCCCGAGTTACACCAGGAACGCACAATCCCTCCATCAGTGCTCAGACAGTCCGCACTGAGAGAGGCTGAACTGAGGGGTTTTAGGCCTGTTGTAAGGCAGGTCCTCACCAGACATCACCGGCAACAATGGCGCCTATGGGCACAAACCCACCATCGCTGGACCAGAACGGACTGGCAAAAAGTGCTCTTCACTGAGGAGTAACTGTTTTGTCTCACCAGGGGTGATGGTCAGATTCGCGTTTATCGTCGAAGGAATGAGAGTTACACCAAGGCCTGTACTCTGGAGCGGGATCGATTTGGAGGTGGAGGGTCCGTCATGGTCTGGGGAGGTGTGTCACAGCATCATTGGACTGAGCTTGTTGTCATTGCAGGCAATCTCAACACTTCACATTACAGGGAAGACATCCTCCTTCCTCATGTGGTACTCTTCCTGCAGGCTCATCCTGACATGACCCTCCAGCATGACAATGCCACCAGCCATACTGCTCGTTCTGTGCATGATTTCCTGCAAGACAGGAATGTCAGTGTTCTGCCATGGCCAGCAAAGAGCTCAGATCTCAATCCCATTGAGCACGTCTGGGACCTGTTGGATCGGAGGGTGAGGGCAAGGTGCATTCCCTTCAGAAATGTCTGGGGACTTGCAGGTGCCTTGGTGGAAGAGTGGGGTAACATCTCAAAGCAAGACCTGGCAAGTCTGGTGCAGTCCATGAGGAGGAGATGCACTGCAGTACTTAATGCAGCTGGTGGCCACACCAGATACTGACTGTTACTTTTGATTTTGACCCCCCCTTTGTTCAGGGACACATTATTCAATTTCTGTTAGTCAAATGTCTGTGGAACTTGTTAAGTTTATGTCTCAGTTGTGTAAAAATTTGTATGAACATAATAAGATTCAACATGTTAAGTTTGCTGAAAAAAAACGCAGTTGACAGTGAGAGGACGTTTTTTTTCTTCTGAGTTTATATAACACAGGGCTGTAACCCAAACAAAGAGCGAGGTGTAAACCTCTAATAAATACACTGAACGAGACCCGTAATAACAAGAGCACACTAACACGGTAACAACAGAGCACAGGTACTTATAAGACCAACGGACATGGAACAATAATCATCAAGGACAATGGGGAACAGAGGGCACATATATAACATACTAATCAGGGGGAATGGGAACCAGGTGTGTGCAATCAGACAAGACAGTCCGGGCTGGGTGGTAATGAAACCAGTTCAGTGATGCCTAGAAGGCCGGTGACGTAGACCTCCGGAGCTGGTGAACGGAATTAGCAGCAGTACCGGGGAATCTGTGACACTATGTAAACATCAACCCTCATGGGTAGGTTTGAGAGAGTTCTGCTAATATGAGTGGTATTTAGTGTTAGTTTGTCCTTTACCCTCATAAAACAACACAGCTTCCAATATTACATTCCTGCTTTTCACAGGACCGTAAAACACACACACACACACACTCGCACACACACTCGCGCACACACACACACACACACACACACACACACACACACACACACACACACACACACACACACACACACACACACACACACACACACACACACACACACACACACACACACACACACACACACACACACACACACACACACACACACACACACACACACACACAGTCAATGGGGATGGGGATGGGAACATCTGTTCCAGGGATGTGAGGTGGATGTCTTTGATGTTTTACTACGCTTACCAAGGAGGGGAACCCCTCCCCCATATGTTACTGGGTTTCATTTCCGTCTAAACTTGGGCTGGATTCCATTCTGAAATTTGTTTGCCCTTTTCCTTTGATGACTTAGTATAGTAGACGACTAGGACAACCTACTGAAGGCTTTCTACTGTTGTCTGTTGTCATGTGTTTTTTAAAGAACATGTAGGGTCACTTCCAGAGGGAGGGGTTTAGACGAGGGGATGAGTAAAGCTGTCAACATAGAGACACAGTCACTACTTGAGCCTTGCCATTCACATTCCAAAACATAGATTAGGAAATGTGCTTGGAATTCATATCGACAAATCCACCCTGCAATTGGCCGCTAATTAAAGCACACCCATAAACACACATTGAGCTACCGGCTGAAGCATGCTTCTCTTCCTGTTGGTATTGATTGCGCAAACAATTGATTCATCAAACATGGGATACCCCTTCCCTTGAAATATGAGCTTAGCATCTGGACTCATTCCGGTGAGGAATGAATGAATGAATGTATTTGTGTTAGTGTAATTCGATGGTAGTGTTCATAGATGGTAGTGTTCATAGATGGTAGTGTTAATAGATGCTAGTGTTAAAAGATGCTAGTGTTAAAAGATGCTAGTGTTAATAGATGCTAGTGTTCATAGATGTTAGTGTTAATAGATGTTAGTGTTAATAGATGTTAGTGTTAATAGATGCTAGTGTTAATAGATGCTAGTGTTAATAGATGCTAGTGTTAATAGATGCTAGTGTTAATAGATGCTAGTGTTAATAGATGCTAGTGTTAATAGATGCTAGTGTTAATAGATGCTAGTGTTAATAGATGCTAGTGTTAATAGATGCTAGTGTTAATAGATGCTAGTGTTAATAGATGCTAGTGTTAATAGATGCTAGTGTTAATAGATGCTAGTGTTAATAGATGCTAGTGTTAATAGATGCTAGTGTTCATAGATGTTAGTGTTCATAGATGTTAGTGTTCATAGATGTTAGTGTTCATAGATGTTAGTGTTCATAGATGCTAGTGTTCATAGATGCTAGTGTTCATAGATGCTAGTGTTCATAGATGCTAGTGTTAATAGATGCTAGTGTTAATAGGTGCTAGTGTTAATAGATTTACATTTAACATTTACATTTAAGTCATTTAGCAGACGCTCTTATCCAGCGCGACTTACAAATTGGTGCATTCACCTTATGATATCCAGTGGAACAGCCACTTTACAATAGTGCATCTATTGTTAGATGCACTAATAGATGCTAGTGTTGTTTTGTTTGTGTGTATGACTGTCTCTGTGCATGTTTCTCTCTCTCTCAATTAATTTCAATTAAATTCAAGGGGCTTTATTGGCATGGGAAACATATGTTAACATTGCCAAAGCAAGTGAAGTAGATAATATGCAAAAGTGAAATAAACAATAAAAATGAACAGTAAATATTACACTCATAGAAGTTCCAAAAGAATAAAGACATTAAAAATATCATTATGTCTATATACAGTGTTGTAACGATGTGCAAATAGTTAAAGTACAAAAGGGAAAATAAATAAGCATAAATATGGGTTGTATTTACAATATTGTTTGTTCTTCACTGGTTGCCCTTTTCTTGTGGCAGCAGGTTACACATTTTGCTGCTGTGATTGCACACTGGTATTTCACCCTATAGATATGGGAGTTTATAAACATCGGGTTTGTTTTCGAATTCTTTGTGGATCTGTGTAATCTGAGGGAAGTATGTCTCTCTAATATGGTCATACATTTGGCAGGTGGTTAGGAAGTGCAGCTCAGTTTTCACCTCATTTTGTGGGCAGTGAGCACATAGCCTGTCTTCTATGGAGAGCCAGGTCTGCCTCTCTCTGTCCCTCTCTCTCTCTTTCTGTCCCTCTCTTTCTATCCCTCTCTTTCTCTCTGTCCCTCTCTCTCTTTCTATCCATCTCTTTCTCTCTGTCCCTCTCTCTCTCTCTGTCCCTCTCTCTCTCTCTGTCCCTCTCTCTCTCTCTGTCCCTCTCTCTCTCTCTGTCCCTCTCTCTCTCTCTGTCCCTCTCTCTCTCTCTGTCCCTCTCTCGCTCCGTCCATCTCTCTCTGTGTGTGAATGGGAGAATGAGATCCCTGCTCTCCCCTCCACTCTGCTCTGTGACGCTGATGTTTAGGCCAAGGTATGTATAGTTTATTGTGTGTTCTAGTGCAACGGTGTCTATATTAAATTTGTGTTTGTGGTTCTCTCTCTCTCTCTCTCTCTGTCCCCCTCTCTCTCTCTCTCTCTGCCCCCCTCTCTCTCTGTCCCTCTTTCTCTGTCCCTCTTTCTCTGTCCCTCTCTCTGTCCATCTCTCTCTGTGTGTGAATGGGAGAATGAGATCCCTGCTTTCCCCTCTACTCTGCTCCGTGACATCATCATAGCAACGGAAGGGATGGAGGTAGGAAATGTAGGGCAGAGTGGGGAGAGGAGGAGGAGGAGGAGGGGGTTCAGTGTGTCCTGGCCTTTGCAAGCTGTTACAACAGACAACCTTCTCACTCTTTCCATCTTCAAATCTCTATCTCCACTTCTCCCTCCCTCTCCAGCTCCCCCTCTCCCCCCCACTCTCTCCATCTCTTCCTCCCTTCTTGTATTCACCCAGTGCGTGCCTGTTCATTTTGTCTATCGGTGTGTGGTAGAGAGCTCCCCTGCCCCCCAGCAATGCATTTCTGACTCTCAGTCAACCTCGTCTGAGAGATGGTCTTTAGATAAAGAAATCATGTCATCTGTGTGTGTTTAGTGTGAGTGCAACACAGATGTATGTGTGTGTGTGGTGTGTCGAGAGGTCTGAAATCCTCTGGGAGGCTCTTTCCTCCTTCCCAGGCTAATTTGCTGTGGGATGAGTGAAGTTTAAGAGCAAGGGTAGTCTTGGTAACAATTGCTGCCATCTGTGTGAGTAGTGTGTGCGTGTACACGTGCATGTGTGAAAGGATGGAGCAGCCTGCGGGCTTAATGCTTCATTCAACTAAATGTTGAATGATTTATTTAATACTCAGCAGAATGGGAAGGTTACTGGGTTACACTGGAAGACTTCCACAGCATTACGAATCTAGAAAGAGACACTTCAGTCCATTCTCTACGTGGACATTCCAGGACAGGAGAGTACTGTTGATATACTCTGTCATACTGTATACTAAAACCTCTCCTGTCTGCAGTCCAACCCTTAGACAACATGGCTCCCTACAAGCCACAACCCTAGTGGCTCACAACACGAGGGTTGTGGGTTTGATAAAATGTATGCACTCTGGATAAGAGCGTCTGCTAAATGATCAAAAAATGTCAAATGTAAAGAGAAGGGCAAGGAGAGGAGTAGAGTGGGGCGGGATCAGGGGAGGACCGGCAGAAGGGTGGGAGGTTTGAGATAAGGATAAGAGACAGGCTAGCAGGGGTCTGAGGTGAACGTTACTCCCTCTGATAGCAGAAGAGGACTTCGGGGAGAGGAGAGACTGAATCATTTGTGGTAGTCCCAGACAGTCTAATAATAGAGGGTTCTCCTGGCTGTAGGGTTCTCCTGGCTGTAGGGTTCTCCTGGCTGTAGGGTTCTCCTGGCTGTAGGGTTCTCCTGGCTATAGGGTTCTCCTGGCTGTAGGGTTCTCCTGGCTGTAGGGTTCTCCTGGCTGTAGGGTTCTCCTGGCTGTAGGGTTCTCCTGGCTGTAGGGTTCTCCTGGCTGTAGGGTTCTCCTGGCTGTAGGGTTCTTCTGGCTATAGGGTTCTCCGGGCTATAGGGTTCTCCTGGCTGTTGGGTTCTCCTGGCTGTAGGGTTCTCTTGGCTTTAGGGTTCTCTTGGCTTTAGGGTTCTCTTGGCTGTAGGGTTCTCTCTGGCTGTAGGGCTCTCTCTGGCTGTAGGGCTCTCTCTGGCTGTAGGGCTCTCTCTGGCTGTAGGGCTCTCTCTGGCTGTAGGGCTCTCTCTGGCTGTAGGGCTCTCTCTGGCTGTAGGGCTCTCCTGGCTATGGGGTTCTCTTGGCTATGGGGTTCTCCTGGCTGTAGGGTTCTCTTGGCTATGGGGTTCTCTTGGCTGTAAGGTTCTCTCTTGGCTGTAGGGCTCTCTCTTGGCTGTAGGGCTCTCTCTTGGCTGTAGGGCTCTCTCTTGGTTGTAGGGCTCTCTCTTGGTTGTAGGGCTCTCTCTTGGTTGTAGGGCTCTCTCTTGGTTGTAGGGCTCTCTCTTGGTTGTAGGGCTCTCTCTCGGTTGTAGGGCTCTCTCGGTTGTAGGGCTCTCTCGGTTGTAGGGCTCTCTCGGTTGTAGGGCTCTCTCGGCTGTAGGGCTCTCTCGGCTGTGGGGCTCTCTCGGCTGTGGGGCTCTCTCGGCTATGGGGTTCTCTCGGCTATGGGGTTCTCTCGGCTATGGGGTTCTCTCGGCTATGGGGTTCTCTCGGCTATGGGGTTCTCTCGGCTATGGGTTTCTCTCGGCTGTAGGGGTCTCTCGGCTGTAGGGGTCTCTTGGCTGTAGGGGTCTCTTGGCTGTAGGGTTCTCTCTTGGCTGTAGGGTTCTCTCTTGGCTGTAGGGTTCTCTCTTGGCTGTAGGGTTCTCTCTTGGCAGTAGGGTTTTCTCTTGGCAGTAGGGTTCTCTCTTGGCAGTAGGGTTCTCTCTTGGCTGTAGGGCTCTCTCTTGGCTGTAGGGCTCTCTCTTGGCAGTAGGGCTCTCTCTTGGCTGTAGGGCTCTCTCTTGGCTGTAGGGCTCTCTCTTGGCTGTAGGGCTCTCTCTTGGCTGTAGGGTTCTCTCTTGGCTGTAGGGCTCTCTCTTGGCAGTAGGGTTTTTCTCTTGGCAGTAGGGTTTTCTCTTGGCAGTAGGGTTTTCTCTTGGCAGTAGGGTTTTCTCTTGGCAGTAGGGTTCTACTGGGTGTAGGGTTCTCTTGGCTGTAGGGTTCTCTCTTGGCTGTAGGGCTCTCTCTTGGCTGTAGGGCTCTCTCTTGGCAGTAGGGTTTTCTCTTGGCAGTAGGGTTTTCTCTTGGCAGTAGGGTTTTCTCTTGGCAGTAGGGTTCTACTGGGTGTAGGGTTCTCTTGGCAGTAGGGTTCTACTGGGTGTAGGGCTCTCTCTTGGCTGTAGCGTTCTACTGGCTGTTGGGCTCTCTAGGCCATGTTGCTCGCTTGGCTATAGGGCTCTCTTGGTTGTAGGGTTCTTTTGGCAGTAGGGTTCTCCTGGCTATGGAGTTCTCTTGGCAGTAGGGTTCTACTGGCAGTAGGGTTCTACTGGCTGTAGGGTTCTCTTGGCTATGGGTATCTCTTGGCTATGGGGTTCTCTTGGCTATGGGGTTCTCTTGGCTGTAGGGGTCTCTTGGCTGTAGGGGTCTCTTGGCTGTAGGGGTCTCTTGGCTGTAGGGTTCTCTTGGCTGTAGGGTTCTCTTGGCAGTAGGGTTCTCTCTTGGCTGTAGGGTTTGCTCTTGGCAGTAGGGTTTTCTCTTGGCAGTAGGGTTTTCTCTTGGCAGTAGGGTTTTCTCTTGGCAGTAGGGTTTTCTCTTGGCAGTAGGGTTTTCTCTTGGCAGTAGGGTTTTCTCTTGGCAGTAGGGTTTTCTCTTGGCAGTAGGGTTTTCTCTTGGCAGTAGGGTTTTCTCTTGGCAGTAGGGTTTTCTCTTGGCAGTAGGGTTTTCTCTTGGCAGTAGGGTTTTCTCTTGGCAGTAGGGTTTTCTCTTGGCAGTAGGGTTTTCTCTTGGCAGTAGGGTTTTCTCTTGGCAGTAGGGTTTTCTCTTGGCAGTAGGGTTTTCTCTTGGCAGTAGGGTTTTCTCTTGGCAGTAGGGTTTTCTCTTGGCAGTAGGGTTTTCTCTTGGCAGTAGGGTTTTCTCTTGGCAGTAGGGTTTTCTCTTGGCAGTAGGGTTTTCTCTTGGCTGTAGGGTTTTCTCTTGGCTGTAGGGTTTTCTCTTGGCTGTAGGGTTTTCTCTTGGCTGTAGGGTTTTCTCTTGGCTGTAGGGTTTTCTCTTGGCTGTAGGGTTTTCTCTTGGCTGTAGGGTTTTCTCTTGGCTGTAGGGTTTTCTCTTGGCTGTAGGGTTTTCTCTTGGCTGTAGGGTTTTCTCTTGGCTGTAGGGTTTTCTCTTGGCTGTAGGGTTTTTTCTTGGCTGTAGGGTTTTCTCTTGGCTGTAGGGTTTTCTCTTGGCTGTAGGGTTTTCTCTTGGCTGTAGGGTTTTCTCTTGGCTGTAGGGTTTTCTCTTGGCTGTAGGGTTTTCTCTTGGCTGTAGGGTTTTCTCTTGGCTGTAGGGTTTTCTCTTGGCTGTAGGGTTTTCTCTTGGCTGTAGGGTTTTCTCTTGGCTGTAGGGTTCTCTCTTGACAGTAGGGTTCTCTCTTGACAGTAGGGTTCTCTCTTGACAGTAGGGTTCTCTCTTGGCAGTAGGGTTCTCTCTTGGCAGTAGGGTTCTCTCTTGGCAGTAGGGTTCTACTGGCTGTAGGGTTCTCTTGGCTGTAGGGCTCTCTCTTGGCAGTGGGGTTCTCTAGGCCGTTTGGCTCTCTAGGCCATGTTGCTCACTTGGCTATAGGGCTCTCTTGGCTGTAGGGTTCTTTTGGCAGTAGGGTTCTCCTGGCTATGGGGTTCTCTTTGCAGTAGGGTTCTACTGGCTGTAGGGTTCTCTTGGCTGTAGGGTTCTCTTGGCTGTAGGGTTCTCTTGGCTGTAGGGCTCTCTCTTGGCTGTAGGGCTCTCTCTTGGCTGTAGGGCTCTCTCTTGGCTGTAGGGCTCTCTCTTGGCTGTAGGGCTCTCTCTTGGCAGTAGGGCTCTCTCTTGGCAGTAGGGCTCTCTCTTGGCAGTAGGGCTCTCTTTTGGCCGTAGGGTTCTGTTGGCCGTAGGGTTCTGTTGGCCGTAGGGTTCTGTTGGCCGTAGGGTTCTGTTGGCCGTAGGGTTCTGTTGGCCGTAGGGTTCTGTTGGCCGTAGGGTTCAGTGCTCTCTCTTGGCTTTAGGATTCTCTTGGTTGTAGGGGTCTCTTGGGTGTAGTGCTCTCTCTTGGCTGTAGGGTTCTCTCTTGGCTGTAGGGCTCTCTCTTGGCTGTAGGGCTCTCTCTTGGCTGTAGGGCTCTCTCTTGGCTGTAGGGCTCTCTCTTGGCTGTAGGGCTCTCTCTTGGCTGTAGGGCTCTCTCTTGGCTGTAGGGCTCTCTCTTGGCTGTAGGGTTCTCTCTTGGCAATAGGTTCTCTCTTGGCTATTGGGTTCTCTTGGCTGTAGGGCTCTCTTGGCTGAAATGTTCTCTCTTGGCTGTAAGGCTCTCTCTTGGCTGTAAGGCTCTCTCTTGGCTGTAAGGCTCTCTCTTGGCTGTAAGGTTCTCTCTTGGCTGTAAGGTTCTCTCTTGGCTGTAAGGTTCTCTCTTGGCTGTAGGGCTCTCTCTTGGCTGTAGGGCTCTCTCTTGACTGTAGGGCTCTCTCTTGGCTGTAGGGCTCTCTCGGTTGTAGGGCTCTCTCGGTTGTAGGGCTCTCTCGGCTGTAGGGCTCTCTCGGCTGTAGGGCTCTCTCGGCTGTAGGGCTCTCTCGGCTGTAGGGCTCTCTCGGCTGTAGGGCTCTCTCGGCTGTAGGGCTCTCTCTTGGCTGTAGGGCTCTCTCTTGGCTGTAGGGCTCTCTCTTGGCTGTAGGGCTCTCTCTTGGCTGTAGGGCTCTCTCTTGGCTGTAGGGTTCTCTCTTGGCCTTAAGGTTCTCTCTTGGCCTTAAGGTTCTCTCTTGGCCTTAAGGTTCTCTCTTGGCTGTAAGGTTCTCTCTTGGCTGTAAGGTTCTCTCTTGGCTGTAAGGCTCTCTCTTGGTTGTAGGGCTCTCTCTTGGTTGTAGGGCTCTCTCTTGGTTGTAGGGCTCTCTCTTGGTTGTAGGGCTCTCTCTTGGTTGTAGGGCTCTCTCTTGGTTGTTGGGCTCTCTCTTGGTTGTAGGGCTCTCTCGGTTGTAAGGTTCTCTCTTGGCTGTAGGGCTCTCTATTGGCTGTAGGGTTCTCTTGGCTGTAGGGTTCTCTTGGCTGAGGGGTCTCTTGGCTGTAGGGTTCTCTAGGCCATGTTGCTCACTTGGCTATAGGGCTCTCTCTTGGCTGTAGGGCTCTCTCTTGGCTGTAGGGCTCTCTTACCTGTAGGGCTCTCTTACCTGTAGGGTTCTCTTGGCTGTAGGGTTCTCTTGGCTGTAGGGTTCTCTTGGCTGTAGGGTTCTCTCTTGGCTGTAGGGTTTTCTCTTGGCAGTAGGGTTTTCTCTTGGCTGTAGGGTTTTCTCTTGGCAGTAGGGTTTTCTCTTGGCAGTAGGGTTCTACTGGGTGTAGGGTTCTCTTGGCAGTAGGGTTCTACTGGGTGTAGGGCTCTCTCTTGGCTGTAGGGTTCTACTGGCTGTAGGGCTCTCTCTTGGCAGTAGGGTTCTCTCTTGGCTGTAGGGTTCTCTCTTGGCTGTAGGTCTCTCTCTTGGATCTAGGGCTCTCTCTTGGCTGTTGGGCTCTCTAGGCCATGTTGCTCACTTGGCTATAGGGCTCTCTTGGTTGTAGGGTTCTTTTGGCAGTAGGGTTCTCCTGGCTATGGAGCTCTCTTGGCAGTAGGGTTCTACTGGCTGTAGGGTTCTACTGGCTGTAGGGTTCTCTTGGCTATGGGGTTCTCTTGGCTATGGGGTTCTCTTGGCTGTAGGGTTCTCTTGGCTGTAGGGTTCTCTTGGCTGTAGGGTTCTCTTGGCTGTAGGGTTCTCTTGGCTGTAGGGTTCTCTTGGCTGTAGGGTTCTCTTGGCTGTAGGGTTCTCTCTTGGCTGTAGGGTTCTCTCTTGGCAGTAGGGTTTTCTCTTGGCAGTAGGGTTTTCTCTTGGCAGTAGGGTTTTCTCTTGGCAGTAGGGTTTTCTCTTGGCAGTAGGGTTTTCTCTTGGCAGTAGGGTTTTCTCTTGGCAGTAGGGTTCTACTGACTGTAGGGCTCTCTCTTGACAGTAGGGCTCTCTCTTGGCAGTAGGGCTCTCTCTTGGCTGTAGGTCTCTCTCTTGGGTGTAGGTCTCTCTCTTGGGTGTAGGTCTCTCTCTTGGCTGTAGGGCTCTCTAGGCCATGTTGCTCACTTGTCTATAGGGCTCTCTTGGTTGTAGGGTTCTTTTGGCAGTAGGGTTCTCCTGGCTATGGGGTTCTCCTGGCTATGGGGTTCTCCTGGCTATGGGGTTCTCTTGGCAGTAGGGCTCTCTCTTGGCTGTAGGGCTCTCTCTTGGCTGTAGGGCTCTCTCTTGGCTGTAGGGCTCTCTCTTGGCTGTAGGGCTCTCTCTTGGCTATAGGGTTCTCTTGGCTGTAGGGCTCTCTCTTGGCTGTAGGGTTCTGTTGGCCGTAGGGTTCTCTTGCGTGTAGTGCTCTCTCTTGGGTGTAGTGCTCTCTCTTGGCTGTAGGTTTCTCTCTTGGCTGTAGGTTTCTCTCTTGGCTGTAGGGTTCTCTCTTGGCTGTAGGGTTCTCTCTTGGCTGTAAGGTTCTCTCTTGGCTGTAAGGTTCTCTCTTGGCTGTAAGGTTCTCTCTTGGCTGTAAGGTTCTCTCGGCTTTAAGGTTCTCTCTTGGCTGTAAGGTTCTCTCTTGGCTGTAGGGCTCTCTATTGGCTGTAGGGTTCTCTTGGCTGTAGGGTTCTCTTGGCTGAGGGGTCTCTTGGCTGTAGGGTTCTCTAGGCCATGTTGCTCACTTGGCTATAGGGCTCTCTCTTGGCTGTAGGGCTCTCTCTTGGCTGTAGGGCTCTCTTACCTGTAGGGCTCTCTTGGCTGTAGGGTTCTCTTGGCTGTAGGGTTCTCTTGGCTGTTGGGTTCTCTCTTGGCTGTAGGGTTTTCTCTTGGCAGTAGGGTTTTCTCTTGGCAGTAGGGTTTTCTCTTGGCAGTAGGGTTTTCTCTTGGCAGTAGGGTTTTCTCTTGGCAGTAGGGTTTTCTCTTGGCAGTAGGGTTTTCTCTTGGCAGTAGGGTTTTCTCTTGGCAGTAGGGTTTTCTCTTGGCAGTAGGGTTTTCTCTTGGCAGTAGGGTTCTACTGGCTGTAGGGTTCTACTGGCTGTAGGGCTCTCTCTTGGCAGTAGGGCTCTCTCTTGGCTGTAGGGCTCTCTCTTGGGTGTAGGTCTCTCTCTTGGGTGTAGGTCTCTCTCTTGGGTGTAGGTCTCTCTCTTGGGTGTAGGTCTCTCTCTTGGCTGTAGGGCTCTCTAGGCCATGTTGCTCACTTGTCTATAGGGCTCTCTTGGTTGTAGGGTTCTTTTGGCAGTAGGGTTCTCCTGGCTATGGGGTTCTCCTGGCTATGGGGTTCTCTTGGCAGTAGGGCTCTCTCTTGGCTGTAGGGCTCTCTCTTGGCTGTAGGGCTCTCTCTTGGCTGTAGGGCTCTCTCTTGGCTGTAGGGCTCTCTCTTGGCTGTAGGGTTCTGTTGGCCGTAGGGTTCTGTTGGCCGTAGTGTTCAGTGCTCTCTCTTGGCTGTAGGATTCTCTTGGTTGTAGGGGTCTCTTGCGTGTAGTGCTCTCTCTTGGGTGTAGTATTCTCTCTTGGCTGTAGGGTTCTCTCTTGGCTGTAGGGTTCTCTCTTGGCTGTAGGGTTCTCTCTTGGCTGTAGGGTTCTCTCTTGGCTGTAGGGTTCTCTCTTGGCTGTAGGGTTCTCTCTTGGCTGTAAGGTTCTCTCTTGGCTGTAAGGTTCTCTCTTGGCTGTAAGGTTCTCTCTTGGCTGTAAGGTTCTCTCTTGGCTGTAAGGTTCTCTCTTGGCTGTAAGGTTCTCTCTTGGCTGTAAGGTTCTCTCTTGGCTGTAAGGTTCTCTCGGCTTTAAGGTTCTCTCGGCTGTAAGGTTCTCTCTTGGCTGTAGGGCTCTCTATTGGCTGTAGGGTTCTCTTGGCTGTAGGGTTCTCTTGGCTGAGGGGTCTCTTGGCTGTAGGGTTCTCTCTTGGCTGTAGGGTTCTCTCTTGGCTGTAGGTCTCTCTCTTGGATCTAGGGCTCTCTCTTGGCTGTTGGGCTCTCTAGGCCATGTTGCTCACTTGGCTATAGGGCTCTCTCTTAGCTGCAGGGTTCTCTTGGCTGTAGGGCTCTCTCTTGTCTGTAGGGCTCTCTCTTGTCTGTACGGTTCTCTCTTGGCTGTAGAGCTCTCTCTTGGCTGTAGGGCTCTCTCTTGGCTGTGGGGCTCTCTGGGCTGTAGGGTTCTCTGGGCTGTAGGGTTCTCTGGGCTGTAGGGTTCTCTGGGCTGTAGGGTTCTCTGGGCTGTAGGGTTCTCTGGGCTGTAGGGTTCTCTGGGCTGTAGGGCTCTCTGGGCTGTAGGGCTCTCTGGGCTGTAGGGCTCTCTGGGCTCTAGGGCTCTCTGGGCTGTAGGGCTCTCTAGGCCATGTTGCTCACTTGCCTATAGGGCTCTCTCTTAGCTGTAGGGTTCTCTTGGCTGTAGGGCTCTCTCTTGGCTATAGGGCTCTCTTGGCTGTAGGATTCTCTTGGCTGTAGGATTCTCTTGGCTGTAGGTTTCTCTTGGCTGTAGGTTTCTCTTGGTTGTAGGGCTCTCTCTTGGTTGTAGGGCTCTCTCTTGGTTGTAGGGCTCTCTCTTGGTTGTAGGGCTCTCTCTTGGTTGTAGGGTTCTCTTTTGGTTGTAGGGCTCTCTCTTGGTTGTAGGGCTCTCTCTTGGTTGTAGGGCTCTCTCTTGGTTGTAGGGTTGTCTCTTGGCTGTAGGGCTCTCTCTTGGCTGTAGGGCTCTCTCTTGGCTGTAGGGCTCTCTCTTGGCTGTAGGGCTCTCTCTTGGCTGTAGGGCTCTCTCTTGTCAGTAGGGCTCTCTCTTGTCAGTAGGGCTCTCTCTTGTCAGTAGGGCTCTCTCTTGTCTGTAGGGCTCTCTCTTGTCTGTAGGGCTCTCTCTTGTCTGTAGGGCTTTCTCTTGGCTGTTGGGTTTTCTCTTGGCTGTTGGGTTTTCTCTTGGCTGTAGGGTTTTCTCTTGGCTGTAGGGTTTTCTCTTGGCTGTAGGGTTTTCTCTTGGCTTTAGGGTTTTCTCTTGGCTGTAGGGTTTTCTCTTGGCTGTAGGGTTTTCTCTTGGCTGTAGGGTTTTCTCTTGGCTGTAGGGTTTTCTCTTGGCTGTAGGGTTTTCTCTTGGCTGTAGGGTTTTCTCTTGGCTGTAGGGTTTTCTCTTGGCTGTAGGGTTTTCTCTTGGCTGTAGGGTTTTCTCTTGGCTGTAGGGTTTTCTCTTGGCTGTAGGGTTTTCTCTTGGCTGTAGGGTTTTCTCTTGGCTGTAGGGTTTTCTCTTGGCTGTAGGGTTTTCTCTTGGCTGTAGGGTTTTCTCTTGGCTGTAGGGTTTTCTCTTGGCTGTAGGGTTTTCTCTTGGCTGTAGGGTTTTCTCTTGGCTGTAGGGTTTTCTCTTGGCTGTAGGGTTTTCTCTTGGCTGTAGGGTTTTCTCTTGGCTGTAGGGTTTTCTCTTGGCTGTAGGGTTTTCTCTTGGCTGTAGGGTTTTCTCTTGGCTGTAGGGTTTTCTCTTGGCTGTAGGGTTTTCTCTTGGCTGTAGGGTTTTCTCTTGGCTGTAGGGTTTTCTCTTGGCTGTAGGGTTTTCTCTTGGCTGTAGGGTTTTCTCTTGGCTGTAGGGTTTTCTCTTGGCTGTAGGGTTTTCTCTTGGCTGTAGGGTTCTCTCTTGGCTGTAGGGTTTTCTCTTGGCTGTAGGGTTCTCTCTTGGCAGTAGGGTTCTCTCTTGGCAGTAGGGTTCTCTCTTGGCTGTAGGGTTCTCTAGGCCATGTTGCTCACTTGGCTATAGGGCTCTCTTGGCTGTAGGGTTCTTTTGGCAGTAGGGTTCTCCTGGCTATGGGGTTCTCTTTGCAGTAGGGTTCTATTGGCTGTAGGGCTCTCTCTTGGCTGTAGGGCTCTCTCTTGGCTGTAGGGCTCTCTCTTGGCTGTAGGGCTCTCTCTTGGCTGTAGGGCTCTCTTGGCTTTCGGGCTCTCTCTTGGCAGTAGGGCTCTCTTTTGGCAGTAGGGCTCTCTTTTGGCTGTAGGGTTCTGTTGGCCGTAGGGTTCTGTTGGCCGTAGGGTTCAGTGCTCTCTCTTGGCTTTAGGATTCTCTTGGTTGTAGGGGTCTCTTGGGTGTAGTGCTCTCTCTTGGGTGTAGTGCTCTCTCTTGGCTGTAGGGTTCTCTCTTGGCTGTAGGGTTCTCTCTTGGCTGTAGGGCTCTCTCTTGGCTGTAGGGCTCTCTCTTGGCTGTAGGGCTCTCTCTTGGCTGTAGGGCTCTCTCTTGGCTGTAGGGCTCTCTCTTGGCTGTAGGGCTCTCTCTTGGCTGTAGGGCTCTCTTGGCTGTAGGGCTCTCTTGGCTGTAGGGCTCTCTTGGCTGAAATGTTCTCTCTTGGCTGAAATGTTCTCTCTTGGCTGAAATGTTCTCTCTTGGCTGCAGGGCTCTCTCTTGGCTGCAGGGCTCTCTCTTGGCTGCAGGGCTCTCTCTTGGCTGTAGGGCTCTCTCTTGGCTGTAGGGCTCTCTCTTGGCTGTAGGGCTCTCTCTTGGCTGTAGGGCTCTCTCTTGGCTGTAGGGCTCTCTCTTGGCTATGTGGCTCTCTCTTGGCTATGTGGTTCTGTTGGCTGTAGGGTTCTGTTGGCCGTAGGGTTCAGTGCTCTCTCTGGGCTCTCTCTTGGCTGTAGGGCTCTCTCTTGGCTGTAGGGCTCTCTCTTGGCTGTAGGGCTCTCTCTTGGCTGTAGGGCTCTCTCTTGGCTGTAGGGCTGCCTCTTGGCTGTAGGGCTGCCTCTTGGCTGTAGGGTTCTGTTGGCTGTAGGGCTCTCTCTTGGCTGTAGGGCTCTCTCTTGGCTGTAGGGCTCTCTCTTGGCTGTAGGGCTCTCTCTTGGCTGTAGGGCTCTCTCTTGGCTGTAGGGCTCTCTCTTGGCTGTAGGGCTCTCTCTTGGCTGTAGGGCTCTCTCTTGGCTGTAGGGCTCTCTCTTGGCTGTAGGGCTCTCTCTTGGCTGTAGGGCTCTCTCTTGGCTGTAGGGCTCTCTCTTGGCTGTAGGGCTGCCTCTTGGCTGTAGGGCTGCCTCTTGGCTGTAGGGCTGCCTCTTGGCTGTAGGGCTTTCTAGGCTATGTGGCTCTCTTGGCTATATGTCACTCTTGGCTGTTGGGTTCTCTCTTGGCTATTGGGTTCTCTCTTGGCAATAGGTTCTCTCTTGGCTATTGGGTTCTCTTGGCTGTAGGGCTCTCTTGGCTGTAGGGCTCTCTTGGCTGTAGGGCTCTCTTGGCTGAAATGTTCTCTCTTGGCTGAAATGTTCTCTCTTGGCTGAAATGTTCTCTCTTGGCTGTAGGGCTCTCTCTTGGCTGTAGGGCTCTCTCTTGGCTGCAGGGCTCTCTCTTGGCTGTAGGGCTCTCTCTTGGCTGTAGGGCTCTCTCTTGGCTGTAGGGCTCTCTCTTGGCTGTAGGGCTCTCTCTTCGCTATGTGGCTCTCTCTTGGCTATGTGGTTCTGTTGGCTGTAGGGTTCTGTTGGCCGTAGGGTTCAGTGCTCTCTCTGGGCTCTCTCTTGGCTGTAGGGCTCTCTCTTGGCTGTAGGGCTCTCTCTTGGCTATGTGGCTCTCTCTTGGCTATGTGGTTCTGTTGGCTGTAGGGTTCTGTTGGCAGTAGGGTTCAGTGCTCTCTCTTGGCTCTATTATTCTCTTGGTTGTAGGGCTCTCTCTTGGTTGTAGGGCTCTCGCTTGGTTGTAGGGCTCTCGCTTGGCTGTAGGGCTCTCTCTTGGCTGTAGGGCTCTCTCTTGGCTGTAGGGCTCTCTCTTGGCTGTAGGGCTCTCTCTTGGCTGTAGGGCTCTCTCTTGGCTGTAGGGCTCTCTCTTGGCTGTAGGGCTCTCTCTTGGCTGTAGGGCTCTCTCTTGGCTGTAGGGCTCTCTCTTGGCTGTAGGGCTCTCTCTTGGCTGTAGGGCTCTCTCTTGGCTGTAGGGCTCTCTCTTGGCTGTAGGGCTCTCTCTTGGCTGTAGGGCTCTCTCTTGGCTGTAGGGCTCTCTCTTGGCTGTAGGGCTCTCTCTTGGCTGTAGGGCTCTCTCTTGGCTGTAGGGCTCTCTCTTGGCTATGTGGCTCTCTCTTGGCTATGTGGCTCTCTCTTGGCTATGTGGCTCTCTCTTGGCTATGTGGCTCTCTCTTGGCTATGTGGCTCTCTCTTGGCTGTGTGGCTCTCTCTTGGCTGTGTGGCTCTCTCTTGGCTGTGTGGCTCTCGCTTGGCTGTGTGGCTCTCGCTTGGCTGTGTGGCTCTCGCTTGGCTGTGGGGTTCTCTCTTGGCTGTGGGGGTTCTCTCTTGGCTGTGGGGGTTCTCTCTTGGCTGTGGGGGTTCTCTCTTGGCTGTGGGGGTTCTCTCTTGGCTGTGGGGGTTCTCTCTTGGCTGTGGGGGTTCTCTCTTGGCTGTGGGGGTTCTCTCTTGGCTGTGGGGGTTCTCTCTTGGCTGTGGGGGTTCTCTCTTGGCTGTGGGGGTTCTCTCTTGGCTGTGGGGGTTCTCTCTTGGCTGTGGGGGTTCTCTCTTGGCTGTGGGGGTTCTCTCTTGGCTGTGGGGGTTCTCTCTTGGCTGTGGGGGTTCTCTCTTGGCTGTGGGGGTTCTCTCTTGGCTGTGGGGGTTCTCTCTTGGCTGTGGGGGTTCTCTCTTGGCTGTGGGGGTTCTCTCTTGGCTGTGGGGGTTCTCTCTTGGCTGTGGGGGTTCTCTCTTGGCTGTGGGGGTTCTCTCTTGGCTGTGGGGGTTCTCTCTTGGCTGTGGGGGTTCTCTCTTGGCTGTGGGGGTTCTCTCTTGGCTGTGGGGGTTCTCTCTTGGCTGTGGGGGTTCTCTCTTGGCTGTGGGGGTTCTCTCTTGGCTGTGGGGGTTCTCTCTTGGCTGTGGGGGTTCTCTCTTGGCTGTGGGGGTTCTCTCTTGGCTGTGGGGGTTCTCTCTTGGCTGTGGGGGTTCTCTCTTGGCTGTGGGGGTTCTCTCTTGGCTGTGGGGGTTCTCTCTTGGCTGTGGGGGTTCTCTCTTGGCTGTGGGGGTTCTCTCTTGGCTGTGGGGGTTCTCTCTTGGCTGTGGGGGTTCTCTCTTGGCTGTGGGGGTTCTCTCTTGGCTGTGGGGGTTCTCTCTTGGCTGTGGGGGTTCTCTCTTGGCTGTGGGGGTTCTCTCTTGGCTGTGGGGGTTCTCTCTTGGCTGTGGGGGTTCTCTCTTGGCTGTGGGGGTTCTCTCTTGGCTGTGGGGGTTCTCTCTTGGCCCGTGGGGGTTCTCTCTTGGCCCGTGGGGGTTCTCTCTTGGCCGTCGGGCTCTCTCTTGGCCGTCGGGCGCTCTTGGCCGTCGGGCGCTCTTGGCCGTAGGGCTCTCTCTTTGCCGTAGGGCGCTCTTGGCCGTCGGGCTCTCTCTTGGCCGTCGGGCGCTCTTGGCCGTAGGGCGCTCTCTTGGCCGTAGGGCGCTCTCTTGGCCGTCGGGCGCTCTCTTGGCCGTCGGGCGCTCTCTTGGCTGTCGGGTTCTCCTGACTGTAGCGGACTGAGGGGCGCCTCTGGACTGAGAGGCGGCGGCTCTGGCATCTCCGGACTGGCGGGCGGCTCTGGCCTCGAGAGAGAACCTGGAGGGAGGAGACGGAGAGACAGCCTGGTGCGTGGGCCTGCCACAGGACCCACCAGGCTGGGGAGACCTACAGGAGGCCTGGTGCTTAGAGGAGGCACAGGTTGAACCGGGCTGTGAGTGAGCACTGGAGATCTGGTGCATACCACTCACACCTCTCCCATAGACTCAATTCCCACATTCGCCCGGCACGAGCGGAGCGCAGGCATAGGACGCACTGCACCCTCCCAGCGCCCCGGGGACATAGCACGCAGATCCGGCGCAGGATACCCTGGGCCGAAATGGCGTACCGGATACCAGACACGCTGAGCTGGCACAACACGCCCTGGCTGGATGCCCACTTTCGCATGGCACTTGCGGGGGGCTGGCCTATAGTGCTCCGGGCTATGAACGCGTACTGTTGACACCGTGCGCTTAACCGCATAACACGGTGCCTGACCAGTAACGCGCTGCTTACGATAAGCACGAGGAGTGTGCTCAGGTCTCCAACCTGACTCTGCCACACTCCCCGTGTGCCTCCTCCCATTTTTGGGGGGGCTGCCTCTCGTGCCTGTCGCGCTGCCGTGCTGCCTCCTCATATCGCCGCCGCTCAGCTTTCGCTGCCTCCAGTTCTTCCTTGGGGCGGCGATATTCCCCAGCCTGTGCCCAGGGTCCCTTACCGTCTAGTATCTCTTCCCATGGCCATGAGTCCAGAATCCTCTGCTCCCGTTTACCACGCTGCTTGGTCCTTGGTTGGTGGGTGATTCTGTAACGATTCTCGTCTGGTGCAGGGAGAGGAGGACCAAAATGCAGCGTGGTACATATCCATAATATCATTTAATCTAGAATGAATACAAAATAACAAGAGAATAAATGAAAACGGAAACAGTACCATATGGTGCAAACACTAACACAGGAAACAATCACCCACAAAACACAATAGAAAACTGGCTACCTAAATATGGCTCCGACTGACACCTGCCTCTGATTGAGAACGATACTTGGCCAAACACATAGAAATATAACATACAGAACAAAACATAGAAAAACAACATAGAATGCCCACCCCAACTCACACCCTGACCAAACTAAAATAAAGACATAAAAAGGAACTAAGGTCAGAACGTGACAGTTTGTATGAGAACTATTTCTAAAATGCCTACTTTCAGTTTTCAGAACTTACTTTACTCGCGCTAAAGAGGGAGGCTTGTGCTACTGGTGCTGCCACATGTGCAGATCAAATACACAGCAGGAACTCTGATTCAGCCTGTTTACATGTCCTAACAATTAGAAAATATGTTTAGAAAACCAGGTGTTTTAATCGGCGTGTGCTTACTTCAATTTGACCTTACGCCGATTGAAGAGAGGCAGAGTAAAGTGTTTACATGACTATTGCCATACTCGGCCTACTGCCATAATCAGTTTAATATTGAATTATTAGTGTGCATGTAAACATACTCAGTGCTGTTACTAATCTGTTGCTCCTCGCTCTCTTTCTCTCGCTCTCTTTTTCCCTGTCTGCAGGACAGACGGGGATCCCCAGCCAGTGATGTAGATGAGGATGAGGATGATGAAGGTACATAGGGAAGGCTGTGTGGGGAGGAAGAGCAGCGCCTGACTCTCCTCTCCTCCACTTCCTCATCCACTCTGAGCTGTACCCACTAATTGGGCGGACGGAGCACAATGTCATCGACCACGCACACCTCAGCTCCGCATCCCAAGAAGACACGCGGCAAGGAGAGGATTGAGGTCATGGGCGATTTTGCGCAGACAGCCAATGAGGAGTTTCGGAACAAGCTGATGGACCTCCAGATAGAAATGCAGCAGGAGAAGGGCAAGGTAGGCCCCTCCCCTCTGATGATGATAAGGATGCAATTGATGATGTTGATAATGATATCATTATCTGTTGGTCTTTTGTGATCTACTGTTAATGATACTATTAAGAATCATTATCTGTCTTTTTCCTATTCCCTTACAAACGTCACTCTTTCTCTCCTTCTCTTCATCCCATTTGTCTCTCTCCTCCTTTTCCTCCCATTTGTCTCTCTCCTCCCCTCTCCTCTATCCCACCCTCCTCTCCCTCCCCTCTCCTCTATCCCACCCTCCTCTCCCTCCCCTCTCCTCTATCCCACCCTCCTCTCCCTCCCCTCTCCTCTATCCCACCCTCCTCTCCTCCCCTCTCCTCTTTCCCACCCTCCTCTCCCTCCCCTCTCCTCTATCCCACCCTCCTCTCCCTCCCCTCTCCTCTATCCCACCCTCCTCTCCCTCCCCTCTCCCTCCCCTCTCCTCTATCCCACCCTCCTCTCCCTCCCCTCTCCTCTATCCCACCCTCCTCTCCCTCCCCTCTCCTCTATCCCTCCCTCCCCTCTCCTCTCCCTCCACGCTCCTCTCCTCTATCCCACCCTCCTCTCCTCCCCTCTCCTCTATCCCACCCTCCTCTCCCTCCCCGCTCCTCTATCCCACCCTCCTCTCCCTCCCCTCTCCTCTATCCCACCCTCCTCTCCTCCCCTCTCCTCTCCCTCCACGCTCCTCTCCTCCCCTCTCCTCTATCCCACCCTCCTCTCCTCCCCTCTCCTCTCCCTCCACGCTCTCCTCTCCTCTCCTCTCCCTCTCCCTCTCCTCTCCTCTATCCCACCCTCCTTTCCTCTCCCTCCTCTATCCCACGCTCCTCTCCCTCCCCTCTCCTCTCCTCTCCTCTATCCCACCCTCCTCTCCTCTCCTCTATCCCACCCTCCTCTCCTCTCCCTCTCCCTCTCCTCTCCTCTATCCCACCCTCCTCTCCTCTCCCTCCTCTATCCCACGCTCCTCTCCCTCCCCTCTCCTCTCCCTCCCCTCTCCTCTCCCTCCCCTCTCCCTCTCCTCTCCTCTATTCCACGCTCCTCTCCTCCCCTGAGTAGGTATCTAAGCTGAGAGAGCGTCTCCAGGAGCAGAGGCAAGCCAGGGAACTGGAACAACACAAACACACGGTGGTCCTCACCGACCTCCGCGCCAAACTGCACGAGGAGAAGCTCCGCGAGCTGGCCGCCGCCCGCGAGGCGTTGGCACGGCAACACGAGTTGGAGCTGGCGCGTACCATTAAGATCCGCGACGGGGAAGTGCACCGGCTGCAGGGGCTGGTCCACGCGCTGAGGGACGGGGCTGCGGACAAGCTGAAGAGTGCCCTGCTAGGAGAGGCCCGGGAGGAGGCCAGGAGGGCCTTCGATGGGGAGAGACTCAGACTACAGCAGGAGGTAGGCTGGCTTGGGGTCTCAATATGAAACCTGCATTGTGGTATTTGCACAGTGGTTTTTTTACCCCATGGCCAATCAGAATCCTAGCCTGGTGTGGGTCAGGCTACTGTTAATTCCTTCTACTACCAGCTAGACTCCCCTCACAGGTAGATGCCTTGTTTTCAGAATAAGAAGTTTCAAGCCTGTGTTTAGTCTGGTCTGAAGTTTCAAGCCTGTGTTTAGTCTGGTCTGAAGTTTCAAGCCTGTGTTTAGTCTGGTCTGAAGTTTCAAGCCTGTGTTTAGTCTGGTCTTAAGTTGTTGTTCAGATCATCTTCTTTGTTTCTAAAAGTCACGTGACATTACTATGTCCCCAATCATCTTAATTGCTTCAGGGGGCGTATACTTGAAGTGTATACTAGATGGACAGTGTGACGCTGTGTTCCCCCCAGGTCCTGAAGCAGGAGACAGCACGGAAGCAGGTTGAGGAGGCTCTGTCCAACACGCTGCAGGCAGACAAGGCCAAAGCAGCCGACCTCCGAACAGCCTACCAGCAGCACCAGGATGAGATCAACCGCATCAAGAGAGACTGCGAGAGAGACATCCGCCGGGTGGTGAGTCGACCGTAACGTGATCGCACACCACGTGCCTGTCTGCAAACCATGACCCCGACCACAAATCATAACTCCTGATTGATCCTAACCCACATCACACAAAGTCCATGTGCGAGACTGGAGTGTCTGGTCTGGTGAGTGACCTGAAAGTGAACCAAACTACAATCCAAATTAGAACCATAAACCATATAAATCATTAACCATAGCTAACTGAAATGGAAACCACTGTCTAACAATAGATCTCGTTCTCTCATTCTGTTCCGCGTATGTACTTCTACTGAAGTTTATCTTTAACTTACTGTAGTAATCTGACGGAGAGCTTGAATTGCACTATGTTGATCTCCAGTTGTATTTAACAGAGACCCAGATAACAGAGAGACTGATTAACTACAGCACAGAAGAGCAGTGGGAAAACAGGGCCAGAAAAGAGATCTCTGCAGCTGTAACCTTTACAGCCACGGCTATATTATTTCACAAGGAAACAGAAAGGGAGTGAGACGGAAGGGAGTGAGACGGAAGGGAGTGAGACGGGAGGGAGTGAGACGGGAGGGAGTGGGACGGGAGGGAGTGAGACGGGAGGGAGTGAGATGGAAGGGAGTGAGACGGAAGGGAGTGAGACGGAAGGGAGTGAGACGGAAGGGAGTGAGGCGGAAGGGAGTGAGACGGAAGGGAGTGAGACGGAAGGGAGTGAGACGGAAGGGAGTGAGACGGAAGGGAGTGAGACGGAAGGGAGTGAGACGGAAGGGAGTGAGACGGAAGGGAGTGAGACGGAAGGGAGTGAGATGAGGACAGGCTGAGAGAAGAACGGGGGGAGTGTGAACTAAGATTCGTGAATGAATTTCTCTCAACAATGTTGGTGTGATATAATTTGTTGGGGCCCTAGTCTGTAGTTGGAGAATAATGAGCTGGTTTGGAAGGAGGAGAGCAATGGGTTGGAGAATGAGAGGGAGAGCAGGTAACATCTTCACTCTATAACTCTTTAGCCTCATCTCCAGCTGCTCTCAATTCAATTCAATTCAAGGGGCTTTATTGGCATGGGAAACAGGTAACTTCCACAAAGCTGTGAACGATCTGAGAGACAAGGCAAGAAGGGCATTCTATGCCATCAAAAGGAACATACAGTTCAACATACCAATTAGGATCTGGCTAAAAATACTTGAATCAGTCATAGAGCCCATTGCCCTTTATGGTTGTGAGGTCTGGGGTCCGCTCACCAACCAAGACTTCACAAAATGGGACAAACACCAAATTGAGACTCTGCATGCAGAATTCTGCAAAAATATCCCCCGGTTACAACGTAGAACACCAAATAATGCATGCAGAGCAGAATTAGGCCGATACCCACTAATTATCAAAATCCAGAAAAGAGACGTTAAATTCTACAACCACCTAAAAGGAAGCGATTCCCAAACCTTCCATAATAAAGCCATCACCTACAGAGAAATGAACCTGGAGAAGAGTCCCCTAAGCAAGCTGGTCCTAGGGCTCTGTTCACAAACACACCACACAGAGCCCCAGGACAACAGCACAATTAGATCCAACCAAATCATGAGAAAACAAAAAGATAATTACTTGACACATTGGAAAGAATTAACAAAGAAACAGAGCAAACTAGAATGCTATTTGGCCCTAAACAGAGAGTACACAGTGGCAGAATACCTGACCACTATGACTGACCCAAACTTAAGGAAAGCTTTGACTATGTACAGACTCAGTAAGCATAGCCTTGCTATTGAGAAAGGCCGCCGTAGGCAGACATGGCTCTCAAGAGAAGACAGGCTATGTGCACACTGCCCACAAAATGAGGTGGAAACTGAGCTGCACTTCCTAACCTCCTGCCCAATGTATGACCATATTAGAGACACATATTTCCCTCAGATCACACAGATACGCAAAGAATTCAAAAACATATCCAAGTTTGATAAACTCCCATATCTACAGGGTGAAATTCCACAGTGTGCCATCACAGCAGCAAGATTTGTGACCTGTTGCCACAAGAAAAGGGCAACCAGTGAAGAACAAACACCATTGTAAATACAACCCATATTTATGGTTATTTATTTTCCCTTGTGTACTTTAACCATTTGTACATTGTTACAACACTGTATATATATAATATGACATTTGTAATGTCTTTATTGCTTTGAAACTTCTGTATGTGTAATGTTTACTGTTCATTTTTCACTTTTGTATATTATTATTACCTCACTTGCTTTGGCAATGTTAACACATGTTTCCCATGCCAATAAAGGCCCTTGAATTGAATTGAATTGAGAGCAGCTGGAGATGAGGCTAAAGAGTTATAGAGTGAAGATGTTACCTTTTCTCTCTGTCTCACTCTCACTGTCACACTCTCTCTCTCCTTCTCTCCATCCTCCCATCTCTCTTCACTATATTTGTCTCTCTCTCTCCTCCCATCTCTCTTCACTGTATTTGTCTCTCTTCTTCTTCTCTTCATCCTCCCATCTCTCTTCACTATATTTGTCTCTCTCTCTCCTCCCATCTCTCTTCACTATATTTGTCTCTCTCTCTCTCCTTCTCTCCATCCTCCCATCTCTCTTCACTATTTGTCTCTCTCTCCTTCTTCTCTTCATCCTCCCATCTCTCTTCACTATATTTGTCTCTCTCTCTCCTCCCATCTCTCTTCACTATATTTGTCTCTCTCTCTCTCCTTCTCTCCATCCTCCCATCTCTCTTCACTATATTTGTCTCTCTCTCCTTCTTCTCTTCATCCTCCCATCTCTCTTTACTGTATTTGTCTCTCTCTCCTTCTTCTCTCCATCCTCCCATCTCTCTTCACTGTATTTGTCTCTCTCTCTCTCTCTCTCTCTCTCCTTCTTCTCTCCATCCTCCATCTCTCTTCACTATATTTGTCTCTCTCTCCTTCTTCTCTTCATCCTCCCATCTCTCTTTACTGTATTTGTCTCTCTCTCCTTCTTCTCTCCATCCTCCCATCTCTCTTCACTGTATTTGTCTCTCTCTCTCTCTCTCTCTCTCTCCTTCTTCTCTCCATCCTCCATCTCTCTTCACTATATTTGTCTCTCTCCTTCTTCTCTCCATCCTCCCATCTCTCTTCACTATATTTGTCTCTCTCTCTCCTTCTCTTCATCCTCCCATCTCTCTTCACTGTATTTGTCTCTCTCTCCTTCTCTTCATCCTCCCATCTCTCTTCACTATATTTGTCTCGCTCTCCTCCCATCTCTCTTCACTATATTTGTCTCTCTCTCTCCTTCTCTTCATCCTCCCATCTCTCTTCACTATATTTGTCTCTCTCCTTCTTCTCTCCATCCTCCCATCTCTCTTCACTATATTTGTCTCTCTCCTTCTTCTCTCCATCCTCCCATCTCTCTTCACTATATTTGTCTCTCTCTCTCCTTCTCTTCATCCTCCCATCTCTCTTCACTATATTTGTGTCTCTCTCCTTCTCTCCATCCTCCCATCTCTCTTCACTATATTTGTCTCGCTCTCCTCCCATCTCTCTTCACTATATTTGTCTCTCTCTCTCCTTCTCTCCATCCTCCCATCTCTCTTCACTATATTTGTCTCTCTCCTTCTTCTCTTCATCCTCCCATCTTTCTTCACTGTATTTGTGTCTCTCTCCTTCTCTCCATCCTCCCATCTCTCTTCACTATATTTGTCTCGCTCTCCTCCCATCTCTCTTCACTATATTTGTCTCTCTCTCCTCCCATCTCTCTTCACTATATTTGTCTCTCTCTCTCCTCCCATCTCTCTTCACTATATTTGTCTCGCTCTCCTCCCATCTCTCTTCACTATATTTGTCTCGCTCTCCTCCCATCTCTCTTCACTATATTTGTCTCTCTCTCCTCCCATCTCTCTTCACTATATTTGTCTCGCTCTCTTCCCATCTCTCTTCACTATATTTGTCTCTCTCACCTTTTCTTCTCCCGTCTCTCTTCACTATATTTGTCTCTCTCTCCTTCTCTCCATCCTCCCATCTCTCTTCACTATATTTGTCTCTCTCTCTCCTCCCATCTCTCTTCACTATATTTGTCTCTCTCTTCTCTCTTCTCTCCATCCTCCCATCTCTCTTCACTATATGTGTGTCTCTCTCTCTCTTCTCCCATCTCTCTTCACTATATGTGTCTCTCTCTCTCCATCCTCCCATCTCTCTTCACTATATGTGTCTCTCTCTCTCCATCCTCCCATCTCTCTTTACTGTATTTGTCTCTCTCTCCTTCTTCTCTCCATCCTCCCATCTCTCTTCACTGTATTTGTCTCTCTCTCTCTCTCTCTCTCTCTCCTTCTTCTCTCCATCCTCCATCTCTCTTCACTATATTTGTCTCTCTCTCCTTCTTCTCTTCATCCTCCATCTCTCTTCACTGTATTTGTCTCTCTCTCCTTCTTCTCTCCATCCTCCATCTCTCTTCACTATATTTGTCTCTCTCCTTCTTCTCTCCATCCTCCCATCTCTCTTCACTATATTTGTCTCTCTCTCTCCTTCTCTTCATCCTCCCATCTCTCTTCACTGTATTTGTCTCTCTCTCCTTCTCTTCATCCTCCCATCTCTCTTCACTATATTTGTCTCGCTCTCCTCCCATCTCTCTTCACTATATTTGTCTCTCTCTCTCCTTCTCTTCATCCTCCCATCTCTCTTCACTATATTTGTCTCTCTCCTTCTTCTCTCCATCCTCCCATCTCTCTTCACTATATTTGTCTCTCTCCTTCTTCTCTCCATCCTCCCATCTCTCTTCACTATATTTGTCTCTCTCTCTCCTTCTCTTCATCCTCCCATCTCTCTTCACTATATTTGTGTCTCTCTCCTTCTCTCCATCCTCCCATCTCTCTTCACTATATTTGTCTCGCTCTCCTCCCATCTCTCTTCACTATATTTGTCTCTCTCTCTCCTTCTCTCCATCCTCCCATCTCTCTTCACTATATTTGTCTCTCTCCTTCTTCTCTTCATCCTCCCATCTTTCTTCACTGTATTTGTGTCTCTCTCCTTCTCTCCATCCTCCCATCTCTCTTCACTATATTTGTCTCGCTCTCCTCCCATCTCTCTTCACTATATTTGTCTCTCTCTCCTCCCATCTCTCTTCACTATATTTGTCTCTCTCTCTCCTCCCATCTCTCTTCACTATATTTGTCTCGCTCTCCTCCCATCTCTCTTCACTATATTTGTCTCTCTCTCTCCTCCCATCTCTCTTCACTATATTTGTCTCGCTCTCCTCCCATCTCTCTTCACTATATTTGTCTCGCTCTCCTCCCATCTCTCTTCACTATATTTGTCTCTCTCTCTCCTCCCATCTCTCTTCACTATATTTGTCTCTCTCTCTTCCCATCTCTCTTCACTATATTTGTCTCTCTCACCTTTTCTTCTCCCGTCTCTCTTCACTATATTTGTCTCTCTCTCCTTCTCTCCATCCTCCCATCTCTCTTCACTATATTTGTCTCTCTCTCTCCTCCCATCTCTCTTCACTATATTTGTCTCTCTCTTCTCTCTTCTCTCCATCCTCCCATCTCTCTTCACTATATGTGTGTCTCTCTCTCTCTTCTCCCATCTCTCTTCACTATATGTGTCTCTCTCTCTCCATCCTCCCATCTCTCTTCACTATATTTCTCTCTCTCTCATTCTCTCTCTCCTCCCATCTCTCTTCACTATATTTGTCTCTCTCACCTTTTCTCCACCCTTCCATCTGTCCTCTCACTAGATGGATGAGCTGAAGGGGAAGGACCGTGTGGTGTCAGCGTTGGAGAGGGAGCTGGGGGTGCAGGCTGGTTATGCCCAGAAGCTCCAGCTGCAGAAGGAGGCTCTGGATGAGCAGCTGGGTCATGTCAGGGAGGCAGAGAGGCATCACGGCAGCCCCAAGAGAGAGGTGGTCCCTACCCTGGGGGACACCTCTGATTACCTCAACAACCAGGTGAGGGCAGCCCCATGAAAATACACACGCACGCATGCAGGTACACACACACACACACACACACACACACACACACACACACACACACACACACACACACACACACACACACACACACACACACACACTAACACACACACACACACACACACACACACACAGATCAGTCGCTCAATATAGTATATAATATATATATATAATATATATATATAGAACTGAGATGGGGAAACATTTTTTTTTCCCATAATGCCCCTTCATCTTGATACATGCTTCAGAAGATTCTAAAGTTAGGGGAGTTTGTGTCCTTGTCTGTTTTTAAGACTCTGATCGACAACACTGTTTGTGATAACTGCAGTTGTTTCTAATCTTCAATTGTATCTTTAACTTGTGACACTTTGTCCTTTGTGTGTATTCTGTATTTTTCTGTAATGTTTTATGGACACTGCTATTTCCCTGTTTTGCCTTTGACAGGTCGCCCACGCAAAATAGGTTTTTAACCTCAATGGGTTTTACCTGGTTAAATAAAGGTTAAATAAATAAACAAATACTCTCATTTGACTGGCATGGCATTTTCCAAAAACCTGGTGGTCAGCTTATTCACACATTGTCTTTATGCCTGATTTATCTCCTCCATTTCTCTCTCTCTCACTCCCCCCCTCATATATACCCCCCCTCTCTCTCTCTCGCTCTCTCTTGCTCTCTCTCTCTATATATATCTCCCCCCTCTCTCTACCCCCCTGCTCTTTCTCGCTCTCTCTCTCTATATATATATCTCCTCCATTTCTCTCTCTCTCGCTCCCCCCCTCATACCCCCCCCCTCTCTCTCTCTCTCTCTCTCGCTCTCTCTTGCTCTCTCTCTCTCTATATATCTCCCCCCTCTCTCTACCCCCCTGCTCTTTCTCGCTCTCTCTCTCTCTATATATCTCCCCCCTCTCTCTACCCCCCTGCTCTTTCTCGCTCTCTCTCTATATATATATATATCTCCCCCTCTCTCTCTCGCGCTCTCTCTACCCCCCTGCTCTCTCTCGCTCTCTCTCTCTCTATATATATATATCTCCCTCGCTCTCTCTATATATATATATATCTCCCTCTCTCGCTCTCGCTCTCTCTCTCTCTCTCTCTCTCTCTCTCTCTCTCTCTCTCTCTCTACCCCTCTCTCTCTCTCTACCCCTCTCTCTCTCTACCCCTCTCTCTCTCTACCCCTCTCTCTCTCTCTCTCTCTCTCTCTACCCCTCTCTCTCTCTCTCTACCCCTCTCTCTCTCTCTCTACCCCTCTCTCTCTCTCTCTACCCCTCTCTCTCTCTCTCTACCCCTCTCTCTCTCTCTCTACCCCTCTCTCTCTCTCTCTCTCTACCCCCTCTCTCTCTCTCTCTCTCTCTCTCTACCCCCCTCTCTCTCTATCTATCTATATATTCCCCCCTCTCTCTCTCAGGAGGTAGAAGATCTTCGGGATGCGAGGAGGTTCCAGCTGAAGATAGCTGAGCTCCACTCTGTTACCAGGAAGCTGGAGGACAGAAACACCCTGCTGGCAGATGAGAGGAATGAACTGGTGATTACCACACACCTGCAGAAAATAACCTGGTGGATAACGGAACATTGTAGGGACATTATGGGAACATTGAAGAGATGTTATGGAAATATGCAGGTATGTGAAAATAACTTTTTCTCTTTCTCCTTCCATCTCTCCCTTCATCTGTCAGTTGAAGCGGGTGCGTGAGTCAGAGAGTCAGATGAAGCCACTCTTAGATAAGTATAAGAGGATGTCGAAGAAGAACGATGACCTCCTGCAGACTCTGCAGCGCATGGAGGAGAAACTCAAGAACCTCAGCAGAGAGAACGCAGAGATGGTGAGGGAACCAGACATAACCTTCTTGGTCTACTTTGCTTTTCTCCTTTCCTTGTCCCATCTCCTTCATGACTAGGGGAGGACGTTGATAAATGTAACAGAAGTATGGGCTATGCTTTGATATTTATGAATGGATTAAGAGGAACCACATTGTAGGGAACATGTGAAATGGAGGTCATCTAAGGAAAGGGCAAGAGCCCTACAAGAATGTATCTGTGTCAATCAGTATCTGTGTCAATCAGTATCTGTGTCAATCAGTATCTGTGTCAATCAGTATCTGTGTCAATCAGTATCTGTGCCAATCAGTATCTGTGCCAATCAGTATCTGTGTCAATCAGTATCTGTGTCAATCAGTATCTGTGTCAATCAGTATCTGTGTCAATCAGTATCTGTGCCAATCAGTATCTGTGCCAATCAGTATTTGCATTTGTCCTTGATTAGAAAGCCTCACTGCACAATTTAAAATTATGAGTCACGGTTAAGGAAATCCTGTGTCTCTCTCTCTCTCTCATAATTCAATTCAGGGGCTTTATTGACACATGGTGAAATGAACAAACCAAAGTGAAATAAACAATAAAGTGAACAGTAAATATCACAAGTTGCAAAATAATAGACATTTCAAGTGTCATATGTCTATATGCAGTGTTGTAACGATGTGCAAATGGTTAAAGTACAAAATGGAAAATAAATAATCATAAATATGGGTTGTATTTACAATGTTGTTTGTTCTTCACTGGTTGACCTTTTCTTGTGGCAACAGGTCACAAATCTTGCTGCTGTGATGGAACACTGGTATTTCACCTAGTAGCTTTGGGAGTTTATCAAACTTGGATATGTTTTTTAATTCTTTGTGGGTCTGTGTGATCTGAGGGAAATATGTGTCTCTAATATGGTCATACATTTGGCAGGAGGTTAGGAAGTGCAGCTCAGTTTCCACCTCATTTTGTGGGCAGTGTGCACATAGTCTTCTCTTGAGAGCCATGTCTGCCTACGGCAACCTTTCTCAAATGCAAGGCTATGCTCACTGAGTCTGTACATAGTCAAAGCTTTCCTTAAGTTTGGGTCAGTCACGGTGGTCAGGTATTCTGCCGCTGTGTATATTCTCTGTTTAGGGCCAAATAGCATTCTAGTGTGCTCTGTTTTTTTGTTAATTCTTTCCAATGTTTCAAGAAATTATATTTTATTTTCTCATGATTTGTTTGAGTCTAATTATGTTCCCGTCCTGGGGCTCTGTGGCGTCTGTTTGTGTTTGTGAACAGAGCCCCAGGACCAGCTTGCTTAGGGGCTCTTCTCCAGGTTCATCTCTCTGTAGGTGATGGCTTTGTTATGGAAGTTTTGGGAATCGCTTCCTTTTAGGTGGTTGTAGAATTTATCTCTTTGTCTCTTTTCTGGATTTTGATAACTAGCGGGTATCTTCCTCATTCTGCTCTGCGTGCATTATTTGGGTTTTTACGTTGTACACGGAGGATATTTTTACAGAATTCTGCATGCAGAGTCTCAATTTGGTGTTTGTCCCATTTTGTGAAGTCTTGGTTGGTGAGCGGACCCCAGACCTCACAACCATAAAAGGCAATGGGGTCTTTAACTTATTCAAGTATATTTTGCCAGATCTTAATTGGTGTGTCAAATTTTATGTTCCTTTTGATGGCATAGAAGGCCCTTCTTGCATTGTCTCTCAGATCGTTCACAGCTTTGTGGAAGTTACCTGTAGTGCTGATGTTTAGGCCGGGGTATGCATCGTTTTTTGTGTGCTGTAGGGCAACGGTGTCTAGATGGAGTTTGTATTCGTGGTCCTGGCAACTAGACCTTTTTTGGAACACCATTATTTTTCTATTACTGAGATTTATTGTCAGGGCCCAGGTCTGACAGAATCTGTGCAGAAGATCTAGGTGCTGCTGTAGGCCCTCATTGGTTGGTGACAGTCGCAACAGATCATCAGCAGTAGACATTTGACTTCAGATTCTAGTAGGGTGAGGCTGGGTGCTGCAGACTGTTCTGGTGCCCTCGCCAATTCGTTGTTACATATATGTTGAATAGGGGGGGGGGCTTAAGCTGCATCCATGTCTCACCCCATGGCCCTGTGGAAAGAAATGTGTTTGTGGTTTTTGCCAATTTTAACTGTACATGTACATGGATTTTATAATGTTGTATGTTTTTCCCCAAACACCACTTTCCATCAATTTGTATAGCAGAACCTCATGCCAAATTGAGTCAAAAGTTTTTTTTGAAGTCAACAAAGCATCTCTCACTCTCTCTGTCTCTCTGTCTCTCTGTCTCTCTGTCTCTCTGTCTCTCTCTCTCTCTCTCTCTCTCTCTCTCTCTGTCTCTCTCTCTCTCTGTCTCTCTCTGTCTCTCTCTCTCTCTCTGTCTCTCTCTCTCTCTCTCTCTCTGTCTCTGTCTCTGTCTCTCTCTCTGTCTCTCTCTCTCTCTCTCTCTCTCTGTCTCTCTCTGTCTCTCTCTGTCTCTCTCTGTCTCTCTTTCTCTCTGTCTCTCTGTCTCTCTGTCTCTCTGTCTCTCTTTCTCTCTCTTTCTCTCTCTGTCTCTCTCTCTGTCTCTCTCTCTGTCTCTCTCTCTGTCTCTCTCTCTCTGTCTCTCTCTCTCTGTCTCTCTCTCTCTGTCTCTCTCTCTCTGTCTCTCTCTCTCTGTCTCTCTCTCTCTGTCTCTCTCTCTCTGTCTCTCTCTCTCTGTCTCTCTCTCTCTGTCATAATAAGTAACAGTCATAATACTGCTTACTATGCAGATGTTATTATTCAGTGTCCCTCAGGCTATGGCAGGCAAATACATATTTGGCTGCAAGAGGAGCCATTGCTCCTTCGCCCATGACTATTTTTAGTTTTTCCTCTGGGTTTAATAAGTTAAAATTTGGAATAAATGTAGACATTTCTGTGAATAATGAATCTCTTGGTGAGGAATATTTATCACAGTAAAGGAGAAAGTGCATCTCTGTTTCTACCTCCCCTGTCGTGCAGTGACCACATACACGCTCCTCTTTGGGTAGCCTTTTTTTTTGGTCTGCCGTTTTCTATTGCCAATTGGTGGTCACTCAGCCTGTACTTGGTAAGGATCTGTCTCTGCTTCGTATCTCTGACAGAGTAGAGATAATCAGCCAATTCATATTCTCTGGTTAGGGTCAGATAGCAATTTAGTCGGCTTTGGGATTTTGTTTCGTTTTTCCAATGTTGTATATATGAGTCCTTTGATTGGTTCATGATTTTGTTTATTGGAATTCTTTCTTTTGAAGCAGTGCTGGTGTCAGCTTGGTTGGTGAGGTCCAACACCAGCTGACTGAGAGGGCTTGTTTCTGGGCTCAGCTCTTGGGTTTGAAGTGCTTTAAATTTCAGACTGTAGTTTGGACTTGAATTTAGATGTAGCCAAAATGTTAATGATCTTTTCTGTATCTTCATTATTACTGGAAAGCGGCCCAATTCTGCCCTATTCTCTCTCTCTCTCTCTCTCTCTCTCTCTCTCTCTCTCTCTCTCTCTCTCTCTCTCTCTCTCTCTCTCTCTCTCTCTCTCTCTCTCTCTGTCTCTGTCTCTGTCTCTGTCTCTGTCTCTGTCTCTGTCTCTGTCTCTCTCAACCTCCACACTTGAGTCGCTGACCCCTGATAATGTATCTCTCCTCACCTCCCTCTCTCTCTTTTCCACTTTCTCTCCCCCTTCTCCCTCCCCCTCTCCCTCTCTCAGAAGGAGAATGTGCACTCTCGTTCCCAGCAGCCTCAGCCCCAGCAGCTGAAGAGGCCTACCTCACTGATAGACCTAAGTCAGGCCCACGAGGAACAGGAAGTAGAGTTCCTTAAGCTGCAGGTTGCCGAGCAACAAGGCATCATCGACGAGCTCACGCAGGTCAGGGAGACACTCTAACATCGACATTGTAGTTGACCTGATCTTTAAATCACCAGAACTTCCAAACAACAGGGCATTGACAGATCCTTATTGTAGTGAGATTAGTGAATATGGGCACCCGCCTAGCTCATGGGTTTTTAAACAAACAGGCAGACATTTTGTTGTACTTTACTGCAGTATATTGAAACAGTGGAATAAAATGGCTGCCGTTAGGGTGAGTGTACTGTTGGGTAACATGTTGGTCCTGCCCTCCAGACCCTCTCGCCAGCCAGCCAATCACCTCCCACTCTCACCACCCACTCTCCCACTCTCACCACCCACTCTCTAATCACTTTTAATCAGAGCCTGTTGCTAATTTACTCATTAGCACGGTGATGTTCTGCTGGCTCCTTGCTGCTGATCATAGTTCTGGATCGCCCCAACATGTCCGGTCCTGGGGGCAGGTGTTGGATACACAACTCTGTTTACCTTCTCCAACCCTGGTTGTTCCCATAAAGAATCCTACCCGTCTCACTTTTTACCGTGGCTGCATTTTGACAAGCCTAAATCAAATAGTATTCAGATTCTGTCCCCAGGATTCCAAACACGGGACGATCGATGGCCTAGATTAGTACAATTAGTTTGTCAGGTTCAGGATCAGTCCCACATCAATCAGAGCCTTCTCATACAGAAACGATGCATGTTGTCCAAACTCAAAAGGCTATATCCCAAGTTGCTCCTTTCTGCACAGGAACGTGACAGACTGATGCGCTGCAAAAAGAACCGAAGAAAACCCCTCAAGCTACCACCTAAAGTAAGACTACAACTCCCTCTACCATTCTGTGTGTTTGTGTGTGTTTTATAGTGTTTCTTTGTTGTGTTCTATGCCTCTTGTCACACACTGCTGGTCCAGCGGCTTGTCAATAAGCAATAGTCTCTTCTCATGATGCTGATGGTTCTGGTTCTGTCTAATTGGGGTCAGATGGGGCGTGTGAATGCATCGGTTCCTAAGTGCGTGTGACTGTGTTTAATTGGGCTCAGATGGGGGAACAATGACACCTGTTTGGTAATCTCTTCCAAACTCAGTCAGAAGGATAGGTAGATGAGGTGTTGATGATCAGGAGAGGAGGAGTGATTCTAGTAATTGGACTGGGTCCTCGAGTTAGCAGAGTCGGGGATGTATGTTGCTAAGAGATTTAACACACTCCCTGCATCTATAACTGGAGCTGGTTACTGGGACTCTAACTGGGATGGAACAGAATACACTTACTGGGAGAGTCTGACTGGAATGGAACAGAATACACTTACTGGGAGAGTCTGACTGGAATGGAACAGAATACACTTACTGGGAGAGTCTGACTGGAATGGAACAGAATACACTTACTGGGAGAGTCTGACTGGAATGGAACAGAATACACTTACTGGGAGAGTCTGACTGGAATGGAAGAGAATACACTTACTGGGAGAGTCTGACTAGAATGGAACAGAATACACTTACTGGGAGAGTCTGACTAGAATGGAACAGAATACACTTACTGGGAGAGTCTGACTGGAATGGAACAGAATACACTTACTGGGAGAGTCTGACTGGAATGGAAGAGAATACACTTACTGGGAGAGTCTGACTAGAATGGAACAGAATACACTTACTGGGAGAGTCTGACTAGAATGGAACAGAATACACTTACTGGGAGAGTCTGACTAGAATGGAACAGAATACACTTACTGGGAGAGTCTGACTGGAATGGAATAGAATACACTTACTGGGAGAGTCTGACTGGAATGGAAGAGAATGCACTTACTGGGAGAGTCTGACTGGAATGGAAGAGAATGCACTTACTGGGAGAGTCTGACTGGAATGAAACAGAATGCACTTACTGGGAGAGTCTGACTGGAATGGAACAGAATACACTTACTGGGAGAGTCTGACTGGAATGGAAGAGTACAGTGCTGCTACCTCACAGGCCTGTTAACTATCTTAAAGAGGATTGGTGGATGCTAGCTAACACACCTCTCTGTCTGTGTCTGGTAAGTGGGTGACTGAGACAGCCCGGCCTCAGAGCTCAGTGCCAGAAAACAGTATAGTTCACCTTCGAGGATACTAGCTTTGTCAGGAGGTTTATTGTATAGCACCAGTATGTATGAGTATGTCCAGCTCGTACTCTCCATCTCCTGCTTCATCTGTCTGTGTGCTATGGTCTGTCTCCATCCCCTGCTTCATCTGTCTGTGTGCTATGGTCTGTCTCCATCTCCTGCTTCATCTGTCTGTGTGCTATGGTCTGTCTCCATCTCCTGCTTCATCTGTCTGTGTGCTATTGTCTGTCTCCATCTCCTGCTTCATGTCTGTGTGCTATGGTCTGTCTCCATCTCCTGCTTCATCTGTCTGTGTGCTATTGTCTGTCTCCATCTCCTGCTTCATCTGTCTGTGTGCTGTGGTCTGTCTCCATCTCCTGCTTCATCTGTCTGTGTGCTATTGTCTGTCTCCATCTCCTGCTTCATCTGTCTGTGTGCTATGGTCTGTCTCCATCTCCTGCTTCATCTGTCTGTGTACTATGGTCTGTCTCCTTCTCCTGCTTCATCTGTCTGTGTGCTATGGTCTGTCTCCTTCTCCTGCTTCATCTGTCTGTGTGCTATGGTCTGTCTCCATCTCCTGCTTCATCTGTCTGTGTGTTATGGTCTGTCTCCATCTCCTGCTTCATCTGTCTGTGTGTTATGGTCTGTCTCCATCTCCTGCTTCATCTGTCTGTGTGCTATGGTCTGTCTCCATCTCCTGCTTCATCTGTCTGTGTGTTATGGTCTGTCTCCTTCTCCTGATTCATCTGTCTGTGTGTTATGTTCTGTCCTCGCCTTCTCTGGGTGTCAGGGGATGACCTACAAACACGATGGTAAGGACTTTACTGTAGTACAGTGACTATTGAGCTGACTGGGTTGGTCTTGAGATTAATGGGAAGGACAATACTGTTGAGTTTATAAAATCAATGAGATGGATGAGATTAGCCTTTATTTTTTAGAGATTATTGTGTGGATGATTTGTGTTTCGTAATCGGATGGTAAGGAATGGGGAAGTGATTGTTCCAAGGTTGATGGACAGTCTACAGTATGTCACAGTGAGTGTTCTGTAGCATCATGGGTTGGGTGAGTGTTCTGTAGCATCATGGGTTGGGTGAGTGTTCTGTAGCATCATGGGTTGGGTGAGTGTGTGTTGTGGTAAACCGTGGGGTGTTGGGCTGAGCGTGCAGAGATTAACACAGCGACAGGGAGGTTCTAGTCAGCAAACACAACTTTACTAAGCAATCAAATAAATATAACAACGAAATCATGTAGGTTTGGCTCGGTCCTTCTTCTCAGCTTCTGCTCTGTCGGTCTCTCTGTTCTCCCCCGCGGTGTGCCACAGTGCTCCTTTTATGTGGCCTCCACGGCTGGTTGGCACTTTCCCCGAATTACCTCTAATTGGAGCCATCCACGCAAGGGGGGCACAGTCAGTGATCAGGGTGAACTTCCTCCCGAGGAGGTAATACTTAAGGGTGTCCAGTGCCCACTCCACAGCGAGGCAGTCCTTCTCGACAGTCGAGTAATTCTTCTCCCTCGGGAGGAGCTTCCTGCCTGGTCAGATGCGTCTGTCTGGACCAGGAGTTTTTTTGATAAATCCACGGTGATGAGTACCTGGTGCGAACATAGCGCATCCTTCAAGGCCTGGAACACCGCCTCTGTGTCCTCCGTCCATCGCACCGTCTGGGGTAGTCGTGCCTTCGTTAGGTCTGTGAGGGGTGGAGCTATTGCGGCAAAGTTTGGTACAAATTGACTGTAGTAGCCTGCTAACCCCAGGAACGACTTCACCTGCCTCTTGGTTCGGGGGACCGGCCATTTCCTAATGGCAGCCATTGTATCTCTTTTTTTTTTTTGGGCTTCACATTTCCCCACCCGATCTGATAGCCCAGGTACTTCACCTCGGCGTAGCCCAGCTTGCACTTGTGGGGGTTCGCGGTCAGACCCGTATCCCTTAGCACATCCACACTGCCTGTAACCTACAGAGATGGGACTCCCAACTGTCACTGTACACAATTATGTCATCCAAATAAGCAGCAGTGTACTCACTGGGCGGGCACAGGACGCGGTCCATGAGTCGCTGAAAGGTTGCTAGAGCCCCGTGGAGCCCGAAAGGAAGAACCTGGTAATGGTATAACCCCCCCGGGGTGGAGAAGGCCATCTTCTCCCGCGAGGCCGCTCAAAGCGGCAACTGCCAGTACCCCTTCGTCAGGTCCAAGGTGCTGACGTATCTCTCCATCGCCAAGCGGTCAATCAGTTTATCCACCCGGGGCATGGGGTAGATGTCGAACTTGCTGACCTCGTTCAGGCCCCGGAAGTCATTGCAAAAGCGGACGGATACGTCCGGATTTGGTACCAGCACTATAGGGCTAGACCACTCACTGTGGGACTCCTCCAGTACCCCCATCTCTAGCACTGTCGTCACTTCCCATTGGACCGACCGCCCTCTCACATTTGGGTGCCTCATAATTTGCGGCCTGGTCGGCATTCAAGTCGAAGTAGGCCTTCTGGGCCTTCCCGGAGAGGTAGGGTGCCAACAGGCTGGCCCACTTGGGCCATCCTTCCCTCTGTGCCGTCCTCTCGAAGGTGCACAAATACATATCCACGTCCTCCTCCATTAACTTAACCAGGAACTGATTCGGGCCAGACTCCTGAGCCCTCCCAGCCTTCAACTGGGCTACCTCCGCTACCAGTCTGCGGTTTTGTTGGTGCTGCTTCTGCTGGCTGAGGATAAACTGAGCCACCAGTTCCTACATGGTAATCTCCGTACGCTCGACCCCCACAGCACCCAAAGCAACTGAGATTCCCGCATTCTCCACCATATGTGGTAAACCGTGGGGTGTTGGGCTGAGCGTGCAGAGATTAACACAGCGACAGGGAGGTTCTAGTCAGCAAACACAACTTTACTAAGCAATCAAATAAATATAACAACGAAATCATGTAGGTTTGGCTCGGTCCTTCTTCTCAGCTTCTGCTCTGTCGGTCTCTCTGTTCTCCCCCGCGGTGTGCCACAGTGCTCCTTTTATGTGGCCTCCACGGCTGGTTGGTACTTTCCCCTAATTACCTCTACTTGGAGCCATCCGTGTCGGGTGCCCAGCCCGTGTACTCCCAGCAGAGGGAGGCAATGTCGCAGCACCTACCTTCCCTCTATTACCAACCCCCGAGGTAGATACCACAGTGTGTTTCAAATAGTCTTCTCTCCTATTGTTTTTGTGTATGTGTGTGTGTAGATCAATATATTACAGCTCATCACTCCCTTTTTCTCTCCCCTTCTCTCTCTCCTTCTCTCGCTCTCCACCCTCCTCCCTCCCCCACTCTATCCCTCCCCCTCTCTCCTCGTCCTCCCTCTCTCTCTCTATCTCTCCAGAGGCATGTTGTGGAGACATATTTTGGATTTGATGAGGAGTCTGTGGACTCTGAGACGTCGTCTCTGACCTCTTACAACACTGACCTCACAGACTGCACCCCTGCCACACCTGAGGAGGACCTGGAGGACGTAAGTGTGTGTGTGTTTGACCATGTCGCTACCCGGTCCTCTGTAGTTTAGTTGGTAGAGCATGGCTCTTGCAATGCCCAGATAGTGGGTTAAATTCCCTGGACCAACCGTGCGTAAAATGTATACGTGCATGACTGTTTGTCGCTTTGGATAAAAGCGTATGCTATATGGCTTGTTATGTATTGTATTCATTCCCCAGGGTGTCTCTCGTGAAGAGTCAGAGCTGCGCTTCAGACAGCTGACCAGAGAGTACCAGGCTCTCCAGCGGGCCTACGCCCTCCTACAGGAACAGACTGGGGGGTCACACGATGCTGAGAGAGTGGCCAGGGTGAGTAGCTTTCACCTTTAACCCCTACAGCCTGCCCCTGATATCCCTCATTAGACTCCTGATGTGCCCATCACTGTCTCAAAACATGAGCTTTTGCCAAGAGGAGTACAAGAACAATGTTCTTCTATCATAACAGGCTGCAGGGTGTGCAGGTTAATGTTCTTCTATCTTAACATGCTGCAGGGTGTGCAGGTTAATGTTCTTCTATCTTAACAGTCTGCAGGGTGTGCAGGTTAATGTTCTTCTAACTTAACAGGCTGCAGGGTGTGCAGGTTAATGTTCTATCTTAACAGTCTGCAGGGTGTGCAGGTTAATGTTCTTCTAACTTAACAGGCTGCAGGGTGTGCAGGTTAATGTTCTATCTTAACAGTCTGCAGGGTGTGCAGGTTAATGTTCTTCTATCATAACAGGCTGCAGGGTGTGCAGGTTAATGTTCTATCTTAACAGGCTGCAGGGTGTGCAGGTTAATGTTCTATCTTAACAGGCTGCAGGGTGTGCAGGTTAATGTTCTATCTTAACAGTCTGCAGGGTGTGCAGGTTAATGTTCTTCTATCTTAACATGCTGCAGGGTGTGCAGGTTAATGTTCTTCTATCATAACAGGCTGCAGGGTGTGCAGGTTAATGTTCTTCTAACTTAACAGGCTGCAGGGTGTGCAGGTTAATGTTCTTCTATCTTAACAGGCTGCAGGGTGTGCAGGTTAATGTTCTTCTATCTTAACAGTCTGCAGGGTGTGCAGGTTAATGTTCTTCTATCTTAACAGGCTGCAGGGTGTGCAGGTTAATGTTCTTCTATCTTAACAGGCTGCAGGGTGTGCAGGTTAATGTTCTTCTATCATAACAGGCTGCAGGGTGTGCAGGTTAATGTTCTTCTATCATAACAGGCTGCAGGGTGTGCAGGTTAATGTTCTATCTTAGCAGGCTGCAGGGTGTGCAGGTTAATGTTCTTCTATCTTAACAGGCTGCAGGGTGTGCAGGTTAATGTTCTATCTTAACAGGCTGCAGGGTGTGCAGGTTAATGTTCTTCTATCTTAACAGGCTGCAGGGTGTGCAGGTTAATGTTCTTCTATCTTAACAGGCTGCAGGGTGTGCAGGGTAATGTTCTTCTATTTTAACAGTCTGCAGGGTGTGCAGGTTAATGTTCTATCTTAACAGGCTGCAGGGTGTGCAGGGTAATGTTCTTCTATCTTAACATGCTGCAGGGTGTGCAGGTTAATGTTCTATCTTAACAGGCTGCAGGGTGTGCAGGTTAATGTTCTTCTATCTTAACAGGCTGCAGGGTGTGCAGGTTAATGTTCTTCTATCATAACAGGCTGCAGGGTGTGCAGGTTAATGTTCTATCTTAACAGGCTGCAGGGTGTGCAGGTTAATGTTCTATCATAACAGGCTGCAGGGTGTGCAGGTTAATGTTCTTCTATCATAACAGGCTGCAGGGTGTGCAGGTTAATGTTCTTCTATCATAACAGGCTGCAGGGTGTGCAGGCTAATGTTCTTCTATCATAACAGGCTGCAGGGTGTGCAGGTTAATGTTCTTCTATCTTAACATGCTGCAGGGTGTGCAGGTTAATGTTCTTCTATCATAACAGGCTGCAGGGTGTGCAGGTTAATGTTCTTCTATCTTAACAGGCTGCAGGGTGTGCAGGTTAATGTTCTATCTTAACAGGCTGCAGGGTGTGCAGGTTAATGTTCTATCTTAACAGGCTGCAGGGTGTGCAGGTTAATGTTCTTCTATCTTAACAGTCTGCAGGGTGTGCAGGTTAATGTTCTATCTTAACAGGCTGCAGGGTGTACAGGTTAATGTTCTTCTATCTTAGCAGGCTGCAGGGTGTGCAGGTTAATGTTCTTCTATCTTAACAGTCTGCAGGGTGTGCAGGTTAATGTTCTATCTTAACAGGCTGCAGGGTGTACAGGTTAATGTTCTTCTATCTTAACAGGCTGCAGGGTGTGCAGGTTAATGTTCTATCTTAACAGGCTGCAGGGTGTGCAGGTTAATGTTCTTCTATCTTAACAGGCTGCAGGGTGTGCAGGTTAATGTTCTTCTATCTTAACAGGCTGCAGGGTGTGCAGGGTAATGTTCTTCTATCTTAACAGGCTGCAGGGTGTGCAGGTTAATGTTCTATCTTAACATGCTGCAGGGTGTGCAGGTTAATGTTCTTCTATCTTAACAGGCTGCAGGGTGTGCAGGTTAATGTTCTATCTTAACATGCTGCAGGGTGTGCAGGTTAATGTTCTATCTTAACAGGCTGCAGGGTGTGCAGGTTAATGTTCTATCTTAACAGGCTGCAGGGTGTGCAGGTTAATGTTCTTCTATCATAACAGGCTGCAGGGTGTGCAGGTTAATGTTCTTCTAACTTAACAGGCTGCAGGGTGTGCAGGTTAATGTTCTATCTTAACAGGCTGCAGGGTGTGCAGGTTAATGTTCTTCTATCTTAACAGGCTGCAGGGTGTGCAGGTTAATGTTCTTCTATCTTAACAGGCTGCAGGGTGTGCAGGTTAATGTTCTTCTATCATAACAGGCTGCAGGGTGTGCAGGTTAATGTTCTATCTTAACAGGCTGCAGGGTGTGCAGGTTAATGTTCTTCTATCATAACAGGCTGCAGGGTGTGCAGGTTAATGTTCTTCTATCATAACAGGCTGCAGGGTGTGCAGGTTAATGTTCTATCTTAGCAGGCTGCAGGGTGTGCAGGTTAATGTTCTATCTTAACAGAATGCAGGGTGTGCAGGTTAATGTTCTTCTATCTTAACAGGCTGCAGGGTGTGCAGGTTAATGTTCTTCTATCTTAACAGGCTGCAGGGTGTGCAGGTTAATGTTCTTCTATCTTAACAGGCTGCAGGGTGTGCAGGTTAATGTTCTTCTATCTTAACAGGCTGCAGGGTGTGCAGGTTAATGTTCTATCTTAACAGGCTGCAGGGTGTGCAGGTTAATGTTCTTCTATCTTAACATGCTGCAGGGTGTGCAGGTTAATGTTCTTCTATCTTAACAGGCTGCAGGGTGTGCAGGTTAATGTTCTATCTTAACAGGCTGCAGGGTGTGCAGGTTAATGTTCTTCTATCTTAACAGGCTGCAGGGTGTGCAGGTTAATGTTCTTCTATCTTAACAGGCTGCAGGGTGTGCAGGTTAATGTTCTTCTATCTTAACAGGCTGCAGGGTGTGCAGGTAATGTTCTTCTATCTTAACAGGCTGCAGGGTGTGCAGGTTAATGTTCTTCTATCTTAACAGGCTGCAGGGTGTGCAGGTTAATGTTCTTCTATCATAACAGGCTGCAGGGTGTGCAGGTTAATGTTCTTCTATCATAACAGGCTGCAGGGTGTGCAGGTTAATGTTCTATCTTAGCAGGCTGCAGGGTGTGCAGGTTAATGTTCTATCTTAACAGGCTGCAGGGTGTGCAGGTTAATGTTCTTCTATCTTAACAGGCTGCAGGGTGTGCAGGTTAATGTTCTATCTTAACAGGCTGCAGGGTGTGCAGGTTAATGTTCTTCTATCTTAACAGGCTGCAGGGTGTGCAGGTTAATGTTCTATCTTAGCAGGCTGCAGGGTGTGCAGGTTAATGTTCTATCTTAACAGTCTGCAGGGTGTGCAGGTTAATGTTCTTCTATCTTAACAGGCTGCAGGGTGTGCAGGTTAATGTTCTATCTTAGCAGGCTGCAGGGTGTGCAGGTTAATGTTCTATCTTAACAGTCTGCAGGGTGTGCAGGTTAATGTTCTTCTATCTTAACAGGCTGCAGGGTGTGCAGGTTAATGTTCTTCTATCTTAACAGTCTGCAGGGTGTGCAGGTTAATGTTCTATCTTAGCAGGCTGCAGGGTGTGCAGGTTAATGTTCTTCTATCTTAACAGGCTGCAGGGTGTGCAGGTTAATGTTCTATCTTAACAGGCTGCAGGGTGTGCAGGCTAATGTTCTTCTATCATAACAGGCTGCAGGGTGTGCAGGTTAATGTTCTTCTATCATAACAGGCTGCAGGGTGTGCAGGTTAATGTTCTATCTTAACAGGCTGCAGGGTGTGCAGGTTAATGTTCTTCTATCATAACAGGCTGCAGGGTGTGCAGGTTAATGTTCTATCTTAACAGGCTGCAGGGTGTGCAGGTTAATGTTCTTCTATCTTAACAGTCTGCAGGGTGTGCAGGTTAATGTTCTTCTATCTTAACATGCTGCAGGGTGTGCAGGTTAATGTTCTATCTTAACAGGCTGCAGGGTGTGCAGGTTAATGTTCTATCTTAACAGGCTGCAGGGTGTGCAGGTTAATGTTCTTCTATCTTAACAGGCTGCAGGGTGTGCAGGTTAATGTTCTTCTATCATAACAGGCTGCAGGGTGTGCAGGTTAATGTTCTATCTTAACAGGCTGCAGGGTGTGCAGGTTAATGTTCTATCTTAACAGGCTGCAGGGTGTGCAGGTTAATGTTCTTCTATCTTAACAGGCTGCAGGGTGTGCAGGTTAATGTTCTTCTATCTTAACAGTCTGCAGGGTGTGCAGGTTAATGTTCTTCTATCTTAACATGCTGCAGGGTGTGCAGGTTAATGTTCTATCTTAACAGGCTGCAGGGTGTGCAGGTTAATGTTCTTCTATCATAACAGGCTGCAGGGTGTGCAGGTTAATGTTCTATCTTAACAGGCTGCAGGGTGTGCAGGTTAATGTTCTTCTATCTTAACAGGCTGCAGGGTGTGCAGGTTAATGTTCTTCTATCTTAACATGCTGCAGGGTGTGCAGGTTAATGTTCTATCTTAACAGGCTGCAGGGTGTGCAGGTTAATGTTCTTCTATCTTAACAGGCTGCAGGGTGTGCAGGTTAATGTTCTTCTATCTTAACAGGCTGCAGGGTGTGCAGGTTAATGTTCTATCTTAACAGGCTGCAGGGTGTGCAGGTTAATGTTCTATCTTAACAGGCTGCAGGGTGTGCAGGTTAATGTTCTTCTATCATAACAGGCTGCAGGGTGTGCAGGTTAATGTTCTTCTATCTTAACAGGCTGCAGGGTGTGCAGGTTAATGTTCTATCTTAACAGGCTGCAGGGTGTGCAGGTTAATGTTCTATCTTAACAGGCTGCAGGGTGTGCAGGTTAATGTTCTTCTATCTTAGCAGGCTGCAGGGTGTGCAGGCTTTTGTTCCAGCACTAACTCACCTGATTGAACTGACTTGACTCTGGTCTCTGATTGGCTACGTTCACCTTCCCCCAGAACCGTGAGCAACTGCAGGCAGATCTGATTGGGTGCCAGGCGAAGATCGCCGACCTGGAGAAGGCATTGGCTGAGAGGGGGCAGGTAAAAGAGGAAGTGGGCGGGGAGAAGACTGGGAGGTCCCTGGCTGCTCCGCTCTCATTGGCCCTGCTGCTTGTCTGTCTTGGGGCTTTGCTTTTGGCCTGGCGCTACGGCTACGCCGACCGGATCTGCCGCAGGATCCTGTGATGTCACTCTGATGCTGTCACAACTCTGCCCTGTGTGTGTGCTCCACTGTCATTGACAGTATTTTAATGTATATGGTCTATTTTCTCTGGAAAAGATCATCAGGATTTATCTCCTCATGATCATGAGAAAACTGATGATAAATAAATCAGCCAGTCATCAAATTTTACCTAGCATTTACAAATTTGACTCTGAAGAAACAAGGTTAATGAAGATATATATATATTGTATTGTCTTAATTATGTGACATTATGTGGAAATCATCTTCAATCAGTTCCTCTGTAAAGATATATCAATTACATTATTTCCTTGGATAAGTAATGATATTTGTAAAACCAGAGTGAAATCCATTTTGAGAAGTGTATATGGATTTTGGGGTCAAAACAAAACAAATGCACCATGATGCAAATCACATAGATTGTTCAATCTTCTTGTTGATTGCTCAGCCTGATATCAATAGACTGAATAGATCTAATACCGAGCAGCGTTTCACAGAGGTCAGAACTCATAGCATCCTCCATCATTCTCTGGTACTTGTTGCATGCCTCACATTTACTGCATGTTTGTGTCATTGTGGCATTTTTGCACTTTCTGTTGCACTGCTCTCACCTCTGGTGCCTCAATATTCCTGAATCTCTGTTCAGCATGCTGTTCACTGTACCAATACAGATTTCTGAGCACATTTCTCTGTATTTCTGGTCATTCTGGTGGTGAACTTTCTCTTTGTTTCTTTTTGGCTCAATAAAACCATGTTACAGCAATATCTTTTGTGTTTAACTTGTGGTTGCATGCATGTGTGCTGACTATTTGAATGCATTTTTTCACTTATTTTGGGCTTGTGGGTTTCAGTTCAGAAACGGACAGTTTGGGCTAGTACTCACCCGGTGTGGCTGAATCTCTTTGGGTTTGGGTGCTCATGCATGTACATTGTACAGTATCCCCTATGGGTGGCAAGGTGCTCTTATCTCCCTTATCATTCTGTGTTGTGATACTTTAGTTTTCCTCTGAGGTGTGTGTGTGACCGTATGTTTCTCCAGGACTCTAAGTGGGTGGAGGAGAAGCAGTACCTCATCAGGACCAATCAGGAACTCCACGACAAGGTAAGGTACCTCCTACTCCTCTGTCACTCAACACCGTCCTGTGAGCAATCTGGAAGGAAAGGACACTCGGATTGGGCGCCTTTGTATACTTTTATTAGATACATAGTTTATCTAATGTGGCGGGAAATACAAAAATGTGTGTGTGTGTAGATGTGTGTGTTACAGCAAGCTGAGTGGAAGGTGCAGGCGGCGGTGCAGGACGTGAGGGACCAGAATGAGCTGCTGGAGTTCAGAGTGCTAGAGCTCGAAGTAAGAGAGTGCACCATCAAACTGTCCCCAGGGGGCGACACCGGTCTCCAGTCCCCACGCAAGACCTACATACAGTGACCAAAACACACACAAGCGTGCTAGTAGCAGAGGAGGCTGGTGGGAGGAGCTAAAGCAGGACGGGCTCATTGTAATGGCTGGAATGGAATATATGGAATGGTATGAAACACACAAGAAAAACATGTTGGATTCCGTTACATAAATTCCATTACAGCCATTACAGTGAGAGCATCCTCCTATAGCTCCTCCCACCAGCCTCCTGTGGCGCTTAGTACAGCGTACACACGCACGCACACAAACATACACACTACTGTGCCTCGACCCATTGTATGTACTTTGTATTCTGACCGCCTTACCATCCCCACTGAACTGGAAAAGTTTATTTTTTTTAAATTGAAAGATGTACAAGAATGTTGTCTTTAGTGAGATGAATATAATTTTGAATGGAATAAAATGTGTTCAAGTTCACCATCTGCCCATCCTTTGTTCATTTGTCTCCTCCTTGCATGTAGTTGTTCTCAAGTTTCTTTCTGTTCATTAAAAAGGCAGTCGTATGCACAACATTCAAATCATCAGGCACATGTGTCCGAGATCTCTTGATTGTTATCCATAATAGAAGATTATCGACTGCATGGCTTTCCTCCTTTCAGGTTCTGCCTCCAACAACTGATGTAGGATATCTTTAATGAGCTCTTTCATATACTTTTTTAGAGTATCTTTCATAGTATCCTTTTTTTCTATCTTTCATGATGACTTCATAGGAGATACTCGATCACTTCAAGAAGGTATCAAAGAAACTCGTAATACACACACAAGAATGGGTTGAATGGACCCAAAGAGCCACTCAGTCACTTAAACTGGTCCATTTGAACTCCCAGAGTATGTTTTTAAACCCTATTACTTTACTTTGGTTTTAAATCATGTTTCTCCACCTAACTCATTTGGACAGATCCTGAGCATGCTATCCTCATCATGTAAATACTGTACACCATTCAGTTCAGTTCCCAACCATGACCCATTCAGTTCAGTTCCCAACCATGACCCATTCAGTTCAGTTCCCAACCCTGACCCATTCAGTTCAGTTCCCAACCCTGACCCATTCAGTTCAGTTCCCAACCATGACCCATTAAGTTCAGTTCCCAACCATGACCCATTCAGTTCAGTTCCCAACCATGACCCATTCAGTTCAGTTCCCAACCATGACCCATTCAGTTCAGTTCCCAACCATGACCCATTCAGTTCAGTTCCCAACCCTGACCCATTCAGTTCAGTTCCCAACCCTGACCCATTCAGTTCAGTTCCCAACCCTGACCCATTCACTTCAGTTCCCAACCCTGACCCATTCAGTTCAGTTCCCAACCCTGACCCGTTCAGTTCAGTTCCCAACCCTGACCAGTTCAGTTCAGTTCCCAACCCTGACCCATTCAGTTCAGTTCCCAACCACGACCCATTAAGCTCAGTTCCCAACCCTGACCCGTTCAGCTCAGTTCCCAACCATGACCCATCCAGTTCAGTTCCCAACCACGACCCATTAAGCTCAGTTCCCAACCCTGACCCATTCAGTTCAGTTCCCAACCACGACCCATTAAGCTCAGTTCCCAACCATGACCCATCCAGTTCATTTCCTGACCCATTCAGTTCCTGACCCGTTCAGTTCCCAACCCTGACCCGTTCAGTTCAGATCTCAACCCTGACCTGTTCAGTTCTCAACCCTGACCACTTCCGTTCCCGACCCATTCCTTTCAGTTCCCGACGCATTCAGGTCCTGACCTGTTCAGTTCTCAACCCTGATCCATTCAGTTCAGTTCTCAACCCTGATCCATTCAGTTCAGTTCTCAACCCTGACCCATTCAGTTCTCAATCCTGACCCATTCAGTTCTCAACCCTGACCCGTTCAGTTCAGTTCCTGACCTGTTCAGTTCTTAAACCTGACCCGTTCAGTTCAGTTCCCAACCCTGACCCGTTCAGTTCAGTTCCTAACCCTGACCCATTCAGTTCAGTTCCCAACCCTGACGCATTCACTATTAGTCTCACACACCAGTCTACCCAACCAGAATATTAGTTGTGATTGTACTGTCCCCTTTAGAGGGCTGGCTGTTGTGGTCTGTAAATTAGACTTGTAGGACTGTTTGTGTGTGTGTGTGTGTGTGTGTGTGTGTGTGTGTGTGTGTGTGTGTGTGTGAATGAGGGCTGGGTTAACTGTCTTTGTTGTCCATTAGGAGAGGGAACACAGGCTTCCAGCCATGGGATTCCACATGACTACCTTCCCAGAGAACAGCAACAGCGCTCTGCAGATCTTCTGTCACCAGGAGGGCATCAAGGTAAAACAAACACACACATTCTCCCTCTCGCAGCGTATGTAAACTGGATGTGTAATCCCTCTTTAGGACGTGGTTATTCCAGATCTGATGAAGAAACTGGATATCCTGGGAGATAATGGGGTGAGTTTACACTCTCTCCACTGTTCCTAATACTCTCAATAAAATGATCTTACTAACATTCACAATGCTATTTTCTCCCTCAATTAAAACCTTAATAAATACTTTTATCCCTCCCTGATCCTCTATATCCATTTCCTGTCTCTTCTTCGTCTCCAGAACTTGCGTAACGAGGAGCAGATTGTTGTCATCCAGGCGGGGACGGTTCTGTCAATGTGTGAGAAGGTCAGTCTCTCCTTCTCCAAGATGAGGCAGATGGGTTGTGGGAGGCAACCCATCTGCCTCCTCTTCCTCCTCTTCCTCCTCCTCCTCTTCCTCCTTCTCGTCTTCCTCCTCCTTCTCGTCTTCTTCCTCCTCTTTCTTCTTCTCTTCCTCCTCTTCAACTATTCCTCCTTCTTTTCCTCTTCCTCCTCCTCCTCTTCCTCATCTTTCTCCTCTTCATCCTTCTCGTCTTCTTCCTCCTCTTTCTCCTTCTCCTCTTCCTCCTCTTCAACTATTCCTCCTTCTCCTCCTTCTTTTCCTCTTCCACCTCCTTCTCGTCTTCCTCCTCCTCTTCATCCTCCTCATCTTTCTCCTCCTTTCCTTCTCCTCCTCCTCCCCCTTCTCCTCCTTATCTCTGAGCCTGCCTCTTACACCTATTGGTCCATTATCTACTGAGTATTTAACTGTACAGTATGTGTTGAGTGTCTTTCTCTGTCTCTCTCTCTCTTCCTCCCTCCATAGTGGTTAAAACAGATAAATAGCACAGAGGCAGCCTTGACCCAGAAGATGATTGACCTGGAGAATGAGACGGTGAGAGACCCCAAAAAAACATCTGACCAAGTATCAGTAGTTTTTCACTGTCTCTGACGTGACGCCATTGTCATGGTGATTCAATGTGATACCCCGTGATGTGATTTCATATCCTGTGTTTTGCTGTGGCTGTTCCAGGACCAGTTCAGTAAGCAGAAGGGTTTCATGGAGGAGGAGCTGGACTACAGGAAGCAGGCCCTGGATCAGGCCTACATGGTACGACACAGCAACATGATGGGACAGGAGGGTTACTCTACAGCTGTCTCCTGCTTGTAGGAACATGGGTGGTGGTCCTCAGTTGGTAGAGCATGGAACTTGAAGTTGCAATGCCAGGATAGTGGGTTAGATTCCCAGGAAACACCTGTTCGTAAAATGTATGCACGCATCACTGTAAGTCGCTTTGGTTAGAAGCGTCTGCTAAATGGCATATATTGTATTCTAATTATATATTACAATAGTCCTTATATTATCAAGATGACATGCAATAGTTTCATAAAGTATACGTTTTAGACCTAGATGTAGACCTTCTGTCAGCCCTCTAAATGATGTAAAACCATAAAACATCACTAACCCACAGACCAAACCCTGCTGTTTGAGTTTGTCATGTCTTGTCGGGATACTGCATCTTCTTCCTCAATGAACCCGTGTTTGACCTGGGTACTAAAGGACAGAACGAGACACACCCTACTGGCTGGGGAGAATGGCTGTGCATTAACTGTTCAGACACATCCCTAACACTCTCAGATATTAACAGTACAATCCCGAGACAGGATGTCTATTGATTCCCTTGATTCCCTGAAGTGTGTAATTCTAATGAGACTGTATCAAGAGGAACTACACGTAGACTAGAGATGTGTGAATGTTCCCAGTACAGAGAAGCCTGTATGTTTTACATTCTTCCCCTCTCTAACTTGATTTAACAGTCACTACCACCATGAGTCAGGTAACAACAGGAGTATCTAGCACTCACCATTTATTCATTTGATTCATCTGTGTGTTTTTGTGTTTTTAGTTCCACTTTATACAGTGTCAATAGAAGCATGTTTTTACATGGTCACTACACTGACATTATAAGCCGTAAACAGGTGTAACAGTTGTAAGTACTATGTAACAAAGTGGACTTAGTACCTACACTGTAGTTACCATGAAAAACACACCATTATAGTGACACTAGATATAAAGCGGAACAGTGTTTTCCATCTTGGTCATGATCACAGTGGCGTACCTGTGTATGTGGCTGTATGGCAGAGGATCGCAGAGCTGGAGGCGACTCTGTATAGCGCTCTGCAGCAGGAGCCGGGGGGGCGTGCGGTCGCAGAGTCTTTGTCCGACAGGCAGCGGGAGAAGCTGGGGCTAGCCGTGGACAAACTACGGAGGCAGATACTCAGGCAGAGTCGCCAGTATGACAGTCAGATCTTACAGGAGCGCATGGAGCTCCTACAGCATGCCCAGCAGGTAAGGAAAGGCCTTAACCTGCAGCCGCCACAGAGAAAAGATGCAGTATCCCTCCTGCTTGTGTGTGTGTGTGTTTCCTTGTATTTTGTGTATTCCACCAAACCTCAACATTTCACAAAAGTCCTATCCTTATTCTATTAGTCTTTATGCTCCTAACATTAACATGACACTCCTACCCTCAACACAATACTCCTACCCTCAACACGACACTCCTACCCTCAACACGACACTCCTACCCTCAACACGACACTCCTACCCTCAACAAGACACTCCTAGCCTCAACACGACACTCCTAGCCTCAACACGACACTCCTAGCCTCAACACGACACTCCTAGCCTCAACACGACACTCCTAGCCTCAACACGACACTCCTAGCCTCAACACGACACTCCTAGCCTCAACACGACACTCCTAACCTCAACACGACACTCCTAACCTCAACACGTCACTCCTAACCTCAACACGACACTCCTAACCTCAACACTCCTTGCTTCAGAAACTAACCATCGACTGTCTAATCAGTTACACAATAGGAGTTTACTAAAGACATCAATTATAATAGAACATTCTCCATAACCGACCTGCAGCTGAGACATTTTTCTTAGTCTTCTCTTCATTGGTCTCTCCTCCACCAGCCCTGCTGGGTGCAATACAGGATCTCAACCTAATCCCGTCCCCCAAAAACAGATATTTTCCAGGCACTGCCTCTCCTCTGGCTGACTCAGCCTCCCGTGGTTATGATCTAAGCAGCTTTTAGGGAGAATGTGATCAGTGTGGTTCCATTGTTTCATAACTCTATCAGGATTACTTCCAGTGAAGGTTTTGGATTTACCGCTTGTCTGAGTCTGTCTCAAATAGTGTTTAGAGGAGAGGAAAGGAGCAAATGGAAGTGTGCGTGCGTGTGTAGCCAAGACCAAAGGTCAGTCAACAAATCAGATCATGTGATCTGAACAAAGATTCACCATTGTTCCACTTGCTCGTTGTCATGGCAGCAGGATCTTTTTTATTTGACGCTCTGCAACAGCTGCCATGGTAACATGGGAGTAGGGCAGCTTCTGGGAATACATGTGGAAAGGGTTGTCGTCACTTTCATTAGCAACTGTTTAACAACCACAACCATTTATTTGTTCTACTTCTAAACTATAATACAGAGCCTGTGGTCAGTAGGAAGTTGACCTCCTGAACCATATGTTCTGTGTTATTCGCCTTACAGAGAATAAGACAGTTGGAAGGCATGATTGACATGCAAAAGAGGCAAGTCAAGGAAATTGAAGAAAAGGTATATATGTCATTTCTCTCTCTGTCTAAGAAACATCTATGTATGTGTTGTGGGCACAGGTGGCTAGTGGAACCTAATTTGGGGAGGATGGGCTCATAGTAACGGCTGGAAGGAAACAAAATGAATGGTATCAAACACATGGTACCACTCTATTCACTTTATTCCAACTATTATTATAAGCCTCCCTTCACCAGCCTCCTGTGGTTGTGGGTCATGTGAGCGGGCAGTAGGACACTTCAGTTAGAATTCTGAACAGTAACGTGTCTTCTTCTCTCCTTTTTTTAACATTCTTTAACATTATTATGATTTGTTTAGTTCTTCTTCCTCTTTTTGTTTTTCTCTCTAGCTTTTATTATTGTGCCTTAATGACACTGACACGGACCGACATCAGGTAATGACACACAGCGACGCAACCTCCCTAATACTGTGTAAGAACAGGAGGATGACGCTGACGGTCCACTGTCTGTTTCCTCAGGTGCTAAGGCGCTCAGGTGGAGAGTGAGGAAGAAACACACAACATGTTTGTTTTTTTAATGTGTTTTTTAGATGGTTCACAAACCTTATGTCTTTTTTGATAAACATGCACTTTTAACCTGGGATGCAAAACATAACAAAACCATGACTTTAAAAAGTGAACAAATACCAGAGACATATAAAGAGAGGTGTATCAGTGTTTTTTTATAGAAAGGAAGCATCACCTACCATTTCTGGAAGTGGAACAATTAGCCAAACTCTAACGTGAGTTCTAAAAAGCATAAACATTGTGACTGGAACACTGAAGCGGGACAATAAGGACAACATTGATTGAGACACCGCCTCAGGTGTATTTAGAACCACACAACGAACGAGTGCAATTGGAGAGGAGGGAGGAGGAGGAGGAGAGGAAGAAGAAGGGGGAAAGATAGGGAGGGGGAAAGAAAGCAGGAGGCCTTTCTAACACAGACTAGCCAAGTCCTGGGCACTGGACCTTCCCGGAAAGCTCAGCGCATGAGGGTCTCCATGGAAACGGCCGTCACGGCCACGTTGAAAGGGTAAGAAGTGAAAGCTCTGAGTAGGTTCCGCAGTAGAGAGACACCAGAGGACTGAGGGGACGGGAGGAGTCTAGTCTGTGGAAGACAACAAAGAATCTTCAGTAGGTAAGTTACTTTATATTATCACAGCACTGTATTTTACAATTATGTCTAACTTTAGGTACCTTGACAAAACAAACCCAACACAAATACTTCCTCCTTCTGCTCTGTTCTGCAGTTCTGAGTTATCCATTGGCTTCACATTGCATTCATTCATTAGCTTAATCAGAGTTACGCAATAACTTGGCTAACTGGGAGAGATGGGTGATGGGATGAGGGGGCGGGGCTTGTTGTGGTTAGGGAGAGGAGGTGGTGAGGTAACTTTAGACGCATGTCTGAAGCTAGTCAGCTACTTGCTGCAGCCGAGCTACTGCTCTCATGATTAATGCAATTTGTATGAGTGCGTGTTACACCACAGCAAAGGGTCAAGAAAGAGAAGGAAGAGAGGACAGAGAGAGAAGCGAAGGGAGAGAAAGAGGGAGGTCAGAGAGGTATAGAGAGGAGGGGAGGGAGTTTTTGAGAAAGAGAGGGGGGTATGACAGGTTGGAGAAGGAGTGTGTTTGCTGGTTTGCTACCAGACAGTGGATGAATGCAGGGAGAGGATCAGTAAGGTTTCTGAATGGAAACCGTTGGTTTGCAGGTTCTAGAGAGGAGGTCACCCATGAACAACAACCATGGAGGGGAACATGATTACAACAGCGGGGACCGGAACCGGAGCTGACTCTGTAACCATGGTAACAGGTCCCACTGGCACCCCGGACCTCCAGGTTCTGACCCACAGAGTGAAGCTTCTAGAGCACAGCCTGAGAGACAACGTCAGCTCCTTCACTGAGTCTGAGAGCGCTCTGCACAACAGGTGAGGAGCAGGTGACATAGAGACAGGGATCACGTATCACACAGCTACAACATATGGCCACAACCATATCACATTGCACATCCTGTTCTCACATGCAGCTTACCAAGCAGCATTTTGCCATAGTAACAGACAGTTGGTTACCTCTTAGCATGATATCACTGTGTGTGGGGTTTATTTCAAACTTTGCAGCCAGTAAGGTATGTGTGCACACTTCTACTTTCTCTTGAACTGGTGACAGGCAAAAACAATTTGACAGTAGGATGTCTCATCTCTGTTGAATGCTAATGTAATGCTATGCTAATCATGTAATGCTATTGTATTCATGCAATTCTATGCTATTCATGTAATGCTATGCTAATCATGTAATGCTATGAAAATGTAATGTGATCTAATGAGTCATGTCGTCCTCCTGTGCAGGATTAGAGAGTTGGAGGTGTCAGAACAGAGCCTGCTACAGAAGGTGGAGGACCTTACTGCCAACTCAGTCCTCCACTGCTCCAGCATGCTGCAGCGCCAGAGGCTGGATGAGCGGCTCCACACGCTGAAGGAGGAGGTACGCTCCATGGTGAGAGACAGAATTGAGCTTTACATGAGCTTCAATGAGGCATAGCAAACATATGAGTACTGGAAGCTGTACTGTACATGTAGTGTAAGTCTGTTGTAACCAGGTATTAGTGTAGTGTAAACCTGTTGTAACTCAGGTATTAGTGTAGTGTAAGCCTGATGTAACTCAGGTATTAGTGTAGTGTAAACCTGTTGTAACTCAGGTATTAGTGTAGTGTAAGTCTGTTGTAACCAGGTATTAGTGTAGTGTAAGTCTGTTGTAACCAGGTATTAGTGTAGTGTAAACCTGTTGTAACTCAGGTATTAGTGTAGTGTAAGCCTGATGTAACTCAGGTATTAGTGTAGTGTAAACCTGTTGTAACTCAGGTAGTGTAAACCTGTTGTAACTCAGGTAGTGTAAACCTGTTGTAACTCAGGTAGTGTAAACCTGTTGTAACTCAGGTAGTGTAAACCTGTTGTAACTCAGGTAGTGTAAACCTGTTGTAACTCAGGTAGTGTAAACCTGTTGTAACTCAGGTAGTGTAAATCTGTTGTAACTCAGGTAGTGTAAACCTGTTGTAACTCAGGTATTAGTGTAGTGTAAACCTGTTGTAACTCAGGTATTAGTGTAGTGTAAACCTGTTGTAACTCAGGTATTAGTGTAGTGTAAACCTGTTGTAACTCATGTATTAGTGCAGTGTAAACCTGTTGTAACTCAGGTATTAGTGTAGTGTAAACCTGTTGTAACTCAGGTATTCGTGTAGTGTAAACCTGTTGTAACTCAGGTATTCGTGTAGTGTAAACCTGTTGTAACTCAAGTATTAGTGTAGTGTAAACCTGTTGTAACTCAGGTATTAGTGTAGTGTAAACCTGTTGTAACTCAGGTATTAGTGTAGTGTAAACCTGTTGTAACTCAAGTATTAGTGTAGTGTAAACCTGTTGTAACTCAGGTATTAGTGTAGTGTAAGCCTGTTGTAACTCAGGTATTAGTGTAGTGTACACCTGTTGTAACTCAGGTATTAGTGTAGTGTACACCTGTTGTAACTCAGGTATTAGTGTAGTGTAAACCTGTTGTAACTCAGGTATTAGTGTAGTGTAAACCTGTTGTAACTCAGGTATTAGTGTAGTGTAAACCTGTTGTAACTCAGGTATTAGTGTAGTGTAAACCTGTTGTAACTCAGGTAGTGTAAGCCTGTTGTTACTCAGGTAGTGTAGTGTAAGCCTGTTGTAACGCAGGTATTAGTGTAGTGTAAACCTGTTGTAACTCAGGTATTAGTGTAGTGTAAACCTGTTGTAACTCAGGTATTAGTGTAGTGTAAGCCTGTTGTAACTCAGGTATTAGTGTAGTGTAAACCTGTTGTAACTCAGGTATTAGTGTAGTGTAAACCTGTTGTAACTCAGGTATTAGTGTAGTTTAAACCTGTTGTAACTCAGGTAATGTAAGCCTGTTGTAACTCAGGTATTAGTGTAGTGTAAACCTGTTGTAACTCAGGTAGTGTAAACCTGTTGTAACTCAGGTAGTGTATTGTAAACCTGTTGTTACTCAGGTATTAGTATTGTGTAAACCTGTTGTAACTCAGGTATTAGTGTAGTGTAAACCTGTTTTAACTCCGGTATTAGTATAGTGTAAACCTGTTGTAACTCAGGTATTAGTGTAGTGTAAACCTGTTTTAACTCAGGTATTAGTGTAGTGTAAACCTGTTTTAACTCAGGTATTAGTGTAGTGTAAACCTGTTGTAACTCAGGTATTAGTGTAGTGTAAACCTGTTTTAACTCAGGTATTAGTGTAGTGTAAACCTGATGTAACTCAGGTATTAGTGTAGTGTACACCTGATGTAACTCAGGTATTAGTGTAGTGTAAACCTGTTGTAACTCAAGTATTAGTGTAGTGTACACCTGTTGTAACTCAGGTATTAGTGTAGTGTACACCTGTTGTAACTCAGGTATTAGTGTAGTGTAAACCTGTTGTAACTCAGGTATTAGTGTAGTGTAAACCTGTTGTAACTCAGGTATTAGTGTAGTGTAAACCTGTTGTAACTCAGGTAGTGTAAGCCTGTTGTTACTCAGGTAGTGTAGTGTAAGCCTGTTGTAACGCAGGTATTAGTGTAGTGTAAACCTGTTGTAACTCAGGTATTAGTGTAGTGTAAACCTGTTGTAACTCAGGTATTAGTGTAGTGTAAGCCTGTTGTAACTCAGGTATTAGTGTAGTGTAAACCTGTTGTAACTCAGGTATTAGTGTAGTGTAAACCTGTTGTAACTCAGGTATTAGTGTAGTTTAAACCTGTTGTAACTCAGGTAATGTAAGCCTGTTGTAACTCAGGTATTAGTGTAGTGTAAACCTGTTGTAACTCAGGTAGTGTAAACCTGTTGTAACTCAGGTAGTGTATTGTAAACCTGTTGTTACTCAGGTATTAGTATTGTGTAAACCTGTTGTAACTCAGGTATTAGTGTAGTGTAAACCTGTTTTAACTCCGGTATTAGTATAGTGTAAACCTGTTGTAACTCAGGTATTAGTGTAGTGTAAACCTGTTTTAACTCAGGTATTAGTGTAGTGTAAACCTGTTTTAACTCAGGTATTAGTGTAGTGTAAACCTGTTGTAACTCAGGTATTAGTGTAGTGTAAACCTGTTTTAACTCAGGTATTAGTGTAGTGTAAACCTGATGTAACTCAGGTATTAGTGTAGTGTACACCTGATGTAACTCAGGTATTAGTGTAGTGTAAGCCTGTTGTAACTCAGGTATTAGTGTAGTGTAAACCTGTTGTAACTCAAGTATTAGTGTAGTGTAAACCTGTTGTAACTCAGGTATTAGTGTAGTGTAAACCTGTTGTAACTCAGGTATTAGTGTAGTGTAAGCCTGTTGTAACTCAGGTATTAGTGTAGTGTAAACCTGTTGTAACTCAGGTATTAGTGTAGTGTAAACCTGTTGTAACTCAGGTATTAGTGTAGTGTAAACCTGTTGTAACTCAGGTATTAGTGTAGTTTAAACCTGTTGTAACTCAGGTAATGTAAGCCTGTTGTAACTCAGGTATTAGTGTAGTGTAAACCTGTTGTAACTCAGGTAGTGTAAACCTGTTGTAACTCAGGTAGTGTAGTGTAAACCTGTTGTAACTCAGGTATTAGTATAGTGTAAACCTGTTGTAACTCAGGTATTAGTGTAGTGTAAACATGTTGTAACTCAAGTATTAGTGTAGTGTACACCTGTTGTAACTCAGGTATTAGTGTAGTGTAAACCTGTTGTAACTCAGGTATTAGTGTAGTTTAAACCTGTTGTAACTCAGGTAATGTAAGCCTGTTGTAACTCAGGTATTAGTGTAGTGTAAACCTGTTTTAACTCAGGTATTAGTATAGTGTAAACCTGTTTTAACTCAGGTATTAGTGTAGTGCAAACCTGTTGTAACTCAGGTATTAGTGTAGTGTAAACCTGTTGTAACTCAGGTATTAGTATAGTGTAAACCTGTTGTAACTCAGGTATTAGTATAGTGTAAACCTGTTGTAACTCAGGTATTAGTATAGTGTAAACCTGTTGTAACTCAGGTATTAGTATAGTGTAAACCTGTTGTAATTCAGGTATTAGTGTAGTGTAAACCTGTTGTAACTCAGGTATTAGTATAGTGTAAACCTGTTGTAACTCAGGTATTAGTATAGTGTAAACCTGTTGTAACTCAGGTATTAGTATGGTGTAAACCTGTTTTAACTCAGGTATTAGTGTAGTGCAAACCTGTTGTAACTCAGGTATTAGTGTAGTGTAAACCTGTTTTAACTCAGGTATTAGTATAGTGTAAACCTGTTTTAACTCAGGTATTAGTGTAGTGTAAACCTGTTTTAACTCAGGTATTAGTGTAGTGTAAACCTGTTTTAACTCAAGTATTAGTGTAGTGTAAACCTGATGTAACTTGGGTATTAGTGTAGTGTAAACCTGATGTAACTTGGGTATTAGTGTAATGTACACCTGTTGTAACTCAGGTATTAGTGTAGTGTAAACCTGTTTTAACTCCGGTATTAGTGTAGTGTAAGCCTGTTGTAACTCAGGTATTAGTGTAGTGTAAACCTGTTGTAACTCAGGTATTAGTGTAGTGTAAACCTGTTGTAACTCAGGTATTAGTGTAGTGTAAACCTGTTGTAACTCAGGTATTAGTGTAGTGTACACCTGTTGTAACTCAGGTATTTGTGTAGTGTAAGCCTGTTGTAACTCAGGTATTAGTGTAGTGTAAACCTGTTGTAACTCAGGTATTAGTGTAGTGTAAACCTGTTGTAACTCAGGTATTAGTGTAGTGTAAACCTGTTGTAACTCAGGTATTAGTGTAGTTTAAACCTGTTGTAACTCAGGTAATGTAAGCCTGTTGTAACTCAGGTATTAGTGTAGTGTAAACCTGTTGTAACTCAGGTAGTGTAAACCTGTTGTAACTCAGGTAGTGTAGTGTAAACATGTTGTAACTCTGGTATTAGTGTAGTGTAAACCTGTTGTAACTCAGGTATTAGTATAGTGTAAACCTGTTGTAACTCAAGTATTAGTGTAGTGTACACCTGTTGTAACTCAGGTATTAGTGTAGTGTAAACCTGTTGTAACTCAGGTATTAGTGTAGTTTAAACCTGTTGTAACTCAGGTAATGTAAGCCTGTTGTAACTCAGGTATTAGTGTATTGTAAACCTGTTTTAACTCAGGTATTAGTATAGTGTAAACCTGTTGTAACTCAGGTATTAGTGTAGTGTACGCCTGTTTTAACTCAGGTATTAGTTTAGTGTACGCCTGTTTTAACTCAGGTATTAGTGTAGTGTAAACCTGTTGTAACTCAGGTATTAGTGTAGTGTAAACCTGTTGTAACTCATGTATTAGTATAGTGTAAACCTGTTGTAACTCAGGTATTAGTGTAGTGTAAACCTGTTGTAACTCAGGTATTAGTGTAGTGTAAACCTGTTTTAACTCAGGTATTAGTTTAGTGTACGCCTGTTTTAACTCAGGTATTAGTGTAGTGTAAACCTGTTTTAACTCAGGTATTAGTGTAGTGTAAACCTGTTGTAACTCAGGTATTAGTGTAGTGTAAACCTGTTGTAACTCAGGTATTAGTGTAGTGTAAACCTGTTGTAACTCAGGTATTAGTGTAGTGTAAACCTGTTGTAACTCAGGTATTAGTGTAGTGTAAACCTGTTGTAACTCAGGTATTAGTGTAGTGCAAACCTGTTGTAACTCAGGTATTAGTGTAGTGTAAACCTGTTTTAACTCAGGTATTAGTGTAGTGTACGCCTGTTTTAACTCAGGTATTAGTGTAGTGCAAACCTGTTGTAACTCAGGTATTAGTGTAGTGTAAACCTGTTTTAACTCAGGTATTAGTGTAGTGTAAACCTGTTGTAACTCAGGTATTAGTGTAGTGTACACCTGTTGTAACTCAGGTATTAGTGTAGTGCAAACCTGTTTTAACTCAGGTATTAGTGTAGTGTACACCTGATGTAACTCAGGTATTAGTGTAGTGTAAACCTGTTTTAACTCAGGTATTAGTGTAGTGTAAACCTGTTTTAACTCAGGTATTAGTGTAGTGTAAACCTGATGTAACTCAGGTATTAGTGTAGTGTACACCTGATGTAACTCAGGTATTAGTGTAGTGTAAACCTGATGTAACTCAGGTATTAGTGTAGTGTAAACCTGTTGTAACTCAGGTATTAGTGTAGTGTAAACCTGTTGTAACTCAGGTATTAGTGTAGTGTAAACCTGTTGTAACTCAGGTATTAGTGTAGTGCAAACCTGTTGTAACTCAGGTATTAGTGTAGTGTAAACCTGTTTTAACTCAGGTATTAGTGTAGTGTACGCCTGTTGTAACTCAGGTATTAGTGTAGTGCAAACCTGTTTTAACTCAGGTATTAGTGTAGTGTAAACCTGTTTTAACTCAGGTATTAGTGTAGTGTAAACCTGATGTAACTCAGGTATTAGTGTAGTGTACACGTGATGTAACTCAGGTATTAGTGTAGTGTAAACCTGATGTAACTCAGGTATTAGTGTAGTGTAAACCTGTTGTAACTCAGGTATTAGTGTAGTGTAAACCTGTTGTAACTCAGGTATTAGTGTAGTGTAAACCTGTTGTAACTCAGGTATTAGTATAGTGTAAACCTGTTGTAACTCAGGTATTAGTGTAGTGTACACCTGTTGTATCTCAGGTATTAGTGTAGTGTACGCCTGTTTTAACTCAGGTATTAGTGTAGTGCAAACCTGTTGTAACTCAGGTATTAGTGTAGTGTAAACCTGTTGTAACTCAGGTATTAGTGTAGTGTAAACCTGTTGTAACTCAGGTATTAGTGTAGTGTACACCTGTTTTAACTCAGGTATTAGTGTAGTGCAAACCTGTTGTAACTCAGGTATTAGTGTAGTGTAAAACTGTTTTAACTCAGGTATTAGTGTAGTGTACGCCTGTTTTTTTACTCAGGTATTAGTGTAGTGTAAACCTGTTGTAACTCAGGTATTAGTGTAGTGTAAACCTGTTTTAACTCAGGTATTAGTGTAGTGTAAACCTGTTGTAACTCAGGTATTAGTGTAGTGCAAACCTGTTGTAACTCAGGTATTAGTGTAGTGTAAACCTGTTGTAACTCAGGTATTAGTGTAGTTTAAACCTGTTGTAACTCAGGTAATGTAAGCCTGTTGTAACTCAGGTATTAGTGTAGTGTACACCTGTTGTAACTCAGGTATTAGTGTAGTGTACACCTGTTGTAACTCAGGTATTAGTGTAGTGTAAACCTGTTGTAACTCAGGTATTAGTGTAGTGTAAACCTGTTGTAACTCAGGTATTAGTGTAGTGTAAACCTGTTGTAACTCAGGTATTAGTGTAGTGTAAACCTGTTGTAACTCAGGTATTAGTGTAGTGTAAACCTGTTGTAACTCAGTTATTCGTGTAGTGTAAACCTGTTGTAACTCAGGTATTCGTGTAGTGTAAACCTGTTGTAACTCAGGTATTCGTGTAGTGTACACCTGTTGTAACTCAGGTATTAGTGTAGTGTAAACCTGTTGTAACTCAGGTATTAGTGTAGTGTAAACCTGTTGTAACTCAGGTATTAGTGTAGTGTAAACCTGTCGTAACTCAGGTATTAGTGTAGTGTAAACCTGTCGTAACTCAGGTATTAGTGTAGTGTACACCTGTTTTAACTCAGGTATTAGTGTAGTGTAAACCTGTTTTAACTCAGGTATTAGTGTAGTGTAAACCTGTTGTAACTCAGGTATTAGTGTAGTGTAAACCTGTTGTAACTCAGGTATTAGTGTAGTGCAAACCTGTTGTAACTCAGGTATTAGTGTAGTGTAAACATGTTTTAACTCAGGTATTAGTGTAGTGTAAACCTGTTGTAACTCAGGTATTAGTGTAGTGTAAACCTGTTTTAACTCAGGTATTAGTGTAGTGTACGCCTGTTGTAACTCAGGTATTAGTGTAGTGTAAACCTGTTGTAACTCAGGTATTAGTGTAGTGTAAACCTGTTTTAACTCAGGTATTAGTGTAGTGTAAACCTGATGTAACTTGGGTATTAGTGTAGTGTAAACCTGATGTAACTTGGGTATTAGTGTAATGTACACCTGTTGTAACTCAGGTATTAGTGTAGTGTAAACCTGTTTTAACTCAGGTATTAGTGTAGTGTAAGCCTGTTGTAACTCAGGTATTAGTGTAGTGTAAACCTGTTGTAACTCAGGTATTAGTGTAGTGTAAACCTGTTGTAACTCAGGTATTAGTGTAGTGTAAACCTGTTGTAACTCAGGTATTAGTGTAGTGTACACCTGTTGTAACTCAGGTATTTGTGTAGTGTAAGCCTGTTGTAACTCAGGTATTAGTTTAGTGTAAACCTGTTGTAACTCAGGTATTAGTGTAGTGTAAACCTGTTGTAACTCAGGTATTAGTGTAGTGTAAACCTGTTGTAACTCAGGTATTAGTGTAGTTTAAACCTGTTGTAACTCAGGTAATGTAAGCCTGTTGTAACTCAGGTATTAGTGTAGTGTAAACCTGTTGTAACTCAGGTAGTGTAAACCTGTTGTAACTCAGGTAGTGTAGTGTAAACATGTTGTAACTCTGGTATTAGTGTAGTGTAAACCTGTTGTAACTCAGGTATTAGTATAGTGTAAACCTGTTGTAACTCAAGTATTAGTGTAGTGTACACCTGTTGTAACTCAGGTATTAGTGTAGTGTAAACCTGTTGTAACTCAGGTATTAGTGTAGTTTAAACCTGTTGTAACTCAGGTAATGTAAGCCTGTTGTAACTCAGGTATTAGTGTATTGTAAACCTGTTTTAACTCAGGTATTAGTATAGTGTAAACCTGTTGTAACTCAGGTATTAGTGTAGTGTACGCCTGTTTTAACTCAGGTATTAGTTTAGTGTACGCCTGTTTTAACTCAGGTATTAGTGTAGTGTAAACCTGTTGTAACTCAGGTATTAGTGTAGTGTAAACCTGTTGTAACTCAGGTATTAGTATAGTGTAAACCTGTTGTAACTCAGGTATTAGTGTAGTGTAAACCTGTTGTAACTCAGGTATTAGTGTAGTGTAAACCTGTTTTAACTCAGGTATTAGTTTAGTGTACGCCTGTTTTAACTCAGGTATTAGTGTAGTGTAAACCTGTTTTAACTCAGATATTAGTGTAGTGTAAACCTGTTGTAACTCAGGTATTAGTGTAGTGTAAACCTGTTGTAACTCAGGTATTAGTGTAGTGTAAACCTGTTGTAACTCAGGTATTAGTGTAGTGTAAACCTGTTGTAACTCAGGTATTAGTGTAGTGTAAACCTGTTGTAACTCAGTTATTCGTGTAGTGTAAACCTGTTGTAACTCAGGTATTCGTGTAGTGTAAACCTGTTGTAACTCAGGTATTCGTGTAGTGTACACCTGTTGTAACTCAGGTATTAGTGTAGTGTAAACCTGTTGTAACTCAGGTATTAGTGTAGTGTAAACCTGTTGTAACTCAGGTATTAGTGTAGTGTAAACCTGTCGTAACTCAGGTATTAGTGTAGTGTAAACCTGTCGTAACTCAGGTATTAGTGTAGTGTACACCTGTTTTAACTCAGGTATTAGTGTAGTGTAAACCTGTTTTAACTCAGGTATTAGTGTAGTGTAAACCTGTTGTAACTCAGGTATTAGTGTAGTGTAAACCTGTTGTAACTCAGGTATTAGTGTAGTGCAAACCTGTTGTAACTCAGGTATTAGTGTAGTGTAAACATGTTTTAACCCAGGTATTAGTGTAGTGTAAACCTGTTGTAACTCAGGTATTAGTGTAGTGTAAACCTGTTTTAACTCAGGTATTAGTGTAGTGTACGCCTGTTGTAACTCAGGTATTAGTGTAGTGTAAACCTGTTGTAACTCAGGTATTAGTGTAGTGTAAACCTTTTTTAACTCAGGTATTAGTGTAGTGTACGCCTGTTTTAACTCAGGTATTAGTGTAGGGTAATTTATTGTACTTTATTGTAATTGTAAGAAGAAGGAGAATGCAGGGAGTATGCGAGTATCATAACTCTATTGTAGCTCAGGTGTAAGTTATTTTAATCTCCCTGTCTCTGTCCCAGTCCCAGGAGAAGGAGCGTGGGGACCGTGTGTGGAGGGAGAGGCTGCGGCGCTGTCAGGCCCAGCTCAGGGCTAAAGAAGAGGAGATGGGCCGCCAGTCTCAGTACTTTGAGCTCTTCAAGAGCCAGCTGCACCACAAGCTAGGCCTGGCCAGAGACAGAGAGCAGGGCCTGCAGACCAGACTCCACCAGCTGGAGCGACCGGTGCTGGAGATGAACGTATCTGCTGCCACCTACATAGCCCCTGTCAACACAGCTAGCACCAACTCCGTTACTGCAGACAATGTCAATCCCATCATGGTACCAACCTCAGGCCAACAGAGAACAGAGACAGAGAGACTGCCCCACCCAAGGTCGGAAGGAGAAGGAGAGGAGGAGGACGGTGAGGAGAAGACACAGCGGAGACACTACGGACAACAGCTCCAGCAGAAGCAGGGAGCGGATGATAGAGAAAGAGAGGGGGAGGAAGGGGAAGAGGGTGAGAGTCTGGGGGGTGAGGCTAGACTGAGAAGCTTCATCCTCAGCCTCCAAGAGGACCTCAGGGTTCTGCTGGAAAGGGAGGAGCAGAAGCTGGCGGAGCAGAGGGGGCTGATGGAACAGCTGCAGGAAGTGCAGGAGAACAACCACTTCTTGTCCTGTACTTTGGAGGAGATGAGGACGGTGGTCCACAGACTGAAGCTGACAGAGAGCTCCCTGATGGAGGAGGTGGAGGAGCTGCAAGAGGAGAACCAGAGACTGTGTCAGAGGCTCAGCCACACCCTGAGACAAACCAACCATAGCCTGGGTTCTACTGACCCCAGCCTGGCTACCTCCCTGCCAAACACCCCTGGCCTGGGTCAACCAGGTCCCTGCTCTGTGGACAACACTGACCCGGTGAGTGATGAGATGAAAGATCATGTAGAGGGGACTCTGTAAATCAGTGTAAGAGTTGGAGAGTTAAGCCTCAAGAAAGTGAATGATTACGATTATAAGCAAACCTTATTTTAGGATTGTAAAATGGATTATAATGTGGGATTATCATGGGTCCAAAGTGGAATGTTGATCTGAGTAACTACAGAAGAACTAACGAGTGTGGCCGGCTTGTGTGTTTGAGACTGGGATCTGCTTTTTGATGAACCTCTAATGTTTAATGTTCATCATCTATGCAGGTGAAGCTGATCCCAGGCCAGTCTTCACTAGACACACCTCCCTCTGCTCAACACCATGGAGCAACAGAGAGGTCACAGGAAAACTCCACGCTGCCTCTGCCCCTGCCCCAGCCGGATCTCCTAAACCTCTCAGGCCACCGTAGTCAGAACCCCGGCCTCATATCCCTGGGTACTAAGAGCGTTGAGGGTCTGGGGGAGTTGACCCTGAGGGACTGGTGTCCTGGTCCTGGGGGCTTTCCCTCTCTCAACCTGGAGGAGGGGACAAGCGAGGAGACTGAGGCCCTGAGAGAGGCTTACAGGAGCATGGGGGGCGACATGGACTCACTCCGGGACCACAGGGACCAGCTGGAGAGCACTCTACGACACACACAGGACCAGCTGTACAGGGTGACCGAGGAGAACGCCCGACTGAAATGTAAACTCAGGGAGCAGGGAGAAACAGGGGCCTGCGAGGTGGAGCAGTGGTCCTCGCTCGTAGGCGAGAGCATGACAAATGTCCAGGAAAACAAGGTGCCAACTCCAAACCTAATACCCCAGGGTAGCAGAGAGCTCACTGCAACTCCATATCAGAATGATACTATCCTAGCCTTAGCCCAGGATGACCTGTCCCTGTATGCCTTAGCCCAAGATGACCTAGCCCTAGCCTTGAACCAGGAGAACCGGGCCCTGGGCAGGCGTATCCAGGAGCTCCTAGCCCACATAGAGAGCCAGGAGGGGGAGAGTGAGAGGGAGCTAGTCCAGCTCAGGCTGCAGGTGTCCCTGCTAGAGAGGGAGAGCACCAGGCTGGAGCAGGAGAACCTGGAGCAGGGAGGTCTCATCACTGAGCTGACCAGGAAGACTGAGGATGACCTCAACACTATCATAGAGCTGCAGGAAAGACGGGTGGAGAGCGGTCAGCTAGGCCTACAGCAGTGTGACAGTGGTTTGACCACTGAGTCAGAGTGCGGTCAACAGGGTGAGCATGCGGTCGGCTCAGTGCCCGCTCAACAGGGTCAACCCACAGTAGGTGTTGTGACCAGTCTACAAGGTGATCAGACGCCAGGGTCAGTGAATAGTGGTGTACTACAGGTTGACCACACAGTCGAGTCAGTGTGTGGTCAGCAGGAGGACCGTTTGACCACGGAGTCAACGTGCAGGCTTGGAGAGAAGAGGGATGAGCTGATTGGCTATCTCAGTGATCTCAATGAGGAAAGAGAACAGGTAGCCCTCTCACTTAGCAGTCAGACAGAGGAGAAACACCAGCTAACACGCTCCATGTGGGTTCTGAAAGAAGAACGCGACCAGATCCATAAGTCACTCTGCGGTTTAAAAGAAGTGAAAGAACAGCTGACAAGGACCCTCTGTGGTCTGAAAGATGAGAGAGACAAGGTGATGCGGTCAATGTGTGGTTTAAAAGAGGAGAGAGACCAGCTAGTTCAGTCAATGTCTGGACTCCAGGAGGAGAGAGACCAGCTAGTTCAGTCAATGTCTGGACTCCAGGAGGAGAGAGACCAGCTAGTTCAGTCAATGTCTGGACTCCAGGAGGAGAGAGACCAGCTAGTTCAGTCAATGTCTGGACTCCAGGAGGAGAGAGACCAGCTAGTTCAGTCAATGTCTGAACTCCAGGAGGAGAGAGACCAGCTAGTTCAGTCAATGTCTGGACTCCAGGAGGAGAGAGACCAGCTAGTTCAGTCAATGTCTGGACTCCAGGAGGAGAGAGACCAGCTAGTTCAGTCAATGTCTGGACTCCAGGAGGAGAGAGACCAGCTAGTTCAGTCAATGTCTGGACTCCAGGAGGAGAGAGACCAGCTAGTTCTGTCAATGTCTGGACTCCAGGAGGAGAGAGACCAGCTAGTTCAGTCAATGTCTGGACTCCAGGAGGAGAGAGACCAGCTAGTTCTCTCAATGTCTGGACTCCAGGAGGAGAGAGACCAGCTAGTTCAGTCAATGTCTGGACTCCAGGAGGAGAGAGGCCAGCTAGTTCAGTCAATGTCTGGACTCCAGGAGGAGAGAGACCAGCTAGTTCAGTCAATGTCTGGACTCCAGGAGGAGAGAGGCCAGCTAGTTCAGTCAATGTCTGGACTCCAGGAGGAGAGAGACAAGCTCTCGCAGTCTCTCTTCAGCCAAAACGATGAGAGAGATCAGTTGATGCAGTCAATGTGTGGTTTAAAGGGACAGAGAGACCGGCTAACACAGACACTCAGCTGTCTAGAGCAGGAAAGAGACAAGCTGTCATCTCTCAGCCTTCAAACACGAGAGAGGTACCAGGTGGACCAGTTTGTCTCTGATCTAAAAGAAGAGAAAGAGCAGCTAGTTCAGTCAATGGATGTTCTGAGAGAACAGAGAGAACAGCTCACAGAGGAGAGAGACCAGTTGCAGATGGACGTCGCTACTCTACGGAATCAGCTGCTGTTACAGGGGCGGAGCCACAACCAGCAGCCCTCAGAGAACCACGTTGGCAAGGCAACACGCACAGAGGTTGTGGCTACAGAGAGAGGGGGTCAGATGCCAAAAACGCATGATGATGGTGATGTCACTCATAGATGTCTGGCCACGGTCTACTCCTACAAGACCATCCGTTTGGAGCAGTCTGCACAGGTAGGAGCGAATCTTTGTACTTGTGTGAGTTGTTATGTATGTTGGCACTGAGTTTCTGTCGGTAGTAGCGTGTCGCAGGGTTGTGTGAGTTATAGCATATCCCCGTATACAGAACCACTTGGGAGAGAAAGAGGGAACAGATGTGGAGCAGAGTGAACTGATGAAGGAGATCGAGTCGCTGGGGTTAGAACTCAGAAGCTCACGAGAGGTACTGAAGAAGACCCAATCAGAGGTGAGCGCTCCTTTCTTCCTGTCTTCTTGGCCAATCAGAGGAGAGGTCAGAGGTCAGAACCATGACTGGACAGAATCTGTGTGTGCAGGCTCAAAGGTGGTACCGTGAGCTGGGTGTGTCTGAGGTCAGACGAGAGGAGGCTGAAAAGAGGGCGGGAAAGGCAGCCAATGAGGTGAAGGGGATGAGAGAGGAAACCAAGGAGGTGGAGGAGACGAAGAGGGAAAACCACACACTGAGAGCAGAGGTATGGATAGAGAAAGTATCCCTCTCACTAACCACCATAGTCATGTCATGATAACCCACTGGCTGTGTCTGTTGTTAGTTGGGAGAGGTGAAGAGCAGACTAGTGGGTCTGGAGAGAGAGAAGACCGATGCTCACTCACTAAGGATCAAGATTGAAGAGAAGTTCAGCTTGCTTCAGGCTGAACTCAAAGCCAAGGTGTGTGTTGCTTCAGGCTGAACTCAAAGCCAAGGTGTGTGTTGCTTCAGGCTGAACTCAAAGCCAAGGTGTGTGTTGCTTCAGGCTGAACTCAAAGCCAAGGTGTGTGTTGCTTCAGGCTGAACTCAAAGCCAAGGTGTGTGTTGCTTCAGGCTGAACTCAAAGCCAAGGTGTGTGTTGCTTCAGGCTGAACTCAAAGCCAAGGTGTGTGTTGCTTCAGGCTGAACTCAAAGCCAAGGTGTGTGTTGCTTCAGGCTGAACTCAAAGCCAAGGTGTGTGTTGCTTCAGGCTGAGCTCAAAGCCAAGGTGTGTGTTGCTTCAGGCTGAACTCAAAGCCAAGGTGTGTGTTGCTTCAGGCTGAACTCAAAGCCAAGGTGTGTGTTGCTTCAGGCTGAACTCAAAGCCAAGGTGTGTGTGTTGACTAAATCTTTCTGCGTGTGTACTGTATACCTGATTTTGTGATCATTCACTCAGAGTGTTGCTCTGAAGGAGCTGAGTTCAGAGTACACATCTCTGAAGACAGAGCAGGGCAGCAGAGATGACTGGCGCAACACACTCACCTTACTGAGGGTGCGCTATGATGACATCAGAGCTAAGGTAAACTGCCTTTTGTCAGCTAAGATAGGTAAAAGTTACCCTTAAGTTTACAAATTTAGGTAGAAGACATCCTTTTGCACAGATCTAGGATCAGCTTAATACTCTACCATCCCCGAATCCCGAGGCTTACCTGTTAGGAAGAAAATTCAAAACTGACCTTAGATCAGTGTCCAGGAGCAACTTCATCCTAGTCTGATAAAACCACAGTTCTGCTTAGAGTGATGTTTGTTCAAAGACATGCAGAATTAATTGTATTGGAAGAGAGCTTTTACAATATCAAAAGAGCTGTATTTGTGGTCAGTGTTTTTGGTTTACTGTAATGTTTTGTTGTTATTTCCAGTCAGTGTATTTACTCTAATGGCTATGTCTGTCCTGACTCTCCAGTACAATGTTCTCCTGAGAAAGAGTCAGATGGATCTGGACATAGCTCCTCTAAAGGTGAGGGGGTGGAGAATGGGGGTAGTCTGTTAGTCTGGTTTGATACATGGTTCTTTGAAACTAAAATAACATTTGGTGTTGGACTTGTTTTGACTGACAGCTGTTGTATCCAATCGTAGGCCATGCGGTCACGATTTGGTTTTGATTGACTAATGATCTGTCCAATGACAAGCCAAGCTGTCATGTTTTGGTTTTGATTGACTGATGATCTGCCCAATGACAAGCCAAGCTGTCATGATTTGGTTTTGATTGACTGATGATCTGTCCGATGGCAGGCCAAGCTTTCATGTCTGGTGGTGAAGTGCCAGCAGAGGAACAGTCTACTGGTACAGTTGATGCGAGCCCTGCGTCGGTATGGCTGCCTGGACTACAATCTGACCCAGGAGGCTGAGGACCTGCTTAATGACACAGCACTGCAGGACTACGCCAGCACCTTCACACCCCCATCCACTGCAGCTCTGCAGGAGAACACCCACCTTCTCCCACCTGCAGCCTCAGAACGATCGGAGCGCTCACAGACCTCTATTGCAGCCTCCACAGCACAGGTAAGAGATGTAGTAACACAGAGGCGTTCAAACGTCTCCTTGGGGACCCCCAGCCGTTCCATGTATTCAAACTATTCCACAGCTAGTACACCAGATTCAACTTGTCAACTAATCAAGCCCTTGACTACTCGAATCAGGTGAGTTAGTGCAGGGCAACAACAAAATTGAAATGTCCGGGGGTCCCCGAGGAGAGGTTTGAAACGCACCGCAGTAACACACCATACCACTGCACTGAACCACTTATTCATCTTAGTACAGTGTGAAACCAGTAGTGTAAAGTACTTAAGTAAAAATACTTTGAAGTAGTACTTAAGTAGGTTTTGGGGGTATCTGTACTTTACTTTACTATTCATATTTTTGACAACTTTTACTTTTATTTGACTACATTACTAAAGAAAATTATGTACTTGTTCTCCATACATTTTCCCTGACACCCAAAAGTACTCATTACATTTCAAATCAAATCAAATGTTATTTGTCACATACACATGTTTAACAGATGTTGTTGCAGGTGTAGTGTTTCTAGCTCCAACAGTGCAGTAGTATCTAACAATTCACAACAATACACACAATACACACAACCTACAAGAAAAAGAATAGAATTAAGGAATATAGAAATATTAGTATGAGCAATATTGGAGTGGCATGGACTAAAATACAGTAGAATAGAATACAGTATATACATACGAGATGAGTAAAGCGAAAATATGTAAACCTTATTAAAGTGACTAGTGTTCCATTATTAAGGCCTACCATTTTGAATGCTTAGCAGGACAGAGAGCTGGTCCAATTCACGCACTTATCAAGAGAAAATCCCTGGTCATCCCTACTGCCTCTGATCTGGTGGACTCACTCAATTATGTAAATGAGGTCTGAATGTTGCAGTGTGCCTCTGGCTATCTGTAAATAAAAAAGATAAAAGAAAATGGTACTGTAACAGTACTCTTCTTGCGTTGTGTACAATCAATCCTCGACACGAACTCCAACGTGTAGCACCAGTCATGGAGATTTATTCTGATAGATCTGGTTGGCTTAATATAAGGAATTTGAAATGATTTATACTTTTACATTTACTTTTGATACATAAGTATATTTAAAACCAAATACTTTTAGACTTTTACTCAAGTAGTATTTTACTGGGGGACTTTCACTTTTACTTGAGTCATTTTCTATTAACGTAACTTTACTTTTTCAAGTATGACAATTGGGTACTTTTCCCCCCACTGTGTAATATAGAAACAGACCTCACGCCAGCTGAACTGGTTTATAACATAACACACCTGTGTAAGGGGTTTCCCTGGCCATCTCTGAGGGGTTGTGCTCTCTTCCTAGGAGCTGAGTAAAGCTGTGTCTGAAGGCAGTAGGAGGGAACCCTTCAGAGTGTGTGTGGCCACAGCAGACTACTGCCCCTCTCCGAACATGCCTCACACTCTACTGCCAATGGTAGTTGGATTTAGAAATATTACAACTCTCAGTTTCTGTGGCACACAGTATTCTGTCAAAGAGCATTGTTTTTATGAATATAAATACATGATAACAAATGATATCTTGTTGGATCTCTTATACAGTAGGCTTATATGATCCACACATTTCTGTTACAGCTTCCCCTTTCTGTGGGTGAATCAGTCCAAGTCACTGGACTCCCAGACAGACGTGGGATGTACCATGCCGAGGTGAAAGGGGAGTCTGGCCTGGTCCCTGCCCGTTTCTTAGAGGAGAATGGGAGACCACTCATCCTGACTTCCCCCTCGCCAGAGAGATGTGCCAGTCTGACTAGGAAGCTGACCAGTCCAGGGAAGATCATCAACCTTCACCAGCAGTTGCAGAACACTCTTTCCAACAGCTACCAGGTAGGCCTATAGTACAGCTTTAACAAACTCTATGCTACCTACCTTCACACAAGTTATTTTTGATTTATTTAACCTTTATTTAGACAGGGAGTCAATGCTGAGACCAAGGTCTCTTTATTTAGACAGGGAGTCAATGCTGAGACCAAGGTCTCTTTATTTAGACAGGGAGTCAAAGCTGAGACCAAGGTCTCTTTATTTAGACAGGGAGTCAATGCTGAAACCAAGGTCTCTTTATTTAGACAGGGAGTCAATGCTGAAACCAAGATCTCTTTATTTAGACAGGGAGTCAATGCTGAGACCACGGTCTCTTTATTTAGACAGGGAGTCAATGCTGAGACCACGGTCTCTTTATTTAGACAGGGAGTCAAAGCTGAGACCAATGTCTCTTTATTTAGACAGGGAGTCAAAGCTGAGACCAAGGTCTCTTTATTTAGACAGGGAGTCAATGCTGAAACCAAGATCTCTTTATTTAGACAGGGAGTCAATGCTGAGACCATGGTCTCTTTATTTAGACAGGGAGTCAAAGCTGAGACCAAGGTCTCTTTATTTAGACAGGGAGTCAATGCTGAGACCAAGGTCTCTTTATTTAGACAGGGAGTCAAAGCTGAGACCAAGGTCTCTTTATTTAGACAGGGAGTCAATGCTGAAACCAAGGTCTCTTTATTTAGACAGGGAGTCAATGCTGATCAAATACAATACACATCAAAATACAATAAACACTTTAAACTGCACATTCATATACACATTAAAATAAAAAACAAACACATTAAATATTGAGTAACTTTATTGTTTTCAACAGAAACTTCAGTTGTAGTAGAATTCAGTATCAAAACACACAATGCTATGCTAACCAGGCTTGAAGGACCGCAAATGTACATTGTTTATGCACAAAGTCCCAATATAGTCTACACAACCATGTCACCCATTCTCTCCCTAGGTTTTCCCTTCCAATACCAGCCCCCAGGTTTACTCCATTCCCCCTCCAGGACAGGGGTACTCCCCAAGATACCCCAACCACAACCCTGCTGCCCCCAACCGACCCAAGCATACCCTTGTAGCAACTACCCCTATTATTACTACTACTAGTCTCCTATCTCCCACTGCCCCCACTAAAATTACCAGTGATGGTGCTACCTCTCCTAAGCAGACCCCAAACAGAGCACATCCAACTACCAACCCTCCTGTCCACACCACCACCACCACTACTGCCCTTAGCAGTGGTAAAGAACCCCTCTCTAAAACTGGCTCTACTGCTGCTACCTCCAATGTTACAACCCCTGTTAATACCCCTCCTACCGCTATGGCTCAGACTGTTAATAAAGCACAAACTATATGCCCCTATCTGCCCCTCCAATCTGCCCCTCCAACTATTACCGCTGGAACTACAGCCCCCACCAAAATGGCCCCCTTCACTACTGCTCTTCGCCTTGCTGAGTTGTCACGACTACCTGATGAGAACCATTTTATCAAGAAGCCCCTCTCCAACCTCCAACCTGAACAAGCTAAACCAACCAAACCCAGAGCTATACCAGGTGCAGTAGCCCTCACAATACACACTGTTGACTGTACACTTGATGGAAAGCATACGTGTCTGATTGTCTTTGGTCCCGCCCCTCTTAGAACCTCCAGCTGAGGTGGGCTCTGTTGAGGTCATCAGGACGGTGGGACAGAGCAGCCTCATGATTGGTTGGGAGAGACCGCCACTGGATGAGCTGGGCTGCAGCAACGGAACCTTTGTGTATGGATACATGGTAGGCTGCTCCTCTCGCCTTGGATACATTAGAATGTAAATGGTTGGCTTTGGTGTTGTTCGTTCATGCTCTGTGTATGCCGTGCTCATCTCTCTCTCCCTCCACAGATCTATGTAGAAGGGGAGTTCCACAAGTCTGTCATGAGCTCTGCATGCACGAAGGTACGGTATGAAGCAGTCCTTTGACAACATGCTCCACCTTTCCTCCTCCTCTTTCTCCTCCTCCTCCCCTCCTGCCCTAATGATGCAATAATATTCATCACTGTGTGTGGTGGTGTTTCTACGTATCATCAGTTGAATGGTTGAAGATGACAGTGTGTATCTGTCCTCTCTTTCAGTGTATTCTGGAGAACCTGGATCTGTCCGGTCCGGTCCACATCAGTGTTCAGACCCTGGGCTCCAATGGTCTCTATGCGGAGAAGGTCCACCTCATCTACAGGGGAAAACACACCCAGTTTAGGACAGACCACACCCGTCTCAACACAGCTTCTGCTGCTCCCTGCACAGACCCTGCCTACGTAGACTGCAGGACTCCGCCCACACACCGACACAGTGGCTCCACCCACCCAGTGAGTTCTACAAACACGCCCACTTCCAAATTGACACACCCACCACATGATCACTTTTGCCCTGACCATTTTGGGAAACTTACCAGACTTTTGCAACCTTACCCTGACCCAACGTTTTAATCTTTTAATCTTTTACTGCATATTTTCAGCCACTCTCCAGTTGAAACCTTACTCACCCGACTCAGCAAGTCCAACGGTCTTGATGTGTGCCATTTCAGTTACTGTGTTTCATTGAAATCTGTATGAAATAATGAAATGTGATTCATTCATAATTCTCTACATTTACAGTCATCTCTTCTGGGCTTGTGTATTCATGTGTGTGTGTATGTACTCTGCGTGTGTGTGGCGTGCCTTTCAGTTTGTGGCAATCTACAAGTACAACCCTCTGAAGGACAGTCCTAACCTCCACCCCAGCAGAGAGCTGGCCCTGAGAGAGGGAGACACCGTCATGCTCCTAGGCAACCCACGGAACGACGGCTTCTGTCAGGCCGAGGTGGGCCAATCAACAACATCCAGGCAACAGTCATTTACCAATCAACTTGCAGAATTAACTTGTAGCTTGAATCTCTTTATATCGGATCATCATGTGTATGTACAGTGCATTCCGCAAGTATTCAGACCCCTTGACTTTTTTCACATTTTGTTACGTTACGGCCTTATTCTAACATTTATTAAATTACATTTTTTCCTCATCAATCTGCACACAATACCCCATGATGACATAGCAAAAAACAGGTTTTTAGAGATTTTAGCAAATGTATTAAAAATAAAAAACAGATACCTTATTTGCGTAAGTATTCAGACACTTAGCTATGAGAATCGTAATTGAGCTCAGGTGCATCCTGTTTCCATTGATCATCCTTGAGATGTTTCTACAACTTGATTGGAGTACACCTAGGGTAAATTCAATTGATTGGACATGATTTGGAAATGCACACACCTGTCTATATAAGGTCCCACAGTTGACAGTGCATGTCAGAGAAAAAACCAAGCCATGAGGTTGAAGGAATTGTCCGTAGAGCTCCGAGACAGGATTGTGTCGAGGCACAGAATTGGGGAATGGTACCAAAAAATGTCTGCAGCATTGAAGGTCCCCAAGAACATAGTGGCCTCCATCATTCTTAAATGTAAGAAGTTTGTAACCACCAAAACTCTTCCTAGAGCTGGCCGCCCGGCCAAACCAAAAGGCACCTGAAGACTCAGACCATGAGAAACAAGATTCTCTGGTCTGATTAAACCAAGATTGAACTATTTGGCCTGAATGCCAAGCGTCACGTCTGGAGGAAACCTCATGCTGTGGGGATGTTTTTCAGTTGCAGTATGACTAGTCAGGATCGAGGGAAAGATGAACAAAGCAAAGTACAGAGAGATCCTTGATGACAATCTGCTCCAGAGCCGTCAGGACCTCAGACTGGGGCGAAGTTTCACCTTCCAACAGGACAACGACCCTAAGCACACAGCCAAGACAATGCAGGAGTGGCTTCGGGACAAGTCTTTGAATGTCCTTGAGTGGCCCAGCCAGAGCCTGGACTTGAACCCGATCGAAAATCTCTGGAGCGACCTGAAAATAGCTGTGCAGCGACGTTCCCTATCCAACCTGACAGAGCTCGAGAGGATCTGCAGTGAAGAATGGGAGAAACTTCCCAAATATAGGTGGCCCAAGCTTGTAGCGTTATACCCAAGAAGACTTGAGGCTGTAATCGTTGCCAAAGGTGCTTCAACAAAGTACTGAGTAAAAGGTCTGAATACTTATGTAAATGTGATATAAATGTCTAAAAAAAACGTTTTTGCTTTGTCATTTTGGGGTATTGTGTGTAGATTGATGTGGGAAAAAACTATTGAATCCATTTTAGAATAAGGTTGTAACATAACAAAATGTGGAAAAAGTCAAGGGGTCTGAATACTTTGTGCAAGCACTGTAATTTAAAAAAGATCTGTGTCTGAGATATCTAACAGACCACTATCTACCTTAGACTGCTATCTAACAGACGACTATCTAAACAGACGACTATCTAATTTGTAAGTCGCTCTGGCTAAGAGCGTCTGCTAAATGACTTAAATGTAAATGTAAATCTAAACAGACTACTATCTAAACAGACTATCTAACAGACTACTATCTAAACAGACTATCTAACAGACTGCTATCTAACAGACTGCTATCTAAACAGACTATCTAACAGACTGCTATCTAACAGACTATCTAACAGACTATCTAACAGACTATCTAAACAGACTATCTAACAGACTGCTATCTAACAGACTGCTATCTAACAGACTGCTATCTAACAGACTGCTATCTAACAGACTGCTATCTAACAGACTGCTATCTAACAGACTGCTATCTAACAGACTGCTATCTAACAGACTGCTATCTAAACAGACTATCTAACAGACTGCTATCTAACAGACTGCTATCTAACAGACTGCTATCTAACAGACTGCTATCTAACAGACTGCTATCTAACAGACTGCTATCTAACAGACTGCTATCTAACAGACTGCTATCTAACAGACTGCTATCTAACAGACTGCTATCTAACAGACTGCTATCTAACAGACTGCTATCTAACAGACTGCTATCTAACAGACTGCTATCTAACAGACTGCTATCTAACAGACTGCTATCTAACAGACTGCTATCTAACAGACTGCTATCTAACAGACTGCTATCTAACAGACTGCTATCTAACAGACTGCTATCTAACAGACTGCTATCTAACAGACTGCTATCTAACAGACTGCTATCTAACAGACTGCTATCTAACAGACTGCTATCTAACAGACTGCTATCTAACAGACTGCTATCTAACAGACTGCTATCTAACAGACTGCTATCTAACAGACTGCTATCTAACAGACTGCTATCTAACAGACTGCTATCTAACAGACTGCTATCTAACAGACTGCTATCTAACAGACTGCTATCTAACAGACTGCTATCTAACAGACTGCTATCTAAACAGATGAGTGCAGCTGTGCTGTAGATAGCTTACTGAGTGACTATGTGTTTCAGGTGAATGGCAGACGAGGTCTGGCTCCTGTGGCGTTACTAGAGGAAGTTTCTGTTCCAGACAGACATGTAAGCCCCGCCCCTCCCCAATCTTCTCCTGAGAGAGGAGCAGATGATAGGCCACTGCGCTTGCCAATCAGTGAGAGAACAAGATGGGCCGCTGTGACTGTCAATCAGTGAGAGAACAAGATGACGGGCCACTGTGGCTGCCAATCAAAAAATGCTTACCTACAGAGAGATTATAGTGGCCAGAGTTAATGACATCGTCAAACACTGCCTGCCTGTGACACAAACGTTCATAAGCGCTCGCTGTCCAAAGTAATTTGAAATGGAAGTCTACAGTTGAGCACCATCCTAAATGTGGGAAGTTGTGTGGCCCAGTTCTACATTGTGCTCCGATAGACAGTTCCTTATAGCCTACATAATACTCACTGAGATTGTGTCGAATCACCTCTAACTGTCACCTCTATCAAAATTCTCTCTAATCACCTCTATCAAAATCCCCACTGTTCTGTGTGTAATCTCTCGTGGACAGACGCACGTAACATAGCTGGTATTGTAGTGTCTGTCAACAGACTGTAGGATGCGATGACTATCAAGGAACTTGATCAGTGATTTTTAATCACTGATCATTTTGGACAAATCACGATTTCGCATCTTTCAAATTTCGGAAGGGGAGGGGACATTTGGCCCATAGACTTGCCTGTAAAGGGGGGTGGAGCTACTGCCCTGCTTCCGCTGCTTGCTCTTGTCTCTTTTCAAACACATCTTCCCCCAGAAAATAATTGAGTATCTAACGCAATTACGCAGATTGTAATTCTGGGTTTCCAACATTATTCTGTATGTGACAATTGTCAAAAAGGTCAAAGGTTGGCCTAATTGATCTGACAACCTGTCTGACAACCTGTCTGATATCAAGTGCGTTCATGGTAATAAAGCTAGGCCATTTTACTGGATCTTTTATCAAGCCAAATAGGATAAAAGGAGGTTCATACCAAAGACTTGGATATTTCAGTTCTTTGTCGTTATACATTGAACAAAAATATGAATGCAAAATGTAAAGTGTTGGTCCCATGTTTCATGAGTTGAAATGAAAGATCCCGGAAATGTTCCGTTCACATAAAAAAAACATATTTCTCTCTAATTTGGTGCATAAATTTGTTTTACATCCCTGTTAGTGAGCATTTCTCTTTTGGCAAGATAATCCATCCACCTGACAGGTGTGGCATATCAAGAAGATGATTAAACAGCATGGTCATTACACAGGTGCACCTTGTGCTAGGGACAATAAAGGCCACACTAAAATGTGCAGTTTTGTCACACAACGCAATGCCACAGATGTCTCATGTTTTGAGGGAGCATGCAATTGGCCTGCTGACTGCAGGAATTGATGTGCACGACAGTGTGTTCCAGTTCTCGCCAATATTCAGCAACTTTGCACAGCCATTGAAGAGGAGTGGGACAACATTTCACAGGCCACAATCAACAGCCTGATCAACTCTATGCAAAGGAAATGTGTCACGCTGCATGAGGCAAATAATGGTCACACTGGTTTTCTGATCCACTCCCCTACTTTTTTTTAAGGTGTCTGTGACCAACAGATGCATATCTGTATTCCCAGTCATGTGAAATCCCTAGATTAGGGCCTAATGAAGTTATTTCAATTGACTGATTTACTTATATGAACTGTAACTCTGTAAAATCATAGAAATTGTTGCATGTTGCATTTATATCTTTGTTTAGTGTATTTACAAAAGCCAATCATGGTTGATCATGGTTGTTCATCGAAACATGAATTTGATTGAAGTCTGAGATGTTCTACTGTAGAATCGAATCACTCAATGAAGTCATGTCATTCAGATGGATAGAAATGTGTCACGGATATATATTTTTTGATATGATTAAAGAACCGGAGGTATGCCATTGGGCTGTGGGTATCAGTCTCCTTTCATTTCCCCAGTCTCTGTCTACAGTCTAACTGAAGTTAATGACCTTTTACTTTTCTGTTCTGATCTGAAATAGAGAAAATACATTCTGTGTGAGACACATGACTACTGCGTACTTGTCCTTCCTCTGATTGTGGGAATGGCCATGGAGCCACAAATGTATTTTTGTATCACTCTGTGCATATGATGTCATTTGATTTCCTAATGATTTCTTTAGACTGTATTAAGAGAATAAATGTTTAGATGACATCAGATATAGTAGTATGTCCTGTATTTTCCAGATTATACTGCGGTGTACAATCTTGATTTTACCACTAGAGGGCAGTCATCGCAAACTTTCCAACATGCTACTCTCAATAGCCAAATAAATCTGTGGGTGTACGTGTTCTTATCTCCTCTCCTCTCTGTTTAGGGACGATTGAGCAACTCTTTTCCCCCCCCATGGGATGCAGATAATTGTATATCAAAACTCCCACTGTGTTGCGTACAAAAACATACATATAGATTTGGTAGGGAATACTCTCTCACACACGCATTGGAGGCAAGAGTGCCTTAATAACCACCTGCTGTGGTCTGCTGCTGTGTGAACTCCTCAAAGTGTAAAACCCCATAGCTCAGCAGAAAGAAAGTGTGTGTATGTGAGTATTCCCTAACAAGTCTACATGTAAGTGTTTGTACACAACAGACAGTGGGAGTTTTGATATACAATTATCTGGGGAGAGAGTTGCTCAATAGTCCCTAAACCGAGAGGAGAGGAGAACACCCACATCCTCAAACCCATACACAAACAAACACACAGTTGGACGACAACAGAAAAGATAAACCTCGGTGAATGAGGTCATGGTTGTGGAGGAACTGCAGCATACATTTTTTGACTTATGAAATAAAGTAATGATATATACCCATTGATTCTTGAATAATTTAAGGATCGGACCCTTTTTTTAAATGTTAGTTTAAAATGACATCCTCAAATCTAACTGCCTGTAGCTCAGGACCTGAAGCAAGGATATGCATATTCCTGATACCATTTCAAAGGAAACACTTTGACGTTTGTGGAAATGTGAAATTAATGTCGAAGAATATAACACATTAGATCTGGTAAAAGATAATTCAAAGAAAAAAACATGTGTTTTTTTTCATCTTTGAAATGCAAGAGAAAGTTCCAAATGTATTATTACAGGTTAGGCGTAATTTAGATTTTGGCCACTAGATGGCAGCTGTGCAACATTTTTAGACTGATCCAATGAACCATTGCATTTCTGTTCAAAATGTTGTATCAAGTCTGCCCAAATGTGCCTAATTGGTTTATTGATACATTTTCATCTTCATAATTGTGCACTCTCCTCAAACAAAAGCATGGTATTATTTCACTATAATAGCTACTGTAAATTGGACAGTGCAGTTAGATTAACAAGAATTTAAGCTTTCTGCCCATATCAGAAATGTCTATGTCCCGGGAAATGTACTTGTTACTTACAACCTGTACTTGTTACTTACAATGCTAATCACATTAGCCTTCGTTAGCTATACCATCCCACGGGGGGACCCCAATCCTGTAGAGCAGGTATTCCCAAACTGGGGTACACACAATGCCGTCGGGATTAAAATGCCAAATAAAAATGAGATTCACATTTAAAAAAAAATATACAGTTGAAGTCAGAAGTTTACATACACTTACGTTGGAGTCATTAAAACTCGTTTCACAACCACTCCACAAATGTCTTGTTTACAAACTATAGGTTTGGCAAGTTGGTTAGGACATCTACTTTGCGCATGACACAAGTCATTTTTCCAAAAATAGTTTACAGACAGATTATTTCACTTATAATTCACTGTATCACAATTCCAGTGGGTCAGAAGTTTACATACACTAAGTTGACTGTGCCTTTAAACTGCTTGGAAAATTCTAGAAAATTATGTCATGGCTTTAGAAGCTTCTGATAGGCTAATTGACATCATTTGAGTCAATTGGAGGTGTACCTGTGGATGTACTTCAAGGCCTACTGTCACGTTCCTGACCGGTTTTCTGTTATTTTGTATGTGTTTGACGGTCAGGGCGTGAGTTTGGGTGGGTAGTCTATGTTATGTGTTTCTATGTTGGTTTAAGGGTGACCTGATATGGCTCTCAATTAGAGGCAGGTGGTTTTCATTTCCTCTGATTGAGAGCCATATTAAGGTAGGTGTTTTCACACTGTTTGTTTGTGGGTGGTTGTTTCCTGTATCTGTGTTTGTTGCACCATACGGGACTGTATTGTTCGTTCGTTCGTTTGTTTGTAGTCAGTACTGGTTCGTTCGTTCTTCGTTACGTGTAAGTTCGTAGTCCAGGTCTGTCTACTTCGTTTGTTGTTTTGTATTGTTGTTCAAGAGTTATTCTGTCTTCGTCTGTTCCTTGTAATAAATAATATGTATAACTCCAACGCTGCATTTTGGTCTAATCCTTGCTACTCCTCTTCGGATGAGGAGAAGGAGGAAGCCCGTTACACCTACCTTCAAAGTCAGTGCCTCTTTGCTTGACATCATGGCAAAATCAAAAGAAATCAAGTCTGGTTCATCCTTGGGAGCAATATCCAAATGCCTGAAGGTACCACGTTCATCTGTACAAACAATAGTACACAACTATAAACACCACAGGACCACGCAGCCGTCATACCGCTCAGGAAAGAGAGACGTTCTATCTCCTAGAGATGAACATACTTTGGTGTGAAAAGTGCAAATCAATCCCAGAACAACCGCAAAGGACCTTGTGAAGATGCTGGAGGAAATAGATACAAAGTATCTATATCCACAGTAAAACGAGTCCTAGATCGACATAACCTGAAAGGCCGCTCAGCAAGGAAGAAGCAACTTCTCCAAAACCGCCATAAAAAAGCCAGACTACAGTTTGCAACTGCACATGGGGACAAAGATCGTACTGTTTGGAGAAATGTCCTCTGGTCTGATGAAACAAAAATAGAACTGTTTGGCCATAATGACCATCGTTATGTTTGGAGGAAAAAGGGTGAGGCTTGCAAGCTGAAGAACACCATCCCAACCGTGAAGTACGGGGGTGGCAGCATCATGTTGTGGGGGTGCTTTGCTGCAGGAGGGACTGGTGCACTTCACAAAATAGATGGCATCATGAGGATGGAAAATTTATGTGGATATATTGAAGCAACATCTCAAGACATCAGTCAGGAAATTAAAGCTTGGTCGCAAAGGGGTCTTCCAAATGGACAATGACCCCAAGCATACTTCCAAAGTTGTGGCAAAATGGCTTAAGGACAACATAGTCAAGGTATTGGAGTGACCATCACAAAGCCCTGACCTCATTCCTATAGAAAATGTGTTGGTAGAACTGAAAAATCGTGTAAGAGCAAGGAGGCATACAAACCTGACTCAGTTACACCAGCTCTGTCAGGAGGAATGGGCAAATATTGACCCAACTTATTGTGGGAAGCTTGTGGAAGGCTACCCGAAACGTTTTACTTAAGTTAAACAATTTAAAGGCAATGCTACCAAATACTAATTTAGTGTATGTAAACTTCTGACCCACTGGGAATGTGATGAAAGAAATAAAAGCTGAAATAAATCATTCTCTCTACTATTATTCTGACATTTCACATAATTGAAATAAAGTGGTGATCCTAACTGACCTAAGACAGGGACTTTTTACTAGGATTAAATGTCAGGAATTGTGAAAAACAGAGTCGAAATGGATTTTCCAACCGGGCTATACATTTGGGTGAGTTTGTTTTATCGTCTGAGTATTCTTGTTTCACTGCCAAAAATAAAATTAAACCATCTAGTGTTCAGCGAAATAACAACACAATGTCAAATACAGGTAGCCTAGTTAAATAATTAACATCCAATCACATTAACCGTTACTCTCTCGCAGGAAACCTTCACTATTGCACAGACATTTAGAAACAAAACATGCCAATTTGAAAAATAAGCCACAGGAGTTTTTTGAGCGAGAATAAAGATGACTTTTGAGTAGTAAGACATGTATAAAAGCAACAGATACCATTAATAAGAAGGGGCTAGAAGTGTCTTATATGGTGAGCTACCGAGTGGCTATGACAGGCAGGACGCATACTATTGTGGAGGACTTAATTCTTCCAGCTGCCGTGGATATGGCTGGGACAATGCTGGGGGAAAAGGCCAAAAAACTATACAGACAATGTTTCCATCAAACAACACTGTTTCACGACGCATCAGTGACATGGCAGGATATGTTTTGAAACAACTACTGCTTCGCATACAAGCCAGTGAATTATATGTGTTACAGCTGGATGAGTCAACAGACGTGGCGGGCCTGGCACAGCTCCTGGTGTATGTCTATTACGTTTATTAGGGGTCAATTAAGGAAGACATCCTATTTTTAAGGTTCTGGACAGCTTTGTGACATCAAATGGACTTTGGTGGTCAAGATGTGTTGGTATCTGTACTGATGGTGCAAAAGCCATGACAGGGAGACATAGTGGAGTGGTAATGCGCGTGCAAGCAGTTGCTCCCGACGCCACTTGGGGACACCGCAGCATCCACCGAGAGGCTCTTGCGGCCAAGGGAATGCCTGACAGCTTGAAAGACGTTTTTGGCACTACAGCGAAAATCGTTAACTTTGTTAAAGCAAGGCTCCTGAACTCGTGTATTTTCTGCATTATGCAATAATATGGGCAGCAGCCATGTAACACTTTTACAACATACAGAAGTACGCTGGTTATCAAGGGGCAAAGTATTGACACTTTTTTTTTGAATTGAGAGACAAGCTTAACGTTTTCTTTACTTTGCCCGTAATTTTACACTTGTCTGACCGCTTGCGTGATGACGAGTATCTCACACGACTGGCCTATCTGGGTGATGTTTTTTCCCGCCTGAATGATCTGAATCTAGGATTACAGGGACTCTCCGCAACTATATTCAATGTGCGGGACAAAATTGAGGCTATGATTAAGAAGTTGGAGCTCTTTTCTGTCTGCATTAACAAGGACAACACACAGGTCTTTCCATCATTTTTTGTGTGCAAATGAACTCAAGCTTACGGACAATGTCAAATGTGATATAGCAAAGCATCCCGAAACGAATGACACAAACAACTGGATCCGTTATACACTTACCGATATCTGAACAAGAGAGCCTCAAGAGAGCCTTGCAGCAAGCGGTTCTGTGAAAATGTAATTTAATCAGAAGCCACTGCCAGATTTCTGGATAGGGCTGCGCTCAGAGTTTCTTGCCTTGGCAAATCGCGATGTTAAGACACGGATGCCCTTTGCAAACACATACTTATATGAGAGTGGATTCTCTGCCCTCACTAGCATGACAACTAAATACAGGCACAGACTGTGTGTGGAAAATGATTTAAGTGAGACTCTCTCCAATACAACCCAACATTGCAGAGTTATGTAATCCTTTCAAGCACACCCTTCTCATTAACCTGTGGTGAATTATTCACAATTTTTGATGAACAAATAAGGTTTTATATGTAAGATGGCTAAATAAAGAGCAAAATTATTGATTATTATTATGTTATTATTTGTGCCCTGGTCCTATAAGAGCTCTTTGTTACTTCCCACGAGCCGGGTTGTGACAAAAACTCACACTCATTCTTATGTTTAATAAATGTATTGTAGAGTGTGTGTGTGGCAGGCTTACAATGAGGGCAAATAACAACATTTGAGAATGCGCTGACCCTGGTGCTAGAGGGGGTACACAGCTGGAGCTTGAATGTTTGAAGGGGTACGGGACTATAAAAAGTTTGGGACCCACTGCTATAGAGGATAACTTAGAAATACCTAATGAGCTCAGTTCAGGACTAGTGCAGCTGTCTGTAGAGCTGTGCACTCCACTGTTGCAGCCTGGAGAGAAACCCAAGATCCTGGAGACACTAGTGACACAGACACAGACATCCCACACTCCTAGCACAGGGTGTGTTTGAAGGGTGTTGTTTACAGGCTGTTTACTCCCTGTATGGAGACTACTGTAGTGAAAACCTCAGCGTCATCACGTTGACATTATAAAACACACACGGGACAACAGAGCAGTGTAGAACCCTCCTTGACAGGAGTTAATGAAGGCTGATTAATGAAGACATGCTTGTTAATGTCACAGGATGGCAGAGAGCGATGAGGAGGAGTATTCGGTGGCGATCTGGATGAAGTGAGTTGTGTATGCTTCACTACTCTTGCAAAACCTTGTGCATGTGTTTTTATGTCCATGCCTTCAGAAAGTATTCACACCCCTTGACTTTTCCAAATGTTGTTGTTGTAATAGACTGAATATAAAATGGATTAATTTGAGATCTAATTTGAGAGTGTCACTGGCCTAGACATACTACCCCATAATCTCAAAGTGGTATCATGTTTTTATAAATGTTTACAAATTAATAAAACATTTAAAGCTGAAATGTCTTTACCCAATAGTATTTAGCCCCTTTGTTATGACAAGCCTAAATAAATTCAGGAGTAAAAATGTGCTTAACAAGTCACAGAATAAATTGCATTGATGAACTCTGTGTGCAATAATAGTGTTTACCTTGATTTTTGAATGACTACCTCATCTCTGTACCCCACACATACAAGTATCTTTAAGGTCCCTCAGCCGAGCAGTGAATTTCAAACACAGATTCACCCACAAGGTTGAGCTTTACCAATACCTCGCAAAGAAGGGCACCTATTGGTATATGGGTAAAAAAAACAGACATTGAATATCCATTTGAGTATGGTGAAGTTATCAATTACACTTTGGATGGTGTATCAATACACCCAGTCACGACAAAGATACAGGCATCCTTCCTAACTCAGTTGCCGGAGAGGAAGGAAACCACTCAGGGAATTCACCACGAGGCCAATGGTCACTTTTTTAAAACAGTTACAGAGTTTATCCGCTGTGATAGGAGAACACTGAGGATGGATCAACAACATTGTAGTTACTCCACAATACTAACCTAAATGACAGAGTGAAAAGAAGGAAGCCTTTACAGAATAAAAATATTCCTAAACATGCATCCTGTTTGCAATATGGCACTAATGTAAAACTGCAGACAATTTGGCAAATAAATTAACTTTATGTCCTAAATACAACGTGTAATGTTTGGGACAAATCCAGCACATCGCAGACTCCCACTCTTCATATGTTCAGTCATGGTGGTGGCTGCATCATGTTATGGGTATGCTTGTCATCGGCAAGGATTAGGGAGTTTTTTTTGGATGAAAAGAAACGCAATAGACCTAGGCACAGAAAAATCAGAGGAAAACCTGGTTCAGTCTGCTTTCCAACATCTTTTCACTTTGTTATTATGGGGTATTGTGTCAATTTAATCAATTTTGAATTCAGCCTGCAGCACAACAAAATGTGGAATAAGTCAAGGGGTATTAATGCTTTCTGAAGACACTGGTTTGTGTGTGTGTGTGTGTGTGTGTGTGTGTCTGCTTGTCAGTGACGGCAACATCTGGGCCCCGGCCCCAGTAGGGATTCTGGGACATGCTGTATAGCGCAGACAAACACCTCTGGAACCTTCCTCACAGCGTGTGTGTGTGTTTATCTGCACACGTTGGAAAATATGTTTGTATGAACGAGACCATATCTTTGTCAATTTGTGTGTGTGTAGCAGTGCAGACAGACAGCTGTCAGCAGGGTGCCCCCAGGAGGGGAAGAAGAGAGGGATAAGGAGGAGGGGAGGTGTACGAGAAAAGGAGTAATTGTGGAGGTCCCACAGGGACCCTGTCACCTCATCAAACCCACAGTGATGTGTCCCAAAGGAGATATGGAGACTGGGTGTCTGGAGCTCCAGTTCCAGCCCTCCAGGCAGAGCTCGCTGCTCACACCCCACAGTCCAGCTCCCAAAATGTGCTTCCCCTTCCAGCATGTCTGGGCCACCCAGCTGGATGGAAGTTGTATTTGGAGTTTTTTGGACAAAAACTGTTAATAAACATGATTCCATGTAGGGTGTCAAAGGCTAATTGGTTTTCTGATGTTGTTTTCACTCAAGCAAACATTTCTTTTAGTGCCAATATCTGTGTGTGTGTGTGTGTGTGTGTGTGTGTGTGTGTGTGTGTGTGTGTGTGTGTGTGTGTGTGTGTGTGTGTGTGTGTGTGTGCGTGCGTGCGTGCGTGCGTGCGTGCGTGCGTGCGTGCGTGCGTGCGTGCGTGTGCGTGTGTGTGTGTTCTGAGTATGTAAATAGGCTTTTCTGCCGTGATGGGCTTCTTTTGTATTTTTATGTGTTGGCAGTGACTTCCTTTCTTGGTCCCTCATCCCTCCCTTCCTCCTTCCCCCTCTCTCTCTGTTTTGTTCTAGTCTTAACTGTCGATCGTGGCGTGTGTTATATTTAGAGGCAGGATGCTATCTGAGCTTACAGCTGTGTGTGATTCTGCTCCGACAGATCAACTGCATTCAAAGCAATCCCTTCTCTCTCCCTCTCTCTTTCCTTCTATTCCCTTCCCGCCCTTATGTAGTTTAACGATCCCACTCTCCCTCTCTCTATTCCTCTCCCTTTTCGCCTCCCTCTCCTATCTTTATCTTACCCATTCCCCCCGACTTTTCTGTTCTCCTTTTTGTTTTTATCCATCCCCTTCAAACCGTTCCTTTGCCAATTTCCCACCTCTCATCCACCCCCTCAGCACCTCTTCCACCCCCTCACCCCCTCTCTTCCACCCCCTCAGTTTGATTTCCAGGACCACCCATATATAAAAATGTATGCATTCATGATTACAAGTTACTATGGATTAAATCTATGGCTAAATGGCATATGTATATATATATATTATTATTATTATAATATTAAACATTTAAAAAATATATATTTCTTGAATTGGTATGTAAATGTAACCTTAATCGTATTAATGAATAGCAATTAAGGATGTAATAGAAAATGTTTATGCAAATTCACCCTCAACAATTTCTAAAGTTAATAACCACAAACAGAGAAGCTGTATGTAAACAACTCCTCCCCCTTTCTCTAGTCCAATCATCTGTTCTCCTCCACTCATCTGTTCTCCTCCACTCATCTGTTCTCCTCCCTCATCTGTTCTCCTCCACTCATCTGTTCTCCTCCACTCATCTGTTCTCCTCCACTCATCTGTTCTCCTCCCTCATCTGTTCTCCTCCCTCATCTGTTCTCCTCCACTCATCTGTTTGTCCTCCCTCATCTGTTCTCCTTCACTCATCTGTTCTCCTCCCTCATCTGTTCTCCTCCACTCATCTGTTCTCCTCCCTCATCTGTTCTCCTCCCTCATCTGTTCTCCTCCACTCATCTGTTCTCCTCCACTCATTTGTTCTCCTCCCTCATCTGTTCTCCTCCACTCATCTGTTCTCCTCCACTCATCTGTTCTCCTCCACTCATTTGTTCTCCTCCCTCATCTGTTCTCCTCCCTCATCTGTTCTCCTCCACTCATCTGTTCTCCTCCACTCATCTGTTCTCCTCCACTCATCTGTTCTCCTCCCTCATCTGTTCTCCCCACTCATCTGTTCTCCCCACTCATCTGTTCTCCTCCCTCATCTGTTCTCCCTCATCTGTTCTCCCCCACTCATCTGTTCTCCTCCACTCATCTGTTCTCCTCCCTCATCTGTTCTCCTCCACTCATCTGTTCTCCTCCACTCATCTGTCCTCCACTCATCTGTCCTCCTCTCTCATCTGTTCTCCTCCAATCATCTGTTCCCCTCCACTTATCTATTCTCCTCCAATCATCTGTTCTCCTCCACTCATCTGTTCTCCTCCCTCATCTGTTCTTCTCACTCATCTGTTCTCCTCCCTCATCTGTTCTCCTCCACTCATCTGTTCTCCACTCATCTGTTCTCCTCCCTCATCTGTTCTCCTCCACTCATCTGTTCTCCTCCCTCATCTATTCTCCTCCACTCATCTGTTCTCCTCCACTCATTTGTTCTCCTCCCTCATCTGTTCTTCTCACTCATCTGTTCTCCTCACTCATCTGTTCTCCTCCACTCATTTGTTCTCCTCCCTCATCTGTTCTCCTCCACTCACCTGTTCTCCTCCCTCATCTGTTCTCCTCCCTCATCTATTCTCCTCCCTCATCTGTTCTCCTCCCTCATCTGTTCTCCTCCCTCATCTGTTCTCCTCCACTCATCTGTTCTCCTCCACTCATCTGTTCTCCTCCACTCATTTGTTCTCCTCCCTCATCTGTTCTCCTCCACTCATCTGTTCTCCTCCACTCATCTGTTCTCCTCCACTCATTTGTTCTCCTCCCTCATCTGTTCTCCTCCCTCATCTGTTCTCCTCCACTCATCTGTTCTCCTCCACTCATCTGTTCTCCTCCTTCATCTGTTCTCCTCCAATCATCTGTTCTCATCCACTCATCACTTCCAAGATGGCGTAGCAGTCAGATGTCCATTGTCCTCGTCTTGTCCCGTGTATATATATTTTTCTTCGCATATCTTTTTTATATATATATTATTTTCTTCTTAAAAACTCAACTTCAAAACACTCTCCTGCAACCCACCTCACCAAATGTGGTGCGGATCTGTTTTTTTTCTTCCTCAAAGGATTATTCACCTCGTATCCGAAATCTACAACAGAAGCTAACAAGCTAACCAGAAGTTAGCCAGCTCACAAGCTAACGTTAGTAGCTAACGTTAATAGTTCAGCTAACCACAGCTAGCGCTCATCAGCTATCCTTTAGCTCGGAAAACTATTGCCAGTTTTGTACAACGCGACTCAGACCAGAGCATACCAGACCTATTTTTCTCTCCATATCCCCGGATTTTTACCTCAAGCTCTGGACATTTACACCTGGATCTTGCAGCTAACTAGCTGCTATCCGAGTGACTATCGGCTAACATCAATTCCGGAGCAAACACCAATTATCCCGGAGCTAGCCAGCTGAAGAGTGCCATCAGCCACTCCTGGGCTACAATCACCTATCCGGACCCGTTTTACTGCCGATGCGGAGCCCCACCGGGCCTTCACGACTGGGATACCGACGTTATCTGCCCGAGGGAGTATTTCAACCGGCCCCTCCATCGCGACGTAACCTGAACGTCCATATACTAACTGCGGCCCGCTAATCGTTAGCTGTCTTGAGCATATCGGCTGCTATCTGAACAGGTCTATCGAACAATCTTCTTAGGCCACTATAACTATTTTGACAACTGGATTGGTCCCCTCTACCACACGGAACCCCACTAATCTACCGACGGAATTGCACGGCGTGGCTAAAAACAGACCTCCATCTTCTGCTAGCTTGCTACCCATGACTAGCTGTCTGAATCACGAAGCTAGCACCAGTTAGCAAACACAATTCTACAACTCACAACCTCTCTTTCGCCACCGCCATCCGGCTTGGATTCTCTGTCGACACGACCACGTCTGGTCTGCAGACAAATACCCCATCCGCTGTGCCCTCAACCGGCCTCCGTCTGAGCAGACCCCCTCCGTCTGAGCAGACCACCCCCCCGGGCTACTAACTTTAAACGCCGCGGGCTAGCTTAGTGGAGGCCTCACTACTTCATCTACGGCTGGCCCCTGGACACTATGATCACTTGGCTACATAGCTTATGCCTGCTTGACTGTCCATTAATTCACGGTACTCCATTCTGTTTATTTGTGTTTTATCTGTCGGCTCTGTGCCTTAACTCAGGATCTGTGTGTAGTTAATCCGACCCTCTCTGCCCAGTCGTCGCCATTTTTTACCTTCTGTTGCTGTGTTAGCCGACTAGCTGCTGTTATCTGACCTGCTGTTTTAGCTAGCTCTCCCAATCATGACCTGCAATCACTTTATGCCTTATTGTATGTCTCTCTCAAATATCAATATGCCTTGCATACTGTTGTTCAGGCTAGTTATCATTGTTTTGGTTTACAATGGACCCCGTAGTTCCACTCTCCGTACCTCTGATACCTCCTTTGTCCCACCCCCCACACATGCGGTGACCTCACCCATTGAGACAAGCATGTCCAGAGATACAACCTCTCTTATCATCACCCAGTGCTTGGGCTTGCCTCCGCTGTACCCGTGCCCCACCATACCCTGGTCTGCACATTATGCCCAGAATCTATTCTACCACGCCCATAAATCTGCTCCTTTTATTCCTTGTCCCCAACGCTCTAGGCGACCAGTTTTGATAGCCTTTAGCCGCACCCTCATCCTACTGCTCCTCTGTTCCTCGGGTGATGTGGAGGTAAACCCAGGCCCTGCATGTCCCCAGTCACCCTCATTTGTTGACTTCTGTGATCGAAAAAGCCTTGGCCTCATGCATGTCAACATCAGAAGCCTCCTGCCTAAGTTTGCCTTACTCACCGCTTTAGCACACTCTGCCAACCCTGATGTCCTTGCCGTGTCTGAATCCTGGCTTAGGAAGGCCACCAAAAACTCTGAGATTTCCATACCCAACTATAACACTTTCCGTCAAGATAGAACTGCCAAAGGGGGAGGAGTTGCAATCTACTGCAGAGATAGCCTGCAAAGTTCTGTCATACTTTCCAAGTCTATGCCCAAACAGTTTGAACTTCTAATTTTAAAAATTAATCTCTCCAGAAATAAGTCTCTCACTGTTGCCGCCTGCTACCGACCCCCCTCAGCTCCCAGCTGTGCCCTGGACACCATCTGTGAATTGATCGCTCCCCATCTAGCTTCAGAGTTTGTTCTGTTAGGTGACCTAAACTGGGATATGCTTAACACCCCGGCAGTCCTACAATCTAAGCTTGATGCCCTCAATCTCACACAAATCATCAAGGAACCCACCAGGTACAACCCCAAATCCGTAAACATGGGCACCCTAATAGACATTATCCTGACCAACTTGCCCTCCAAATACACCTCTGCTGTCTTCAATCAAGATCTCAGCGATCACTGCCTCATTGCCTGTATCCGCCACGGGTCCACGGTCAAACGACCACCCCTCATCACTGTCAAACGCTCCCTGAAACACTTCTGCGAGCAGGCCTTTCTAATCGACCTGGCCCGGGTACCCTGGAAGGATATTGACCTCATCCCGTCAGTTGAGGATGCCTGGTCATTCTTTAAAAGTTACTTCCTCACCATATTAGACAAGCATGCTCCGTTCAAAAAATGCAGAACCAAGAACAGATATAGCCCTTGGTTCACTCCAGACCTGACTGCCCTCGACCAGCACAAAAACATCCTGTGGCGAACTGCGATAGCATCGAAGAGCCCCCGTGATATGCAACTGTTCAGGGAAGTCAGGAACCAATACACGCAGTCAGTCACGAAAGCAAAGGCCAGCTTTTTCAAGCAGAAATTTGCATCCTGTAGCTCTAACTCCAAAAAGTTCTGGGATACTGTAAAGTCCATGGAAAACAAGAGCACCTCCTCCCAGCTGCCCACTGCACTGAGGCTAGATAACACGGTCACCACTGATAAGTCCGTGATAATCGAAAACTTCAACAAACATTTCTCAATGGCTGGCCATGCCTTCCACCTGGCGACTCCAACCTTGGCCAGCAGCCCCGCCCGGCCCGCTCCTACTCGCCCAAGCGTCCCCAGCTTCTCCTTTACCCATATCCAGATAGCAGATGTTCTGAAAGAGCTGGAAAACCTGGACCCATACAAATCAGCTGGGCTTGACAATCTGGACCCCCTATTTCTGAAACTGTCCGCCGCCATTGTCGCACCCCCTATTACCAGCCTGGTCAACCTCTCCTTCGTATCATCTGAGATCCCCAAGGATTGGAAAGCTGCCGCTGTCATTCCCATCTTCAAAGGGGGAGACACCCTGGACCCAAACTGTTACAGACCTATATCCATCCTGCCCTGCCTAGCTAAGGTCTTCGAAAGCCAAGTCAACAAACAGATCACTGACCATCTCGAATCCCACCGTACCTTCTCCGCTGTGCAATCCGGTTTCCGAGCCGGTCACGGGTGCACCTCAGCCACGCTCAAGGTACTAAACGATATCATAACCGCCATCGATAAAAGACATTACTGTGCAGCCGTCTTCATCGACCTGGCCAAGGCTTTCGACTCTGTCAATCACCATATTCTTATCGGCAGACTCAATAGCATCGGTTTTTCTAATGACTGCCTTGCCTGGTTCACCAACTACTTTGCAGACAGAGTTCAGTGTGTCAAATCGGAGGGCATGTTGTCCGGTCCTCTGGCAGTCTCTATGGGGGTACCACAGGGTTCAATTCTCGGGCCGACTCTTTTCTCTGTATACATCAATGATGTTGCTCTTGCTGCGGGCGATTCCCTGATCCACCTCTACGCAGACGACACCATTCTGTATACTTCCGGCCCTTCCCTGGACACTGTGCTATCTAACCTCCAAATGAGCTTCAATGCCATACAACACTCCTTCCGTGGCCTCCAACTGCTCTTAAATGCTAGTAAAACCAAATGCATGCTTTTCAACCGTTCGCTGCCTGCACCCGCACGCCCGACTAGCATCACCACCCTGGACGGTTCCGACCTAGAATATGTGGACATCTATAAGTACCTAGGTGTCTGGCTAGACTGCAAACTCTCCTTCCAGACTCATATCAAACATCTCCAATCCAAAATCAAATCTAGAGTCGGCTTTCTATTCCGGAACAAAGCCTCCTTCACTCACGCCGCCAAACTTACCCTAGTAAAACTGACTATCCTACCGATCCTCGACTTCGGCGATGTCATCTACAAAATAGCTTCCAATACTCTACTTAGCAAACTGGATGCAGTTTATCACAGTGCCATCCGTTTTGTTACTAAAGCACCTTATACGACCCACCACTGCGACCTGTATGCCCTACTGCCGATGCGGAGCCCCACCGGGCCTTCACGACTGGGATACCGACGTTATCTGCCCGAGGGAGTATTTCAACCGGCCCCTCCATCGCGACGTAACCTGAACGTCCATAAGGCATAAAGTGATTGCAGGTCATGATTGGGAGAGCTAGCTAAAAACAGCAGGTCAGATAACAGCAGCTAGTCGGCTAACACAGCAACAGAAGGTAAAAAATGGCGACGACTGGGCAGAGAGGGTCGGATTAACTACACACAGATCCTGAGTTAAGGCACAGAGCCGACAGATAAAACACAAATAAAACACAAGTGGAGGAGAACAGATGAGGGAGGAGAACAGATGAGGGAGGAGAACAGATGAGGGAGGAGAACAGATGAGGGAGGAGAACAGATGAGGGAGGAGAATAGATGAGGGAGGAGAACAGATGAGGGAGGAGAACAGGTGAGTGGAGGAGAACAGATGAGGGAGGAGAACATGCTCGGCTGGCCCTCGCTACATGTTCGTCGTCAGACCCACTGGCTCCAGGTCATCTACAAGGCTATGCTAGGTAAAGTGCCGCCTTATCTCAGTTCACTGGTCACGATGGCTACACCCACCCGTAGCACGCGCTCCAGCAGGTGTATCTCACTGATCATCCCTAAAGCCAAAACCTCATTTGGACGCCTTTCCTTCCAGTTCTCTGCTGCCTGCGACTGGAACGAATTGCAAAAGTCTCTGAAGTTGGAGACTTTTATCTCCCTCAACAACATTAAAAATCTGCTATCCGAGCAGCTAACCGATCGCTGCAGCTGTACATAGTCCATCTGTAAACTACCCACCCAATTTACCTACCTCACCCCCATACTGCTTTTATTTATTTACTTTTCTGCTCTTTTGCACACCAGTATCTCTTCTTGCACATGATCATCTGATGATTTATCACTCCAGTGTTAATCTGCTAAATTGTAATTATTCGATTTATTGCCTACCTCATGCCTTTTGCACACATTGTATATAGATTCTCTTTTTCCTACCATGTCATTGACTTGTTTATTGTTTACTCCATGTGTAACTCTGTGTTGTTGTCTGTTCACACTGCTATGCTTTATCTTGGCCAGGTCGCAGTTGCAAATGAGAGCTTGTTCTCAACTAGCCTACCTGGTTAAATAAAGGTGAAATAAAAAATAAAAAAAATAAAAAAAATCTGTTCTCCCCCACTCATCTGTTCTCCTCCACTCATCTGTCCTCCTCTCTCATCTATTCTCCTCCAATCATCTATTCTCCTCCAATCATCTGTTCTCCTCCACTCATCTGTTCTCCTCCCTCATCTGTTCTTCTCACTCATCTGTTCTCCTCCCTCATCTGTTCTCCTCCACTCATCTGTTCTCCACTCATCTGTTCTCCTCCCTCATCTGTTCTCCTCCCTCATCTATTCTCCTCCACTCATCTGTTCTCCTCCACTCATTTGTTCTCCTCCCTCATCTGTTCTTCTCACTCATCTGTTCTCCTCACTCATCTGTTCTCCTCCACTCATCTGTTCTCCTCCCTCATCTGTTCTCCTCCACTCACCTGTTCTCCTCCACTTTCTGGTCTTTTCCCCTCCTCTAACTGATACCTTATGAGATCTCTCCTTAAATGTTCACCTCTCCTTTCCATCTCATGTTCCAATCTTTCTCATTTTGTTCTTTTGTATCAGTCTGACCCTAACCATAACCTTTCTCAACCAAACAGTTTTTCTCTTCTCCTCTTCTCCCCCATTCTCTTTTCTAATCCCTCTCCTCTCATCTCCTCTCCTCCAGGATAGTCACAGAGGTAGTAAACTTGTTTTAGTGTACAGTCAGGGCTAGTTCTGTGTATAAGAAGATATCGAGCCTGAGGGTGTATAAACTACGGGAGTTTATGGAGCATTGGACACATTATACAGCCCCACCGGCATTGGTGCTTCTACTATCCTGAGCTCGTTTCCTCACTCAATATTCATTCACCAGCTATTCCTATTTTTTATGTTGTATGACTAATGAGTCAGCTGTGTTGAGAAATCATTTTCCTCTGGGGATTAATAATGAAGCTACAATAGTACAGGCATGGAAGCTCTCCATGTTACATGATTACTGCTCCATCCTCTCTTCTATGCTCTCTAACGCTGCTCTCTCGCTCTCTCTCTCTCTCTCTCTCTCTGTCTCTGTCTCTGTCTCTGTCTCTGTCTCTGTCTCTGTCTCTGTCTCTCTCTCTCTCTCTCTCAATTCAATTCAATTCAATTGACTTTATTGACATGGCAAGTTCATTATTACTTACATTGTCAAAGTATACATATCGAAAAATAAAAATCAAATATATATGTATATATATATATATTTATACACTGCTCAAAAAAATAAAGGGAACACTTAAACAACACAATGTAACTCCAAGTCAATCACACTTCTGTGAAATCAAACTGCCCAATTAGGAAGCAACACTGATTGACAATAAATTTCACATGCTGTGTGCAAATGGAATAGACAAAAGGTGGAAATTATAGGCAATTAGTATGACACCCCCAAAAAAGGAGTGATTCTGCAGGTGGTGACCACAGACAACTTCTCAGTTCCTATGCTTCCTGGCTGATGTTTTGGTCACTTTTGAATGCTGGCGGTGCTTTCACTCTAGTGGTAGCATGAGACGGAGTCTACAACCCACACAAGTGGCTCAGGTAGTGCAGTTCATCCAGGATGGCACATCAATGCGAGGTGTGGCAAAAAGGTTTGCTGTGTCTGTCAGCGTAGTGTCCAGAGCATGGAGGCGCTACCAGGAGACAGGCCAGTACATCAGGAGACGTGGAGGAGGCCGTAGGAGGGCAACAACCCAGCAGCAGGACTGCTACCTCCGCCTTTGTGCCAGGAGGTGCACTGCCAGAGACCTGCAAAATGACCTCCAGCAGGCCTGTCTCTGTTTCTCTCTGTCTCACACTCTCTCTCTCTCTCTCTCTCTCTCTCTCTCTCTCTCTCTCTCTCTCTCTCTCTCTCTCTCTCTCTCTCTCTCTCTCTCTCTCTCTCTCTCTCTCTGTCTCTGTCTCTCTGTCTCTCTGTCTCTCTCTTTCTCTCTCTGTCTCTCTCTGTCTCTCTCTGTCTCTCTCTGTCTCTCTCTGTCTCTCTCTGTCTCTCTGTCCCTCTCTGTCTCCCTCTCTGTCCCTCTCTGTCTCTCTGTCTCCATCGCTCTGTCTCTCTCTGTCTCTCTGTCCCTCTCTCTGTCCCTCTCTGTCTCCCTCTCTCTTTCTCTGTCTCTCTGTCCCTCTCTCTCCCTCTCTCTGTTTCTGTCTCCTCTCTCTGTCCCTCTGTATCAATCTCTCTGTCTCTCTGTCTCTCTCTCTGTCTCTCTCTCTCTGTCCTTCTCTCTCTCTCTGTCTCTCTCTGTCCCTCTCTCTCTGTCCCCCCCTCTCTCTGTCCCCCCCTCTCTCTCTGTCCTCCTCTCTCTCTCTGTCCTCCCCTCTCTCTCTCTGCCCCCCTCCCTCTCTCTCTGTCCCTCTCTCTCTGTCCCTCTGTCTCTCTCTCTCTGAAACATATGTTAACATTGCCAAAACAAGTTAAATAGATAAACAAAAGTTCAAAAAAACTATAAAATGAAGAGTAAACATTACACAAAAGTTCAAAAAGAATAAAGACATTTCAAATGTCATATTATGTATATATACAGTGTTGTAACAATGTGCAGATAGTTAAACTACAAACGGGAAAATAAATAAATGTGTTTGTTCTTCACTGGTTGCCCTTTTCTTGTGGCAAGAGGTCACAAAGCTTGTGAATGTGATTGCACACTGTGGTATTTCACCCAGTAGATATGGGAGTTTATCAAAATTGGATTTGCTTTCGAATTATTTGTGGATCTGTGTAATCCGAGGGAAATATGTGTCGCTAATATGGTCATACATTTAGCATAAGATTAGGAAGTGCAGCTCAGTTTCCACCTCATTTTGATGGCAGTGTGCACATAGCCTGTCTTTTCTTGAGAGCCAGGTCTGCCTACGGTGGCCTTTCTCAATAGCAAGGCTATGCTCACTGAGTCTGTACATAGTCAAAGCTTTCCTTAATTTTGGGTCAGTCACAGTGGTCAGGTATTCTGCCACTGTGTACTCTCTGTTTAGGGCCAAATAGCATTCTAGTTTGCGCCGCTTTTTTGTTAATTCTTTCCAATGTGTCAAGTAATTATCTTTTTGTTTTCTCATGATTTGGTTGGGTCTTATTGTGTTGCTGTCCTGGGGCTCTGTGCGGTCTGTTTGTGTTTGTGAACAGAGCCCCAGGACCAGCTTGCTTAGGGGACTCTTCTCCAGGTTCCTCCCTCTGTAGGTGATGGCTTTGATATGGAAGGTTTGGGAATTGCTTCCTTCTAGGTGGTTGTAGAATTTAACGTCTCTTTTCTGATTTTGATCATTAGTGGGTATCGGCCTAATTCTGCTCTGCATGTGTTAGTTGGTGTTTTACGTTGTACACAGAGGATATTTTTGCAGAATTCTGCATGCAGAGTTTCAATGTGGTGTTTTTCCCATTTTGTGAATTCTTCATTGGTGAGCGGAACCCAGATCTTACAACCATAAAGGGCAATGGGGTCTATAACCGATTCAAGTATTTAAGTATTTTTATTCAGATCCTAATTGGTATGTCAAATTCTATGTTCTTTTTAAAGGCATAGAAGGCCCTTCTTTCCTTGTCTCGCAGATCGTTCACAGCTTTGTGGAAGTTACCTGTGGCGCTGATGTTTAGGCCGAGGTATGTATAGGTTTTTGTGTGCTCTAGGGCAACGGTGTCTAGATGGGATTTGTATTTGTGGTCCTGGCGACTGGACCTTTTTTGGAACACCATTATTTTTGTATTACTGAGATTTACTGTCAAGGCCCAGGTCTGACAGAATCTGTGCAGAAGATCTAGGTGCTGCTGTAGGCCTTCCTTGGTTGGGGACAAAAGCACTAGAACATCAGCAAACAGTAGACATTTTACAGATTCTTCTTCTTCTCACTCACTCACTCACTCACTCACTCATAGCTGAAGTGTGTTAGTTTAGGAAGAAGAGCTACTGGGTATGAACCAGAGAGATTGAGGAGGAGGAGGCAGAGCCTACACTTTAAGGTCCCTGATCTCTTACCTGTGAAAGCAGGCTTAATTAGACCCTATTATGATTGGCTGACAGATTGAAGGTGAAGTGAGATTTTAGACTGAGTATGTATGATATTTGTTGCTTAAATACAGATTGGAGAATATCCATCCCCTGACTTCATGGCTGTTAGTGTGATAACGGACTGGAATTATACAGAGGCAGAACATATGTGAGCACAGTGTAGGGGGTTGTGTGTGTGAGGGGTAGAGGAAGAGGGAGGAGAGAAAGAGAGAGGAAGAGAGACAAAGCGAGAAAGCAAAAGGGTTGAAGGCAGTATGTCTGCGTTGCCCTGCGTTGTTGGGAGCTGCCCACCGGTAGTGGTGCCATAGGTGGATTACCACTCTGTTAATTCAGAGGAAGAGAGAAATGGTGAAAGAGATCATGGAAGAAAGAGGACTAAAATAAAGCAGGATATTTTCGGACACTCAGAGCAAACTGGACTGTCTATTCAAGGTTTCCTCTTGAAGTTTGGAGTCATTTGGGGAGAAGAAGATGTATGATTGTCAAAAGTTGGATTTTAACATCAGAGCTTTGACTTCGCTTACCAATGATGTCAGTTTTTTTATCTGTGATATTCTGACTCTCTCTCTGTCCCTCGCTCTCTCTGACTCGCTCTCTCTCTGACTCGCTCTCTCTCTGACTCGCTCTCTCTCTGACTCACTCTCTCTCTGACTCACTCTCTCTCTCTCTCTCTCTCTCTCTCCCTCTCTCTCTCTCTCTCCCTCCCTCGCTCTCTCTCTCGCTCTCTCCCTCGCTCTCTCTCTCGCTCTCTCTCTGACTCGCTCTCTCTCTCACTCTCTCTCTCCCTCGCTTTCTCTCTCACTCTCTCCCTCCCTTTCCCTCGCTCTCTCTCCCTCTCTTTCTCTCTCTCCCTCGCTCTCTCCCTCTCTCTCTCTCTCTCTCCCTCTACCTCGCTCTCTCTCCCTCTCTCTCTTTCTCTCCCCCGCTCTCTCTCTCTCCCTCGCTCTCTCTCTCCCTCGCTCTCTCTCTCCCTCGCTCTCGCTCTCCCTCGCTCTCGCTCTCCCTCGCTCTCGATCTCCCTCGTTCTCTTGAGACAGAGAATTTGACATATTTAGGGGGAAAGAGGAGGGGTAGATGATGGAGGGAGGGAGAGATTGGGAAACAGAGGGTGAGATCACAGTTTTTTTTCAGCCCAGGAGAGAGATTCAGGAGAGGTCCTCCTTTAATACTGCGTATCTTCTCAACTCCTTAGACATCTGACTCAGGCTAATGCCATAGACTGCACCTCCAGCTCCAGACCACATTGGCACCCTTGGGTCCGCCTTGGCCTGCTTTGGCCCAGCTTGGAGTCAGAATGGCAGGCTGTGCTAAGCGCTGTAAACAGGGATTAGTGAAATGTGTCCTGTCCCTGCACAAACTAGTCACAGGGACTCTCAACAAAGGTACGTCACTGGGCGGTGTGTGAGTGTGTGCGTCCAAGGACAAATTTGAGCATGGGCGTGTGAATATACTGTTTATACAGTATAAAGCAGAATGAGTGTGAACTGTATAGGAGTACATAGCTATAGGGTTAGATTTGCTCTCTCTGGGTTTGAGTGTCTGTTGTGGAGTTGCATGAGCTGTAGGAACCTCACCACATCAGTACATGACATTGTACTTGTGTGTCAGTTTTATAGAGTTTGCATGGCTACTCATCTAAAGCTCCATCTAAACTATTGAACCAACACGTAAGTTACACGGCTAGACCTAAGTGTCCATCTCGCTCTCTCTCTCTCTCTCTCTCTCTCTCTCTCTCTCTCTCTCTCTCTCTCTCGCTCTCTCGCTCGCTCACTCACTCACTCACTCACTCACTCACTCACTCACTCACTCACTCACTCACTCACTCACTCACTCACTCACTCACTATCCATCCCTCCTCCCCATATCTCTGGCAGAATGATTATTGTTTAAAAGGAGAAAAGTGAAAGGGGGAGGGAGGGAGGGAGGCAGGCAGGCAGGCAGGGAGGGATGCAGGCAGGCAGGCAGGCAGGCAGGGAGGGAGGGAGGGAGGCAGGCAGGGAAGGAAGCAGGCAGGGAAGGAAGCAGGAGGGCAGGGAGGGAGGGAGGCAGGGAGGGTGTGTTAATAGAGGAGTGATAAACTTGATAGAGAGCAGAATGTGTTTGACAGTGTGATGAATGTGTGTAATAACATTTCGGCGTGGCAACGTAGTGGCTGGGAAAAACAGGGGAAGCTCTCAATATAGAAGGAAAAGCTTTACTGTTGTGATTCATTGTTTTCTACTGTGTGTGTGTGTGTGTGTGTGTGTGTGATTCATGATTTCATTATATTGCCTCTATTGCTGGAGGAAAGCAGGGCAGGATTAAACAAAATGAGCTGAATCTCAAATACAGTACAGTAGAGTACAGTACAGTAGAGTACAATACAGTAGAGTACAGTACATTATGAGACTGGAGGATATACAGCGCACGCACACAAACCAACACACGCACACACGCGCAGGCGTACTGCTATTGACTTTGGTTTGAAGGAAGCACAGTCACACACTAGTTTTAGAGCCGGCTCTGTGGAGGGGGTAAACGGGTGATGTTATTAGGGATACAGCTCCAGACCCAAGTCTGAGGGCCCCGACATTATACTACGGGGTAGGGCCTGGTTTCTCATCAATAACTAGGGTACGGGCAGGGTATCACTGAGTTGATCACTAACATTTTGAAGCTGAGTCATTTACTTGTGCTCTTCTGCGCAGCACAGTCATATCTGACTAAGATCATAACAGGGTGTCAGAAGTGCTTCAACCTCGACAAATATAAGACTGGAGAGACTCTTCATAGAAAATAATCATGTTTAGAGTGACAGATGTAGCTAACAACTAACTGCTCTCTCGTGTCTCGTCATTTAGCAGAGCAGGACAAGCGGAGCCATTGCCATGGCTACTCGCAGACTCAGAGCCGCCAATGAGCAGAGCTCATGCAGAGCGAGCTGTGTGTAGTTAGAGAGTAACAGACAGAGAGGACCAGCTAATTGATTTACTAACGGAGGAAGTTATTTATGATTTCAGGTTTCGGGCAGGGCCTTAAATTTGGCAGAAGCTATCTGGTCTGGGTAGGGTAGGGCCTGAAAATTGCGGGCACGGGTAAGTGTTAAAATTCATGCCCGTCTAGGGCTCTATCAGGGGGTCCTGCAGAGGTTATGTTGCGTAACGAATGGCTCCTTAAAAGCTGAAAACACACACACAGGCACACACACACAGACACACAGGCACACACAAAGTAATAAGGAAATGAAGAGGAAAATATAAGAGATCTGGGTCTGCATAACATCAAATACACACACACAATCTCACTGGGCTGTCTCAGTGTCTCAGTGTCTTAGGGTCTCAGGGTCTCAGTGTGTTAGTGTCTCAGTGTCTCAGTGTCTCAGGGTCTCAGTGTCTCAGAGTCTCAGGGTCTCAGTGTCTCAGTGTCTCAGTGTCTCAGAGTCTCAGTGTCCCCGGGTCTCAGTGTCTCAGTGTCCCCGGGTCTCAGTGTCTCAGAGTCTCAGTGTCTCAGTGTCTCATTGTCCCCGGGTCTCAGTGTCCCCGGGTCTCAGTGTCCCCGGGTCTCAGTGTCTCAGTGTCCCCGGGTCTCAGTGTCTCAGTGTCCCCGGGTCTCAGTGTCCCCGGGTCTCAGTGTCCCCGGGCCTCAGTGTCCCCGGGTCTCAGTGTCTCAGTGTCCCCGGGTCTCAGTGTCTCAGAGTCTCAGTGTCTCAGAGTCTCAGTGTCTCAGAGTCTCAGTGTCTCAGTGTCTCAGTGTCCCCTGGTCTCAGTGTCCCCGGGTCTCAGTGTCCCTGGGTCTCGGTGTCTCGGTGTCTCTGTCTCAGTGTCTCAGAGTCTCAGTGTCTCAGAGTCTCAGTGTCTCAGTGTCTCAGTGTCCCCGGGTCTCAGTGTCCCCGGGTCTCGGTGTCTCGGTGTCTCGGTGTCTCAGTGTCCCTGGGTCTCGGTGTCTCGGTGTCTCGGTGTCTCAGAATCTCAGTGTCCCCGGGTCTCAGTGTCCCCGGGTCTCAGTGTCTCAGTGTCCCCGGGTCTCAATGTCTCAGTGTCCCCGGGTCTCAGTGTCCCCGGGTCTCAGTGTCTCAGTGTCCCCGGGTCTCAGTGTCCCCGGGTCTCAGTGTCTCAGTGTCCCCGGGTCTCAGTGTCTCAGTGTCCCCGGGTCTCAGTGTCCCCGGGTCTCAGTGTCCCCGGGTCTCAGTGTCCCCGGGTCTCAGTGTCTCAGTGTCCCCGGGTCTCAGTGTCCCCGGGTCTCAGTGTCTCAGTGTCCCCGGGTCTCAGTGTCTCAGTGTCCCCGGGTCTCAGTGTCCCCGGGTCTCAGTGTCCCCGGGTCTCAGTGTCTCAGTGTCCCCGGGTCTCAGTGTCCCCGGGTCTCAGTGTCCCCGGGTCTCAGTGTCCCCGGGTCTCAGTGTCTCAGTGTCCCCGGGTCTCAGTTTCTCAGTGTCCCCGGGTCTCAGTGTCTCAGAGTCTCAGTGTCTCAGTGTCCCCCGGTCTCAGTGTCTCAGTGTCCCCGGGTCTCAGTGTCTCAGTGTCTCAGTGTCCCCGGGTCTCAGTGTCTCAGTGTCCCCGGGTCTCAGTGTCCCCGGGTCTCAGTGTCTCAGTGTCCCCGGGTCTCAGTTTCTCAGTGTCCCCGGGTCTCAGGGTCTCAGTGTCTCAGGGTCTCAGTGTCTCAGTGTCTCAGTGCTCCACAGAGAACGAGAGCTACATCTAAGAACATCAGATTACACAATGGTGTCGTGTCTTTGGCTATGCCGGATTAAGTGATATGACATGCTATTCTATAAAATCAGAGTACTGATTTTGGACATGTGAGTGTTGCACTTGCTCCTTTCGGTCTCAAACTTATCTGTCATGGTTTGCAGCTAGAGGTCTTGAGTACGGAGGGAGAGATTCAGTGATGAGATTTATTCCGCTTGCTTAGACATCAAGATATCCATCTTCATCACCCGAGTTCTCTCATCATTCATTTGGTCAGCGACTTCAATGACTTCTGCTGATTTGTCATCCAACTAAGTCATTGTGTTCATCAACTGATCGTCTTTGGTCTGCAGAATTTGGAGTAGAACGTTGTTACCTTGTGTAATGTTTGACAAAACTGCCTGCATGTTATCAAATTGCGCGCCCCTGTTCGTAGATAACTCGACAGATTTATCTAGTTTGGACTGGACTACATCGTATTTAGTTTTGGCTAAATCGAGTTGTTCCTGGAGACAACGATTTTGTTGGAGAGTTTGTGCTCGTTCATCGTCATAAGTATTTGCAAATACTTTTAATTGTTCAGATTTCAAATGCAGTTCCTCGACGAGCAGAATGTTTTCATTTCTTGCTTTTGTCAATAGTTGCTCAGTTCTCTCCATCTGTCCCCTCATGTTAGCCATGTCTGGCACGTGCTTCAGCTGTGCACTGTGGTATTGGACCGATGCCATATTTTTATGGTGATACATCAGTGCAAAAGTGGGGAGAACCGTCACAAAGCCTGTGTTTGATGGTTCATTTTGGAGAGCGTTCGCAATTTCTGCAGTTTTTTCGCTAATGGCATAATTAGGGTTGGTATCGCTGCTGAGGTCAGAGATCAATCCTTTTATGGGTGGAGGTTCACTAATTAGCGGAGGAGTGGTGACCACCTCCTTTGATAGCTTGCACATTTTCAGAAAAATTTAGAGGAAAAATATTCCTAATTTTCAAAGGTTTGGAATTCGTCGGAAGCTGCAAAGACAAGTTTAATCTATTTATTGATGTTGACGAACCATCAGTACCGTACCAGTAATGTGGAAGTTGGACGTGAATGAATTTGCAAAAGCAAATTGAATTAATTGATCAATGCCAATGATTAATCCTACCTAGGTAGGCTATCTGTGTAATAGCTTTCTTCCTGGGATGAAGGAGGACCAAAATGCATCGCAGTTAGTGTTCAACATGTTTAATTTAACGAACTGTGAACACTTACAACAATACAAAACAACAAACGTGAAAACCGAGACAGTCCTATCTGGTGCAGAACACAAACACAGAGACAGGAAACAACCACCCACAATGCCCAACACAAAACAAGCCACCTATATATGATTCTCAATCAGGGACAACGATTGACAGCTGCCTCTGATTGAGAACCATATTAGGCTGAACACAGAAACAGACAAAGTAGACATACAACATAGAATGCCCACCCCAACTCACGCCCTGACCATACTAAACAAATACAAAAACAAGGGAAAACAGGTCAGGAACGTGACAATCTGGGTATTAAACTTTAATTAACCTGAGATGTTGCTTTATCCAGGTTAATATGATAAGTTTAAAAGTGTCTCATTTGATTGGAAGAACATTAAGGTATGTTCAACAATTTAACTTATTAAATTGAATGAGACTATAATCTATACAATCTCCATTGATTGGATATCGTAAGTGTAAACAGTAGATCAAATGTTGGGATCATTCACCACTATGGTACACTTCTCCCTAAGGCCGAAGCCACATGGGGTTCCCGCTGGGGCGGGATTTCTGTCCGTACTGGATTACTGAATGGTTTTGCAAAAACCAAATTTTACTGATTGATCAATTTAATAATAAATCAGACCTGTATAGGCTATTTGGGAATGAAACTTTAATTAACCTGAGAAGTTGCTTCATCTAGGTTAGTTTGAAAAAAGTTGACAATGTCTTATTTAGAAGACTCATCAATTTGGATATCATTTAAGAGATCCATTTGAGAATGAAATTGCCAGATTTACACTTATTAGTTCAATTGGATAAGACATTGATATCTGTCTGGATATCATAAGTAATGACTTGAGTGTGACCTGAATAATTCTTCATGAACGAATATACTCGGCACACTTCAGCGGTCAATGATTACACACGCTGAAATCAAACGGAAGGGGGGGCGGAGCTAGCATGTTGGAGTGAACGGCTGCGTGTGAGAGGCTCCTGCAACTTTTTTGCGAAATAATCTAATTTAACCTACTTTATGATACTTTTTACAACAAACGTTTCTTTCTAATACAACATCGTAACTTTCTGTGTAAAAATGCCGAGTAATAAGCGACCAAAGGACAATAAATCCACATCGGAGGCCTACTCCACACCAAACAACGAGACAGACATGGCGGAAGGCACAGGCAACAACGTGACACTTAAAGAACTTACCCAGGCTTTGGGAGAACTACGTGTTGCTTTAGCTGAGGATCTTAAGGCTACTATTGCTGAACTGGACACCAAAATCGAGGGCACCATTCGAGCGGTCGCTTCGCAGGGCCAGAGTATTGTGGACCTTGAGAGGGCTTCTGAATTCAGCGCTGGTAGGATCGACGAGTTAGAGAAGCTGTGCTCGTCACTACAGGGTACTGTGCAGAGGCTTTCTGTGAAAGTGGTCGACCTGGAGGGCCGTTCCAGACGTAATAACCTTCGCGTTGTTGGTCTGGCAGAGGGGGTAGAGGCGGGCTCTCGCCCCACCGACTTCTTCGCCAAGCTATTGAAGGATGCAATGGGATCGGACGTTTTGGCTTCGGACCCCCAGCTGGACCGTGCACATCGCGCCCCTGTCCCAGTGCCTGGACCGGGTCAACGCCCTCGTCCAGTAATCATCTGTTGTCACAGTTTCAAGACCAAGGATCTTATCCTGTGCGAGGCCCGAATGAGGGGCAACCTGTTACATAAAGGGCACCCCTTCCGTGTCTATGATGATTATGCGCCCGATGTGGCAAAGGACCGTGGCGGCTACAGAGATGTCATGGCCAAACTCTACAAACTCCATCTTCGCCCAGCCTTGCTCTTCCCTGCAAGATTAAGAATTACCCCGCCCTCTGGTGAGAAGATGTGGCTCTCCTCGGTTTTGGACGCAGAGAAGTTTATCCGGGAACATACGCCAATCCCCCGTACAGGTTAGAGTGCCTTGTCATTGTGTGTTAGGGTCTGCTCATGGAATCGAATCCATACTAAACCATAACGGGTGAAACCGTATTGAACGGTCTCAACAAGGGCTACCGAACATGTAAGATGCTGTGGAGGGCGATCTTGGCTCTCAATTAAAGTCACTTTCATTCTGGCTGTGTTCAGAGCGATGCCTATTTAGGATGCCTTCCAGGTTTGATCATTGACACTTTCGGATGAATATACTTATATTCCCCCCATTTTTTTTTTTTTTGTTTCGTTATTTATTTTTTAATTCTTACATTTATTGTTATTACAATACCATTTATTTAAAGCTTGCAGGGGACTGGGGGTGATGGTGGGGAAGGGGCAGACAGACACCTGGATAGCAAGTGGATGTTTTGTGCCGTTCTGCCATTGATATAGCCGAGGGCCGCTCTCCCGATTAGATCCCTACCAGCCCTCTGTAGTGTCTAGGTAGATGTGCGTACATATAATTATTATTTGTACTTTATAATTATTTTCTCTTAGCATGTTACTATTATGTATGTGTATATTTTAAATTAGTGTAGATTATTACTCTGGGGCATGAATGTTTATGTATGTATGGGTATGTATGTGTATATGCGCATAAGTAGATATGTATGGGTGTGTGTGTGTGTATATGTATATATGTATATTTTTAAATATATACCTTTATATGTATTTTTTTGGGGATGTGTGTATGTGTTTGTATGTATGTATGTGTGTGTGTGTATGTATGTATGTTTATATATATATATATGTATATATATATATATATATATATATATATATATATATGTGTGTATATGTATGTATGTATGTGTATATATATATGTGTATATATATATATATATATATATATATATATATATATATATATATATATATATATATATATATATGTATATGGGTAAGTATGTGTATGTGTGTGTATGTATACATGTATATAACCTTTTTATTTATTTATTTTCTGACTGGGGGATACGTTTAATTTAGAAAAATTCTTGTTTCCGATCTAACCCACAATATGTAAATGTACGGCTGTCTAAGTTGGTTGCTGATGGTTCATGTTTAGACCGGCAGTGCTTAGCAAAATAATCTTGTGATGCTATATCTTGCTTATCTCAGGGATAGATAGACCCAAGATGACGCTTAAGTGCGCAATATGTTCAGGTTGCAATTTATTCTCTTTAGGTTTATTAGATGCTAATTGGACACTTTATTCGCGGGAGCCTCCTCAGTTCATATGTTAGTAGAAGTTCTAGGATAGTGAGAGGTGAACGTACAGTTGGGATTTTATTTTTGTTTCACCTCTTGTTCGAGGTCGCGCCGTGCTTTTTTGGCATCGGCCAGACAATGTGTTTATTATTTTTATTTTTATTTTATTTTCTCTGCTATTTGTGTATGCCTGTTAAAGGTGGGTTGGGCGGGGGGGGGGTAAATAGTGGGGAAAGTAGGGGAACAGGGTGGGAACTAAAGGGGCTTGCAGGGGGGGAGGGGCTGGTTGGATACTGCTCGGGTGTAGCTGCTACATATGCTGATCGTGATGGTTTGGTGCGCTTTCTTACCTTTTTATTGAGTTACAAGTTATGCAGGCCACCATAGGAACTACAAATGAGAGGGGGGCGGGGCTCACATTCACTTCCTGGAATGTCAAGGGCTTAAACGAACCAATTAAGAGAGGCAAGGTCCTAGCCCACTTGAAGCACTCTCGTCTGATATCATATTTTTGCAAGAAACCCATCTGAAAAATTGCTAAATCTTTTCTCTACGCCAAGCAAAAATATTTTGAGTTTGGTGACAAACCACACAAATTACTCGCCAGACAACTTCGAAAAATTGTGAGTGACCGAATGATTCACAAAGTTAAGTCTGCATCTGGGGAATTACTCTCTTCCCCCAAAGACATCAATGACAGATTCCGTCAGTTTTATGAGACTCTATATACATCTAAAGCCGATTCTAACCCCTTAATTATGCAAAACTTTTTGGATGACTGTAATCTTCCTGCCCTGAACCAGGAAGATTCTAACTTCCTGAATAAGGAAATATCTCTTGAAGAAATTCGAGAAACAATCAAAACTCTAAAGAGTGGCAAGACCCTGGGCCCAGATGGATACCCGGGTGAATTCTATAAAACATTCAGCAACATGCTCTCTCCCTACCTGCACAAAATGTTGGTTCAGTCCAGAGAGGATGGAGCTCTCCCATCTACTTTGGATGAAGCATTCATTACAGTTATACATAAGAAGGGTAAAGATCCGGAAGAGGTAGGGTCGTACAGACCAATATCCCTCCTCAATACAGACCAAAAGATTTTAGCAAAAACCCTGGCTAACAGGCTTAGCACTTTAATTGGCAAACTGGTCCATTCGGACCAGACCGGCTTTATCCCGAACAGAAACTCATTCTTCAATCTCAGGCGCCTCTTCAACATTATGTATTCTCAGAGGTTACCAAACATGGACCTTGCCGTTATATCTCTTGACGCCGAGAAGGCTTTTGACCAAGTTGAGTGGTCGTATCTATTCAAAGTCCTACAGAAATTTAATATTGGAGATGGGTTCATAAATTGGATCCAGCTTTTATATAGGAACCCCTGTGCGAGAATACTCACTAACCAATCATTGTCGCCCCGATTTAACCTCTACAGAGGGACAAGGCAGGGTTGTGCGCTGTCGCCTATGCTCTTCGCCCTTGTCATTGAACCTCTCGTTCAGACGATTAGATCTGATGCAGCAATACACGGCTATAATACTAAAGATACTCTAAATAAGATTTCCCTATACGCAGATGACATTCTCCTCTATGTAACAGAACCCCAAGCTAGTATTCCAGCTATTCTTGATGTGATTAATTTGTTTGGTACCTTCTCGGGATACAGAATAAATTGGAACAAGAGTGAATTAATGCCCATACGGTTACAAAACACCTCCTGGCTAGAACATCTTCCACTTAAGTTATCTTCAGAAAAATTTACCTATCTAGGAATTGTAGTTACCAAACAATATTCCTTACTATTTAAAGAGAATTTCCCCTCGCTGATGCAAAAACTAAAAACAAACATACAATTTTGGAGAACTCTCCCAATTTCTCTGCTCGGAAGATTTAATGCCATTAAAATGGTCTTCCTCCCACAACTGCTCTACCTATACCAGAACATCCCAGTATTCATACCTAAATCCTTTCATAAACAACTGGACTCAATTATCAATCCTTTCATCTGGGATTATAAAACACACAGGATAGGTAAAAAACACCTCTGCAAATCCAAGATGGAAGGAGGATTGTCTCTCCCAAATTTTATATTTTATTATTGGGCCGCTAACCTCCGTGCGGTTACGTTTTTGCTGGATGACGCACGTCCGTCACCCACCTGGCTTAGTATGGAGCGTGAGGAGTGTCACCCCTTCTCTATTGGTGCTGTGAATTTGTCGCCTGTCAATCTGGAGAGGTCACTTTATCGTAACAATCCTATTATACATAGCACAGTCCGAATCTGGAAGCAAATTAAAACCCACTTTGAGCTTAGACCAATGTCATTCATGCTCCCTGTTGCCAGGAACCCCTCCTTTGCCCCCTCCAACCTTGATAACACCTTTGAGCAATGGGGAGAGTTGGGGATAAGTACCATAGGGGATTTATATATAGAAGGGACCTTTGCTTCCTTTGAGTTGCTGAGGGAAACTTATAATCTTCCCAGAAATAACTTTTTCAGATACCTACAAATCAGAGACTATGTTAGGAAACACCTCCCAACATTTGGGAACGCTAAGCCTTCCATGTTTGACGGATGCATAAAAACATCCCCCACCTCAGACAAACTGATATCTCGTTTATATGACTCTTTTCAATCGGTTAGCACACCCTCTACAGAGGCCATTAAGGCAAAATGGGAGGAAGAACTAGGGACTGACATTTCGATGGCAGACTGGGAAGATAGCTTGGAGTATATCCACACCTGCTCCATTAACTCCAGACATCGGCTCATACAATTCAAGGTATTACACAGATTACACTATTCCAAAACCAAACTGCATAGGATATTTCCTGATACATCCCCTTTGTGTGATAAATGTCAGGCTGCACAGGGTACACTTCTCCACTGCTTTGCCCTATGCTCTAGCTTGCATGGTTACTGGTGTGGAATTTTTAGGATCCTCTCTGAAGTTCTGGAGACTTCAATTGACCCAGACCCGCTTCTGATAATCCTGGGAGTGTCTGATTCCCTAATCGGACTAACCAACCCCCAAAAACAACTCATCTCTTACAGTCTCATTTCGGCAAAAAAACTAATCTTGTTGTTCTGGAAAAAGAGGGAAGCGCCCACTACCAAATTATGGCTCAGCGAATTGGCAAACACTGTACACTTAGAAAGGATTAGATATATTCTGAACAATAAATTATTAACATTTGATCAGATCTGGCAGCCTTTCCTCTCTTACTTGGACCATTCGGCGCTGTGAATTTGTACTTTTTAATGCACTCTCCATTGTAATATTTTAATCCACCTCTGGGCAGCACGTGCTGGCACCGCCACCCGAGCAGCGGGGAGGGGTATAAGGGGAAGGGATAAAGGGGGGGAGGGATAAAGGGGGGGAATAAGGGGGGGGGGTGACACCCACCCTCTTTCTTTCTACCTGTCCTTGTTTTGTATGTCTTGTTTTGTAATAATTGTTTTGTACCCAGAACTCTGGATCTTTTTATTTCTGTCTGCTCTTTTTTGTTTAGTTAAAAATTGTATACCTGCCTTTCATACCTATACACCATTCCTGTGTGTGTTCAATAAAAAATATTTGAACCAGAAATCAAACGGAAGTACCCGGGGCGGGACTTCCGTTCCGCAAGGCGGAGGAATTTCAACGTGGCACAAGAAAACAAAACGGCGATTTTCCCTTTGTTAGCTTAGCATCTTGTGCAAGCTAATCCTACTTTATGCATGAAAAATGCATAACATAGGATTCTCTTGGCAAGGGAAATGTTTTACTCATAACATATTGTTCAAACCCTTTTCGGCGTTATTTTGACGATGTTTTAACCTGTTTGGCGTGCAAGCCCGACGTCGGTACATTTATGACAACAGCCACTTCAAGTGCAGAGCGCGAAATTCAAAAGATATTTCTTTTAAATATTTAACTTTCACACATTAACAAGTCCAATACAGCATATGAAAGGTACACATCTCGTGAATCCAGCCAACATGTCCGATTTTTAAAATGTTTTACAGGGAAGACAAAATATGTAAATCTATTAGCTAACCACGTTAGCAAAAGACTCCACTTTTATTACTCCATCAGTTTTTGACTCCATCAGTAGCTATCACAAATTCGGCCAAATAAAGATATAAATAGCCACTAACCAAGAAACAACCTCATCAGATGACAGTCTGATAACATATTTATTGTATAGCATATGTTTTTTTTTGAAAAATGTGCATATTTCAGGTATAAATCATAGTTTACATTGCAGCTACATTCAGAAATTGCACCGAAAGCAGCCATAATATTTACAGACACCAACGTCAAATACCTAATTACTCATCATAAAACATTTCTGAAAAATACATAGTGTACAGCAAATGAAAGACAGCCATCTTGTGATGCCAGACAATATTTCCGATTTATTAAGTGTTTTACAGCGAAAAAAAAATGTACCGTTATATTAGCTTAGCACAATAGCCAGAAACACTTGGGCGCCGGCGACTACGACAGATATATGAAATAACATCATAAATTGGGTCTTACTTTTGCTGATCTTTCATCAGAATGTTGAACAAGGTGTCCTTTGTCCAGATGAGTCGTTGTTTGGATTCAGAATGGCAACTTTCTCTCTCCATTTAGCAAGCGCGCTAGCCGGGTTGCACGGATCTCTCCATGTAAACAAACGGAAGAGAACGGAACACGGCAAAACTCCCAAAAAATTTCAATAATCTGATGAAACTATATTGAAAAAACATACTTTACGATGATATGGTGACATGTATCAAATAAAATCAAAGCCGGAAATAATAGTCGCCTATAACGTCAGCAAAACAAAAGGCAACCCCACTGTCCAAATAGCATTCTTCAGAGTACCGGAAATGGGGTACACGTCATTCCAAGAGGATTTATTCCATCCCAGATCGAGATAATCCCCTCATTTCTTCTCTCACAGCCTTCTTGACACCCAGAGGAAGGTGTATGACGTGCATGTATACTAATAGCTCTTGTGCCCATTTATAGGCAGGAAGAGGAAGAGAGCATCGATTTCAGACTTTGACCTTCCGGGTCAGGAAAAGTGCTGCAGAATGAGTTCTGATTCACTCAGAGAAATAATTCAAACGGTTTTAGAAACTAGAGAGTGTTTTCTATCCAATAGTAATAATAATATGCATATTGTACGAGCAAGAATTGAGTACGAGGCCGTTTGAAATGGACACATTTTATCAGGCTACTCAATACTGCCCCTTGCAGCCATAAGAAGTTAACTGGAACACGCGGCAAACAACGAACTGCACCGTGGTCTACTTGCGTGGGAACACGAGAGAGACAGAGATAATTATCGCTGGTCAAGCTCATATCTCCTGAATTTCAATCGGCTGGCTCATTGTCCTCGCACGAGAAATTAATAATGACCGAGCCTACACGCATCTGAAACACAAGAGGCAGAAATAGCCCTGCGTTTGGACAAACCCTCTATTTCTCAGATTTCTGTAATTAGCTTTATCAGCCCTCATACAGAAATGTATTTGCTTATGTTACCCACTGACTACGGCAGAACACAACACGGAGGCATTTCTCCAGAGCACACACACGCACCAATAATTCCTGTCTTTAACTCCCATAATGTGTATAATAAAACTTGGTATATTATGTAATCTGCTTTTCAATTTCATACAGGCTGAATCAAAATGAAAGCGTCATTCTATTTTAGATTCATCACAGGGGGCACCAATGTGTCGTGTCTTTGGCTATGCCGGATTAAGTGATATGACATGCTATTCTATAAAATCCTTTCTCCGTAATTAATATTACCCGATTGAGCTAATCATGTAAATGGAATTAACTAGAAGTCGGGGCACCACGAAATAATATTTATAGAGCTGTTATCTTCCGAATAAACTCTTAAAGACCTAGTAATATTTTACGTCAATGGCACCTTATTTCAGTCTCATCTGATAGTTGTAAATTCTTGGTTATCTTCACGAACCCTGGCTAACAAGTTGAATCAGCAATACAAAATTGGGTTTAATTATTTATTTACTAAATACCTAACTATTGGATACGTTGTAGTAACGTCGTTGTGTGGTAGACGGGATACTCTGTCTGTTCTTTCCTAGCCCACGTTTGCAGCTGCTGTTGCTAACTCAACGGCTAGGAGGTATCACTTCTGTAGTGAATAAGAGTTCAAAGTTCATACCATTCGCAACCAAAGCTCACGCTGAGGTTGGCTTCGTTCTGTAGTTATTATCTGAACCATTCTGACATCGGATCGTCATCCTAATGTACCCGGAACAGTTGACATGTTAGTCCTTTTAAGGTATGGACCGTTGTCCTCACATCCTCGGAACAGGAGGTTACATTTTCGTCAAGGGCTTATATAGTGGAGGGAGAAGGGTGTGTTTTCATACTTTTATAACACATGTCTCTTCACAGGGGCGGGCCACTGATTGAGCAGAGCCCTAACCTTATGAAACCCAAATCTCTCATTTGGAAGCTAAAATTACATTTAATCTTTTCACCAATAATTTTATATTCAAACATTTAAATTGCCCAACAATTCCATGTGAATCTGATAACTCTAATGTGTAGACTTTCCACTGTAGAGTTTATGTCATCCTATCATTGATGAGAATGTCTCAGATGACAACCGAACTGACATCATATTCATTAAGTACCAACCCATATGTTCAACTGGTCGGATTACCAAAATATGGTTAATTTCCCCCCACCTTCTGATGTTCCCAGAATTCCCAAGGGATTTTCAAATGTCACATCAGTAGGGTAGAGAGAGGAAAAAGGGGGGGGGGGGGGTATTTATGACTGTCATTAACCTACCCCCAGGCCAACGTCATGACAGTGGTAATAAAGGCTATGACCGAGACACAAACACACACACACACACAGTTGTTAGAATCTGAACATTTTGTCTTTGTAGGTACAGTGCATTCGGAAAGTATTCAGATCCCTTGACTTTTTCCACATTTTGTATCATTACAACCTTATTCTAAAATGGATAAAATTGTTTTCCCCCCTCATCAATATACACACAATACCCCATAATGACAAAGCAAAAACAGTTTTTTGTGTGCACATGTATAAAAAATGTAAAACTGTTATGAATTCAATGTATAATGATTAAATGAAGTATACATTTAAAGTAATGATAGGACTATATCTAATAGAATTCTACCCTGTCTCTGTATAATGATGAAGAATGTTTGTCCATGAGAAAAAAGGAACTGTGACCACTGTGGAACTGATAACAGGGAAGGAAGTCTCCCCACCCAGGGAGGGGAGAAACCTTGGACTTGTAGTAGATTGTATAACAGGTGGCAGGCAATGTATGAGTAGGAGAAGACTTGTAAACTATATTGTCATTGTCCGAGAGGAGGGACATTTATGACGAAATAAGAGGTATATAAACCAATGTACATGTAATGATTGGCAGAGCTCTCGTAAATAAACGTTGCTGACTATTGTTGACTGGCCTCTGTCTGTTTCATTTCAACAAGAATCTTACAAATTCTTGGTAACAGACCGAGTAGTTTAATTGAAGTTCAGTTTATGAACATTGAGAACATAATTCTCGTAACAAAAACTGAAATATCACATATTACATAAGTATTCAGACCCTTTACTCAGTACTTTGTTGAAGCACCTCCGGCAGCAATTACAGCCTAGAGTCTTCTTCGGTATGACGCTACAAGCTTGGCACACCTGTATTTCGGGAGTTTCTCCCGTTCTTCTCTGCAGATCTTCTCAAGCTCTGTCAGGTTGGATGGGGAGCGTTGCTGCACAGCTATTTGCAGTTCTCTAGAGATGTTCGATCGGGTTCAAGTCCGGGGTCTGGCTGGGCCACTCAAGGACATTCAGAGACTTGCACTCCTGCATTGTCTTGGCTGTGTGCTTAGGGTCGTTGGAAGGTGAACCTTCACCCCAGTCTGAGGTCCTGTGTCACGACTTCTACCCGAAGTTGGTTCCTCCTCTTGTTCGGGCGGTGTTCGGCGGTAGACGTCACCGGTCTTCTAGCCATCGCCGATCCATTTTTTATTTTCCATTTGTTTTGTCTTGTTTTCCCACACACCTGGTTTTCATTCCCTCAGCACGTGTTGTGTATTTAACCCTGTGTTCCCCCCATGTCTTTGTGTGGTATTGTTTGTTGTAAGTGCTTGTGCACATTTGTTGTCTGGTGCGTGTCGGGTTTTGTACCCATTCTTTATTATTCTGGATACCGGTGGTTATATATATGTATATTAAACTGCTCTGGTTATTACCCAGGTCTGCTCTGCTGCATCTGACTTCGCTGCCACCAGTTACGCACCCCTTACATCCTGAGCAGGTTTCCATCAAGGATCTTTCTGTACTTTGCTCCGTTCATCTTTCCCTCGATCCTGACTAGTTTCCCAGTCCCTGCTGCTGAAAACCATTCCCACAGCATGATGCTGCCGCCACCATGCTTCACCGTAGGGATGGTGCCAGGTTTCCTCCAGACGTGACGCTTGGCATTCAGGCCAAAGAGTTCAATCTTGGTTTCATCAGACCAGAGAATCTTGTTTCTCCTGGTCTGAGAGTCTTTAGGTGCCTTTTGGAAAACTCCAAGTGGGATGCCATGTACCTTTTACTGAGGAGTGGCTTCCATCTGGCTACTCTACAATAAAGGGCTGATTGGTGGAGTGCTGCAGAGATGGTTGTCCTTCTGAAAGGTTCTCCCATCTCCATAGAGGAACTCTGGAGCTCTGTCAGAGTGACCACCGGGTTCTTGGTCACCTCCCTGACTAAGGCTCTTCTCCCCCGATTGCTCAGTTTGGCCGGGCGGCCAGCTCTAGGAAGAGTCTTGGTGGTTCCAAACATCTTCCATTTAAGAATGATGGAGGCCACTGTGTTCTTGAGGAACTTCAATGCTACAGACATTTTTTGTACCCTTCCCCAGATCTGTGCCTCGACACAATCCTGTCTCGGAGCTCTAAGGACAATCCTTTCGACCTCATGGCTTGGTTTTTGCTCTGACTGTGGGACCTTATATAGACAGGTGTGTGCCTTTCCAAATCATGTCCAATCAAATTAATTTACCACAGGTTGACTCCAATCAAGTTGTAGAAACATTTCAAAGATGATCAATGGAAACAGGATGCACCTGAGCTCAATTTTGAGTCTCATAGCAAAGGGTTTGAATACATATTTAAATAAGGTATTTCTGGTTTTTAAATGTGCAAAAAAAAGTGTTTACCTGTTTTTGCTTTGTCAATATGGGGTATTGTGTATAGATTGAGGGGAAAAACGATTTGATACATTTTAGAATAAGGCTGTAATGTAACAAAATGTGAAAAATTCAAGGGGTCTGAATACTTTCAGAATGCATTGATTAGAATTTGTTTTTACTGCACATTGCTATCCAATTAGAGTTTTATGCTTGGATAGAAAATGCCCATTGCTTCCAATTAGAGTTTTATGCTTGGATAGAAAATGCCCATTGCTTCCAATTTCAGTTAAAATGGTGGAGAGAAAGCAGTGACTATGGTAGTCTGGGCTTTGGAGGAGTCACTGACAGAGTAACACTGACCTCTGCTGGTAGCAGTGTAGCTCTGTCCGTTCCTTTCATGCCCACTGTAGCAGGGGTTCCCAAACTTTTTCACCCGGGCCCCACTTCCAGCTTTGGGTGGCATCCCGCGTCCCCCTGCGCACGCGCAACGTCTATTTCTATGTGCACAGGCACTGTTCATGAAACAAACTGTTCACACCCCTCTTGTTGGTGGAGAGAACTTTGCAGGTTTAAAGCTTATTTCCTGCAATTCTACACATTCTGTCATGGGTTGCAAAGAAAATGTAGCATTTTTAAAGCACATTTTCCTGCAATTCTACACATTTTGCTATGTCTAGTGTGTATTCATGTGATATTTGAGTGACAAAAAAATGACAATAGTATCTATGGGCTAAAAAACTGAAATAGAAAAGCGTTAGCTGACATGGGCTAGTTGATGTGGACATTTCTGAAAAGTAATAAATAGCTCTCTAAGGTATGCAATGACTGACATAACAAGAGGAACTGATGAGGCACTACCCAATTTCGAAATTGGTGCATTCTACTATTACACATTTTAAGAGTAAGTTTAAAGCCGGACTGTTCCTTTAGGGGGCACGCCCCACAGTTTGGGAACCACTGCACTAGAGGACCTTTTTTGTTTGCTATTGGGCTGAGGTTCACACTTATCATTGCTTACAGTCATTGGGAAAATCTCAATTGGTTCTGCTCGACTCCTATCGCCTCTCTTCTCCACTCGTGTGCCATCAGGCAAATGACATTTACAGGGGTGGATCCTAATAAATGTGTAAAGTGATAAAAACTAATTTAGTTAGTTGTGCAAGACATGTTATAAAGAAAAGGATAAGTATCATATTGTTTTTAAATGTTAGCATGCTTTTCTCCTCTGAGTAAACAACAGCTGATTCAAAGGGGGTGTGGCAGATTTTAAAACTCTTCCACACAGAATGGACCAGTATCCTTTGCAAGAGGAGGCTATCAAGCCGAGGAGGACACTTCTCGCCTCTAACGAATTGACACTCTCCTCCAGCACCTGACCACTTATCGTTTTCTGGGTCACAGAGGAGTGGGGACGGAGGAGTCAATTGAGAATCATCTCCCATAGTTTCAAACTAGAAATGAACAACGAAAATATATGTAGAGTGTTCTGTCACCAAGAAGTCGTTTTGGATAAAAGCATCTGCAAAGTGCTTTATATTATTTGTAATAGTACATACGAACAGACCTTTAATACTTCTTGCCCATTTCCTCTCTTTCATCTTGTAAGAGCCATTTTGTTGGAAAAGAAAATGTGTTGAATTATGTATGAAATGTAAAGAATGTTATTTGGAAAATAGATGTTTATGTCTGTAGAAACCCCATTTTGTGTTTGGTTATTATGACACTTGTTGGACATTTATGGCTTCACCACTTAGAGCAGAATTGAAGGAGTTAATGGCAATATGGCGCCAGCATAGAGTTAGTCAGGTGCTTTTAGCATTTCTTTCAATTGTATTGGGTGGCACAAAAACAGTCCGGGCGAAGCCAGAAGTTAAATATAATTCCATTTCAACTTACAGTGCAGGTGGGCAGGATGCTTGGTCATTATGACGGGGCGATTTGAGACAAAACGTCAAGGATCATCCTATTTAACAGACTTTCCAAACGTGGGTCTGTTGTAGATCCACTCCCTCACGGTTTACCTCATGTCAAAATAAAAGTCATGCACGTGTGCCAGATGTGGACAAATAAGGAATAGCTTGTGGGGGACCTGTGCTTTCATATCGCATCAAAATATTTACACATGCTAAATACACACTTACTGTACACTGTTGTAACCGGTATTAACACAGCCGACAGTATTTTTCAGTGACAACACGTTTGTGGCGTCTGCCTTCCATTTACACACAGGTGTTTCGAGACGCAAATAGCTAATTAGTACAGGTATTCTGCTCTGTCTTCCGTCTGTTTTCCGTAAACAAGCACTGTAACATGGAGAAATGGCTGTGTGGGAACCTTAACCCTATAAAGGTGTGTAGAAATGTAACCTTTTTTTATTTTTTATTATTATTTCTCGCTGATATGAAAGATTCCCCACTGGGCAGAGATGTCAATTATACGTCTATTCCACGTTGGTTCAACGTAATGTAATTGAAATGACGTGGAAACCATGTTGATTCAACCAGTGTGTGCCCAGTGAGATGTTCCTTATGTTTCCAAAACCGTACTGCAAGAGCTGCGCTGTAACGTTCAGGGCCGGTCGTAGGTAACTGTGTCTGAAAGTGGGGGTGTCAAAAGAAGTGGAAGGATGGACAGAAGTGGGATGTAAGGAAAACGGATCAGCTAATTAGGAAAATGTGTTGCCACTCAAGACTGTTTTGTGTAGCTGATTGGGCTGCATGCAAGTCCATTGTTGACAGCTGTAGCATTTTAGCTAAGCATAACCCAAACTTTTTCCCTAACCTTAACCTCATTCTCTTAACCTACTGCGTTAATTCTCATAACCGGCTACCTACGTTAGTTCTCCTAACCTGCCACGCTATTTCATCTAACCTGACACGTTAATTCTCCTAACCTGCTACATGAGTTCTCTTAACCTGCTACATGAGTTCTCTTAACCTGCTACATGAGTTCTCTTAACCTGCTACATGAGTTCTCATAACCTGCTACATTAGTTCTCATAACCTGCTACATTAGTTCTCATAACCTGCTACATTAGTTCTCATAACCTGCTACATTAGTTCTCATAACCTGCTACATTAGTTCTCATAACCTGCTACATTAGTTCTCATAACCTGCTACATTAGTTCTCATAACCTGCTACATTAGTTCTCTTAACCTGCTACATGAGTTCTCTTCACCTGCTACATGAGTTCTCCTAACCTGCTACATTAGTTCTCCTAACCTGCTACATTAATTCTCTTAACCTGCTAAATGAGTTCTCTTAACCTGCTACATGAGTTATCTTAACCTTCTACATTACTTCTCTTAACCTGCTACATGAGTTCTCTTAACCTGCTACATGAGTTCTCTTAACCTGCTACATGAGTTCTCTTAACCTGCTACATGAGTTCTCTTAACCTGCTACATGAGTTCTCTTAACCTGCTACATGAGTTCTCTTAACCTGCTACATGAGTTCTCCTAACCTGCTACATGAGTTCTCTTAACCTGCTACATGAGTTCTCCTAACCTGCTACATGAGTTCTCTTAACCTGCTACATGAGTTCTCTTAACCTGCTACATGAGTTCTCCTAACCTGCTACATGAGTTCTCCTAACCTGCTACATGAGTTCTCCTAACCTGCTACATGAGTTCTCTTAACCTGCTACATGAGTTCTCTTAACCTGCTACATGAGTTCTTTTAACCTGCTACATGAATTCTCCTAACCTGCTACATGAGTTCTCTTAACCTGCTACATGAGTTCTCTTAACCTGCTACATGAGTTCTCTTAACCTGCTACATGAATTCTCCTAACCTGCTACACGAGTTCTATTAACCTGCTACACGAGTTCTCTTAACCTGCTACACGAGTTCTCTTAACCTGCTACACGAGTTCTCTTAACCTGCTACACGAGTTCTCTTAACCTGCTACATGAGTTCTCCTAACCTGCTACATGAGTTCTCTTAACCTGCTACATGAGTTCTCTTAACCTGCTACATGAGTTCTCCTAACCTGCTACATGAGTTCTCTTAACCTGCTACATGAGTTCTCTTAACCTGCTACATGAGTTCTCCTAACCTGCTACATGAGTTCTCTTAACCTGCTACATGAGTTCTCTTAACCTGCTACATGAGTTCTCCGAACCTGCTACATGAGTTCTATTAACCGGCTACATGAGTTCTCTTAACCTGCTACATGAGTTCTCTTAAACTGCTACATGAGTTCTCTTAACCTTCTACATGAGTTCTCCTAACCTGCTACATGAGTTCTCCTAACCTGCTACATGAGTTCTCTTAACCTGCTATGTAAACATTAGGCTGACCTGCGGTACACCTGGCTATGGCCGGTCTAACTAATAGTGGAGTGCTGATGCTACACCCATTGATGTGATCCACCCACTTCTTTTGCAACACCCACTTTCAGACGCACTCAGTGGGCTCTGTTTTCGGCTGGCTTTAAGGTGGCGCTAGTGTCAATTTAGCGGTAATATACCTGTCTAAAATCAGCACGTAGCTGCTCAGATGGCAGGGGTGGAAATATTTGAGTCATGTCTTAAAAACATGATGCAAAGTGCTAATTTCAGGCAGCGCTGGTAAGGATATTTAAGACCAACCAAAAGCTGGTTTTAGTGGTAATTCAGTAGGTTATGGCATGAATTTTGACTGAGGAATATTTCTACGCCTCCCATCTGAGCACCTGCCTCTACACCAGGCGGTGTCAGAGGAAGGCCCTAAAAATGGTCAAAGACTCCAGCCACCCTAGTCATAGACTGTTCTCTCAGCTACCGCACGGCAAGCGGTACCGGAGCGCCAAGTCTACGTCCAAAATGCTTCTTAACAGCTTCTATCCCCAAGCCATAAGACTCCAGAACAGCTAGTCAAATGGCTACCCAGACTACTTGCATTGCCCCCCCCCCCCCTCTTTATGCTGCTGCTATTCTCTGTTATTATCTATGCATAGTCACTTTAATAACTCTACCCATATGTACATATTACCTCAATTACCTTGACTAACCGGTGCCCCCGCACATTGAATCTTTTTCGGTACCCCCTGTATGTAGCCTCGCTATTGTTATCTTACTGCTGCTCTTTAATTATTTGTTACTTTTATTTCTTATGTTTTACTTATCTATTTTTACTTGACTGTATTGTTGGTTAAGGGCTTGTAAGTAAGCATTTCACTGTAAGGAATACCTGTTGTATTCGGCGGACGTGACAAATAACATTTGATTTGATATGATTCTGATTGACCAGTGAGGGGCCAAGCCTTGACACACCCACAACTTGTTTATCCATCAAAACCCGTTCACGCCAAGATGTATGCGTTCCCCAAAACACGACTATAAGGGCGTTATTGAGGCTGTGTCAACAACACTGATAGGATCGAAAGAAAGGCAGGCAGCACTGCTCTCAGACCAGCGTTCTCCCTTCAAATCTTACCTTAACATTAGAATTATTCCACAATACTGACGACGGATCAACTCCTATGATATATCACCCATGGCTACAAATATTGAATTGAGGAGGCTTTTTCTAATTCTCACCCTATAATAATTCACTAAACCAAGATTCATTTGCGCACATGTTACAGACAGTAGTGTATAAAAAAAGCTAAATACATGTAAGGGCTGTTGTCCTCCTCTTCCTCGGAGGAGGAGAGGAGAGAAGGATCAGTGGACCAATACGCAGCATTCGGGAAATAAGCCCTCTCTTTATTTGTAACGACGGCAACACGAAAACAAAACACTTACAAAATTACAAAACAAGAAAACGACGTAGACGAAAACCTGAACATGAACCTACATAACTAAACGTAAAACTCACGGACAGGAACAGACTACATCAAAACGAACGAACAGCCAAACAGTCCCGTATGGTACAGACATAGACGAAACAGGAGACAATCACCCACAAACAAACAGTGAGAACACCCTACCTAAATATGACTCTCAATTAGAGGAAAACGCAAAACACCTGCCTCCAATTAAGAGCCATACCAGGCAACCCAAAACCAACATAGAAACAGAAAACATAGACTGCCCACCCAAAACTCACGCCCTGACCATATACACATACAAAAACAACAGAAAACAGGTCAGGAACGTTACAATACAACTCAATTAACATCAAATTTATTTGAATAGGTATATGTAGCCTGTACATGTCTTTTATTGCAGTCATCTCAGTTTTCTTTTGAGCCACATTTATATTCATTTTACCAGGTAAATTGTCTGAGAACACATGCTCATTTACAGCAACAACCCGGGGAATGGTTACAGGAGATTAATGAGCCAATTGTAAACTGGGGAGGATTAGGTGGCATGAGGTGGTATGAGGGGCAGATTAGGAATTTAGCCAGGACATCAGGGTTAACACCCCTACTCTTACAATAAGTGCCATGGGATCTTTAGTGACCACAGTGAGCCAGGACACCCGTTTAACATCCCAGCCAAAAGACGACACCTTACACAGGGGAATGTCCCCCATCACTGCCCTGGGATCTTTATTTTTAAAACAGAGGAACGGGTGCCTCCTACTGGCCCTCCAACACCACCTGGTCTCCCATCCAGGGACTGACCAGGATCAACCCTGCTTGGCTTCAGAAGCAAGCCAGCGGTGGAATTCAGCGGTATGCTCCTTTGCTTGTTTCTAACCATTGCAAAGACATTATAGGGAAATCTCGTTAACCGGGTTCCCACCATTCAACTCTAGTCTCAACTGTCCCTCTAGTGAACAGCAGATGGCGATAGAAGTCCAATTCTGATTCATGATAGTCCACTGATTCACATTGATAAAATAGAAGAAGTCATACTCATACTTTAATGTTGATGGATAATTTATTCGAAGCAGTTTGTCAAATTGGTCTCAACGGAAAAAACCCAATCCATTCAAACCTTACCTATGGTCCATGGATGCAACCCTGTGTCATAACCCCCCCCCCACACACACACACACATGCACGTGCACACACATGTTCAAACCAGCTGTGGAAAAAGTACCCAATTCTCATACCTGAGTCAAAATAAAGATACCTTAATAGAAATTACTCAAGAAAATATACATAAGTATCAAACGTAAATGTAATTGCTAAAATATACTTAAGTATGAAAAGTAAAAGTATAAATCATTTCAAACTCCTTATATTAAGCAAACCTGGATGGCACCATTTTGTTTTACAGATAGCTAGTGGCACACTCCAACACTAAGGCTTATTTTACAAACAAAGCATGTGTGTTTAGTGAGTCCACCAGATCAGAGGCAGTAGATGACCAGAGGTGTTCTCTTGAGAAGTGCTTGAATTGGACCATTTTCCTGTCCTGCTAAGCATTCAAAATATAATGAGTACTTTTGGGTGTCAGAAAATGTATGGAGTAAAAATTATATGATTTCCTTTAGTAATGTAGTGAATTAAAAGTTGTCAAAAAATATAACTAGTAAATTACAGTTATCCCAAAAAACGACTTAAGTAGTACATTAAAGTATTTTTACTTACGTGTTTTACACCATTGATTGTAAGAATTGCAAAAGACTTGCTGATAAAGCGATTTCAGCCAAACCATTATTGACACCAATTGATAGATTAAACAATTTCACAAGGTTCTTCCTCACTCCTTGGTCCTCTGCTTTAGGTGTTCTTCAAGAGTGCCTAATAAAAAATGTACAGAATAATGCCATCATTCAACCACCTCTGCCCTTCCATGAAGTCAAGGAGAGGTGGCTGTGCTGTTGTATTCAATGTGGAGACAAAGAGAGGGAGGAAGAAACCAGTGTGTGTTAAACACTCATATGGTGTATATGGAACAGTAAATATTTAATCCCAGATGAAAAATGACTGCCTGCCTGCAAGGGGACCCTCTGTTTGCTTTGTTCTGACTCCAGGACTGGACTGTGACATGGTGGAACTATGTGGCAGAACTGCCAAACTTAACAGATGTTTGTAGAACTCTGTGTCTTCAACTCTGTTCATCAGTACTAGCGCTGTGGCGGTCAAGATATTTTAGTCAGCCGGTGATTGTCAAGCAAATAACTGTCGGTCTCCCGGTAATTGACAGTTAATTAACATAAACACATTTAGCACCTCCTGGCTTTCACACATAGCCTACAAGCCATTTTAACTTTTCGTCAGTCAGCAAGATGAGTAGGCCTAATGAACAGAAAAAGCACTAGCCAATATCAATCTACTATCACCCATAGTACAAAAGTCAACCTATTCTATTCTGTGTGAGAAATAAATATTCCAAACATAGACTGGGACAGTTGTGGGATGCGATCGATCTCAAATTAATACAACCACTAGCATCCCCCAAACTGTTTTATGCAAAGTGGCTGCCGCAACAGATCAGAACGTTTAGTTTAAAATGTTGATTACTATTAGGCTATTTCTTCACATTATATGCGCAGCAATGTGCACATGGTAGAAGGCTATAAGCATGAATGTTACATTAGCGGAAAACACCATTATCAAAGGTGACCGCAAATGTAATTATGCATGTAATGCTTTTATTATAAAGCTGCATTTTTTAATGGTGAAAATGATCTTCCCCAAACTTGAAATTCACGCACTGCTTATAAATGCCAGTTAGGCTCTACACCCCTTGTAAAGCGGATTAATGTGGTTAATTTTAAGAAGTTATTTGGCCACTTTAGTTGTGATACAAACCTTATTAAAACATATAGGCCTATGGGCTAGGCTACATGAGGTGTGCAACTATGATTCGAACAAGTTGCAAAAACAATTCACTGTTTCTCATGATGGGCATCATTCACAAGTGATAATATTTAATTCACAAGTGACAGGCTAATATTGTCAACCATCAGACTTTTCTTGATTTATTTATATATATATATATATATATATATATATATATATATATATATTTTTAAAAGTTTTTTAAAATATTTTTATTATTATTATTATTTTAGGGGGTGGATCAACTTTTCTTGATTTAATATTGTCTTTACATATACTAAATAATACATGTGTGACATTTGTTTTGATTTAGAATAGACCATTATCATGCACCCGTATTGAAACGGTGTCACGATCGTGTGGAGGATTGACGGACCAAAACGCAGCTTTAGGAAAATAAGCCATCTCCTTTTTATTGAAGAAGAAGGCAAACGAAACAAACACACTTACGAACTAAACAAAACAAGAAAACGATCGTGAAGCTAAACAACGATGTGCACATACAGGCTACAAACGTATCACATAGACAACTACTCACAACAAATGAAAGCCTATGGCTACCCTAAATAAGGCTCCCAATCAGAGACAACCGAAATCAGCTGTCTCTAATTGGGAACTCATTCAGGTAACCATAGACTCTCCTAGACAACTAAACATACATAGACAACGCTAGACACATGTACTCAACACAAACCCATATACTACCCCCAACAACCCCTTTACCATAGAATCACCCAAAACCAACAAAACACAAACATTCCCCATGTCACACCCTGACCTAACTAAAATAATAAAGAAAACAAAGAATACTAAGGCCAGGGCGTGACATAACCCCCCCCTTAAGGTGCGAACTCCGGGCGCACCATTACACAGTCTAGGGGAGGGTCTGGGTGGGCTTCCATCCACGGTGGCGGCTCCGGCTCTGGTTGTGGTCCCCACGTCACCACAGTCCCTAACCGCCTCCTTAGCTTCCTCCAAATGACCCCCCTCCACATTAACCCCACTGCATTAAGGGGCAGTTCCGGACTAAGGGGCAGCTCCGGACTAAGGGGCAGTACCAGGGTAAGGGGCAGTACCAGGGTAAGGGGCAGTACCAGGGTAAGGGGCAGTACCAGGGTAAGGGGCAGTACCAGGGTAAGGGGCAGTACCAGGGTAAGGGGCAGTACCAGGGTCAGGGGCAGCTCCGAACTAAGGGGCAGTACCAGGGTAAGGGGCAGCACCAGGATAAGGGGCAGCTCCGGACTGAGGAACGGCAGCTCCGGACTGAGGAACGGCAGCTCCGGACTGAGGAACGGCAGCTCCGGACTGAGGAACGGCAGCTCCGGACTGAGGAACGGCAGCTCCGGACTGAGGGACGGCCCATGGCTGGCTGACGGATCTGGCTGCTCATGGCTAGCTGACGGATCTGGCTGCTCATGGCTAGCTGACGGATCTGGCTGCTCATGGCTAGCTGACGGATCTGGCTGCTCATGGCTAGCTGACGGATATGGCTGCTCATGGCTGGCTGACGGATCTGGCTGCTCATGGCTGGCTGACGGATCTGGCTGCTCATGGCTGGCTGACGGATCTGGCTGCTCATGGCTGGCTGACGGATCTGGCTGCTCATGGCTGGCTGACGGATCTGGCTGCTCATGGCTGGCTGACGGATCTGGCTGCTCATGGCTGGCTGACGGATCTGGCTGCTCATGGCTGGCTGACGGATCTGGCTGCTCATGGCTGGCTGACGGATCTGGCTGCTCATGGCTGGCTGACGGATCTGGCTGCTCATGGCTGGCTGACGGATCTGGCTGCTCATGGCTAGCTGACGGATCTGGCTGCTCATGGCTAGCTGACGGATCTGGCTGCTCATGGCTAGCTGACGGATCTGGCTGCTCATGGCTAGCTGACGGATCTGGCTGCTCATGGCTAGCTGACGGATCTGGCTGCTCATGGCTAGCTGACGGATCTGGCTGCTCATGGCTAGCTGACGGATCTGGCTGCTCATGGCTAGCTGACGGATCTGGCTGCTCATGGCTGGCTGACTGATCTGGCTGCTCATGGCTGGCTGGCGGCTCTGGCAGATCCTGTCTGATTGGCGGCTCTGGCAGATCCTGTCTGATTGGCGGCTCTGGCAGATCCTGTCTGATTGGCGGCTCTGGCAGATCCTGTCTGATTGGCGGCTCTGGCAGATCCTGTCTGATTGGCGGCTCTGGCAGATCCTGTCTGATTGGCGGCTCTGGCAGATCCTGTCTGGTTGGCGGCTCTGGCAGATCCTGTCTGGTTGGCGGCTCTGGCAGATCCTGTCTGGTTGGCGGCTCTGGCAGATCCTGTCTGGTTGGCGGCTCTGGCAGATCCTGTCTGGTTGGCGGCTCTGGCAGATCCTGTCTGGTTGGCGGCTCTGGCAGATCCTGTCTGGTTGGCGGCTCTGGCAGATCCTGTCTGGTTGGCGGCTCTGGCAGATCCTGTCTGACGGACGGCTCTAGCGGCTCCTGTCTGGCGGGCGGCTCAGTAGGCTCATGGCAGACGGGCGGCTTTGCAGGCTCATGGCAGACGGGCGGCTTTGCAGGCTCATTGCAGACGGATGGCTCAGATGGCGCTGGGGAGGCGGATGGCTCAGATGGCGCTGGGGAGACGGATGGCTCAGATGGCGCTGGGGAGACGGATGGCTCAGATGGCGCTTGGCAGACGGGCAGTTCAGGCATCGCTGTGCAGACGGCAGACTCCTGCCGGCTGAGGCGCACTGTAGGCCTGGTGCGTGGTGCCGGGACTGGTGGCACCGGGCTGGGGACACGCATCTCAGGGCTAGTGCGGGGAGCAGCAACAGGACGCACAGGACTCTGGGGACACACAGGAGGCTTGGTGCGTGGTTTAGGCACTGGTGGTAAAGGGCTGGAGACACGCACCATATGGCTAGTGCGTGGAGGAGGCACTGGTGGTACTGGGTTGGGGCGGGGAGGTGGCGCCGGAAATACCGGACCGTGCATGCGTACTGGCTCCCTTGAGCGCCGAGCCTGCCCAACCTTACCTGGTTGTATGCTCCCCGTCGCCTGACCAGTGCGGGGAGGTGGAATAACCCGCACCGGCCTATGTAGGCGAACCGGGGACACCATGCGTAAGGCTGGTGCCATGTACGCCGGCCCGAGGAGACGCACTGATGACCAGATGCGTTGGGCCGGCTTCATGACATACGGCTCAACGCTCAGTCTAGCCCGGCCGATACGTGGAGCTGAAATGTACCGAACCGGGCTATGCACGCGTACAGGAGACACCGTGCGCTCTACTGCGTAACACGGTGTCTGCCCGTACTCTCGCTCTCCACGGTAAGTACAGGGAGTAGGCGCAGGTTTCCTACCTGACTTCGCCACACTCCCTTTAAGGCCCCCCCCAAGAAATTTTTGGGTTGTACTCACGGGCTTCCAGCCTTGTCTCCGTGCTGCCTCCTCATATCGCCTCCTCTCGGCTTTAGCTGCCTCCAGCTCTTCACGAGGAAGGCGATATTCTCCCGGTTGTGCCCACGGCCCCTTACCATCCAGTATCTCCTCCCATGTCCACGAATCCTGTGTAGGTGGGTCCTGTTGCCGCTTTCCATGCCGCTTGGTCCTGTATTGGTGAGTAGTTCTGTCACGATCGTGTGGAGGATTGACGGACCAAAACGCAGCTTTAGGAAAATAAGCCATCTCCTTTTTATTGAAGAAGAAGGCAAACGAAACAAACACACTTACGAACTAAACAAAACAAGAAAACGATCGTGAAGCTAAACAACGACGTGCACATACAGGCTACAAACGTATCACATAGACAACTACTCACAACAAATGAAAGCCTATGGCTACCCTAAATAAGGCTCCCAATCAGAGACAACCGAAATCAGCTGTCTCTAATTGGGAACTCATTCAGGTAACCATAGACTCTCCTAGACAACTAAACATACATAGACAACGCTAGACACATGTACTCAACACAAACCCATATACTACACCCAACAACCCCTTTACCATAGAATCACCCAAAACCAACAAAACACAAACATTCCCCATGTCACACCCTGACCTAACTAAAATAATAAAGAAAACAAAGAATACTAAGGCCAGGGCGTGACAAACGGAAAAATACTTGTCATCTATGTACTTAAATAGGGTATGGAGACCGCTTTCCCCGTGGTTTATTTTCATGCCAGACAGGTAGGCTATACCCCTATTGTAAATATAAGCAATGTGCTTAATATTAGGAAAGTTGAGAAATAAATATAGTAGGCCTATGGAAAGCTGATGGGAGCCTCCACTTTTTATTAGTGGCCATCACTATTTTCTCGTGCAATTGCATCGCCTATAGAAATGTTCCGCAACATGAGCTCATGAAGTGTTTGATTCGATTTTTGAATACATTTGCATTGATGTCACAGTGATTAGAGGGACAATAGAGTGCTAAGTACCAGGCAGTTAGCAAGTTTGGAATGCTACTAATGACCAGCAGCATCAGAGCTTGGAGACTCGTGACCGCTGCCTTCATGACTCGTGACCGCTGGTATGGCAGTAATACGTTCACGGCAACAGCCCACGTTGTGTATTTGGGCTTTGAAGTTCCTCTATTGAATACTGTGTCTGTAGTACTGACACTTCAGAACAAACTTCCTTTCCATTTTTGGTACTAGTACAGGAAATGTGAATGCTCTGGTCATTTGTCAACCTTGCTGTTGGTGTTTCCATCATCCCAGTGACAGACACCATCCAGGTCCATCAGACTCATCTAACAGTGGCTTAGTGTTTCACTGTGCTAAACTGTTTTTTATCGGTCCTCAATTAGGAACACAAAACATGTATATTGCTTCTCTGCTTTCGACATGTTCAGGGACACCGAATAGCAGGGGAACAAGATCACTTAATTTTGTTCCTGTTTGCTATTTCAGTGCCAGGAAGCAACAGAGAGAGCAACAAACAGCAACATACTGCTTCATCTCTCCACTTCAGTGTGTTTAAAAGCTCAGTGCTGACCCTGATGTCTGATGTGTGTTGGAGCTGGTGCTGAATGGTTGGTGCTGAATGGCTGAATGGCTGGTTCTGAATGGCTGAATGGCTGGTGCTGAATGGCTGAATGGCTGGGGCTGAATGGCTGAATGGCTGGGGCTGAATGGCTGGTGCTGAATGGCTGAATGGCTGGGGCTGAATGGCTGAATGGCTGGTGCTGAATGGCTGAATGGCTGGGGCTGAATGGCTGGGGCTGAATGGCTGAACGGCTGGTGCTGAATGGCTGAATGGATGGGGCTGAATGGCTGAATGGCTGGGGCTGAATGGCTGGGGCTGAATGGCTGAATGGCTGGTGCTGAATGGCTGAATGGATGGGGCTGAATGGCTGAATGGCTGGGGCTGAATGGCTGAATGGCTGGGGCTGAATGGCTGGGGCTGAATGGCTGAATGGCTGGGGCTGAATGGCTGAATGGCTGGGGCTGAATGGCTGGGGCTGAATGGCTGAATGGCTGGGGCTGAATGGCTGGGGCTGAATGGCTGAATGGCTGGTGTTGAATGGCTGGTGGGGAATGGCTGAATGGCTGGGGCTGAATGGCTGGGGCTGAATGGCTGAATGGCTGGTGCTGAATGGCTGGTGCTGAATGGCTGGTGCTGAATGGCTGGTGCTGAATGGCTGAATGGCTGGGGCTGAATGGCTGGTGCTGAATGGCTGGTGGGGAATGGCTGGTGCTGCTGGTGCTGAATGGCTGGTGGGGAATGGCTGGTGCTGCTGGTGCTGAATGGCTGGTGGGGAATGGCTGGTGGGGAATGGCTGGTGGGGAACGGCTGGTGGGGAATGGCTGGTGGGGAATGGCTGGTGGGGAATGGCTGGTGGGGAATGGCTGGTGGGGAATGGCTGGTGGGGAATGGCTGGTGGGGAATGGCTGGTGGTGATTGGCTGGTGGTGTGAAGTCTCTTCAGGTTTGTTGCTGCCCTGCCTGGCATGTCTGATCAGACATACTGTTTTGTATTCCTCACTCCCCTCCTGTGCTTCCAGGGAGATGGAGACAGCGACAGACAGTGTGTGGGTGTGCTGCACCTCTGTATGAGGATAGATCTAAAAATGCTGTCATATCACTTTCACTGAGCCAGGAGGGCAGAGGGAGAGAGAAGGAAATGTCACGTTTCATTACACACCAGTTCCTACCTCCCTCCCTCCCTCCTCCTCCCTCCCTCCCTGACCTGATTGACTACCTGTGCTGAGGGAGCAGTGTGTTTAATGAGTGCTGCCCTAATGACTGTATTACTGCCATTTTATGCTTGATCTCACTGAGGAACTCTCCTTTAACCCATTAGAGTCTAATCCCTGTCTAAGCCGGGGGAGGGGGTTCTACCAAGCTATATGGAATTATTTTAAGATTGTCATACCAATAATAATTTTTCTATTTGATTTTGTATTTTAAGATCCCTTGAAGTATATAAAAAAATATTAGATTAGCATTTTTATTTGGCGTTACTGCTATTGCCCCATAAAAATGAGATTCACTACATGGAACACCAGATAGTCCCCCCCCCCCCCCCCCCCCAAAAATGGAAAGGAAGTTAGTTCTGAAGTGTCTGTCCTGTTTCTGAGAGATAGGACACTAGTGGTCCACACAGTACACACACACTCTGGTGAATTGTTAGGACATTGTGGTCCTGATAAGGTAGGAAAACATGTACACACACACACAAACACACACTCGCCAAGCCAGTAGTGTGTTAGATAATGCAAAATACAGTCAACACAGGCAGACAGTGTGTCTGCAGAACAGAGCCCTTCCCCGTTCTCACCTCATCTCTCTCTGTTTCTCACTCCCCTGCTTTTTGCATTCTCCACTGTCAAAACCGACTTCATCATCTCCTTTTCATCAAGCTGAATCTTTCTCTTGCTTTCCCTCCATCACCCTTTCCTCTCTCCTCCCAGCTTTCAGCTTTCCTCTGTGAGATTCTGTCTGCTTCCTTCCTGTTCCGTAAGCAACAGTGTGATCCCCCTCTCCCCACGAGACAGACAAAGAGACGGAGAGAGGGAAAAAAAGGGGGAGTAACAGACGTATATTAAGAATGAATAGAATGACAAGATGGCTGTGACAGAGGGATATTAAGAGAAAGATAGAAAGGGATAGAGAGATAGATAGATTAATGTAAACCCAGGTGTGTCAGTGTTGCCATACAGACAAAGGTAGCGCCCTAGTGCATGTGGTCTCTCTCTCACACACACACACACTCTCGCACATACCGGCATTACAACTGCGTAGGAGTCAGACAGAAGAGGAATGCCACTGGCTTGCACACGGAGTAGCCTCACATTCATAACTTAACAACAACAGGCGCACTAGACACACACATGCACGCACACACGCACACACACATACACACGCTCAATCAATCGCAGACACAGACTCTTTGTGTGGCTGTAAACATGGGGCTCGTCATGGGGACCTTTTCCATGCAGAGCAATAAGCAGGATCGGACCTATCGGAAAGGTAAGACCTCCATTGTTTATTCTCAGAGTGGGAGACTGATTCAGTTTACTGTGTGTTACAGGGTTAGTACTGTATGTCTGTGTGTGAGAGACTTTGTTATATACACTGAGAGTACAAAACATTATGAACACCTGCTCTTTCCATGACAGACTGACCAGGTGAATCTGGGTGAAAGCTATGATCCCTTATTGATGTCACTTGTTAAATCCACTTCAATCAGTGTACAGTAGATGAAGGGGAGGGGACAGGTTAAAGAGTGATGTTTAAGCTTTGAGACCATTGAGACCTGGATTGTGTGTGTGTGCCATTCAAAGGGTGAATGGGCAAGACAAAAGATTGAAATGCCTTTGCATTGGGTATGGTAGTTGGTGCCAGACACACAGGTTTGTGTCAAGAACTGCAAAGCTGCTGTTTTTTTCCTGCTCAATGGGCCAGCATCCCTGTGGAACTCTTTCGACACCTTGTAGAGTCCATACCCCGACGAATTGAGTCTATTCTGAGGACGAAAAGGGGATGAAACTCCAAGGTGTTCTTAATGTTTTGTACATTCAGTGTATGTATAGGCTAAATTATGCACATATGTGTCTGCATGTACTGCATATGGACTAGCATCCATTAGTGTCAGTGTCAATTCATGATTTATCAGTTGTTGATGCATATGTGATTACATTTAAATGTAGAATACAGGCTGTGAGTGAACATGATTACTTATAGAATACAGTCTGAGTGAATATGATTACTTATAGGCTACAGTCTGTGAGTGAATCTGATTACTTGTAGAATACAGTCTGTGAGTGAACATGATTACTTGTAGAATACAGTCTGTGAGTGAATATGATTACTTGTAGAATACAGTCTGTGAGTGAACATGATTACTTGTAGAATACGGTCTGTGGGTGAATATGATTACTTGTGGAATACAGTCTGTGAGTGAATATGATTACTTGTGGAATACAGTCTGTGAGTGAATATGATTACTTGTAGAATACAGTCTGTGAGTGAACATGATTACTTGTGGAATACAGTATGTGAGTGAACATGATTACTTGTAGAATAGAGGCTGTGAGTGAATATGATTACTTGTGGAATACAGTCTGTGAGTGAATATGATTACTTGTAGAATACAGTCTGTGAGTGAATATGATTACTTGTAGAATACAGTCTGTGAGTGAACATGATTACTTGTAGAACACAGGCTGTGAGTGAATACGATTACTTGTGGAAGACAGTCTGTGAGTGAATATGATTACTTGTAGAATACAGTCTGAGTGAATATGATTACTTGTAGAATACAGTCTGTGAGTGAATATGATTACTTGTAGAATACAGTCTGTGAGTGAACATGATTACTTGTAGAATACAGTCTGTGAGTGAATATGATTACTTGTAGGCTACAGTCTGTGAGTGAATATGATTACTTGTAGGCTACAGTCTGTGAGTGAATATGATTACTTGTGGAATACAGTCTGTGAGTGACCATGATTACTTGTAGACTACAGTCTGTGAGTGAATATGATTACTTGTAGAATACAGTCTGTGAGTGAATATGATTACTTGTAGAATACAGTCTGTGAGTAAATATGATTACTTGTAGAATACAGACTGTGAGTGAATATGATTACTTGTAGAATACAGTCTGTGAGTGAACATGATTACTTGTAGGGTACAGTCTGTGAGTGAACATGATTACTTGTAGGCTACAGTCTGTGAGTGAATATGATTACTTGTAGAATACAGACTGTGAGTGAATATGATTACTTGTAGAATACAGTCTATGAGTGAATATGATTACTTGTAGGGTACAGTCTGTGAGTGAACATGATTACTTGTAGGCTACAGTCTGTGAGTGAATATGACTACTTGTAGAATACAGGCTGTGAGCGAAAATGATTACTTGTAGAATACAGTCTGTGAGTGAACATCATTACTTGTAGGGTACAGTCGGTGAGCGAACATGATTACTTGTAGAATACAGTCTGTGAGTGAATATGATTACTTGTAGAATACAGGCTGTGAGCGAAAATGATTACTTGTAGAATACAGGCTGTGAGTGAATATGATTACTTGTAGGGTACAGTCGGTGAGTGAACATGATTACTTGTAGACTACAGTCTGTGAGTGAATATGGTTACTTGTAGGGTACAGTCTGTGAGTGAATAATAAACAAATGTATATTGGACACCAGAGCAGAGTAAAGTTACAGGGAGGATAACCAACTTGGTTTCAGCACTAGCACTATACCATAGAGTCAGCTTCTTCTGTTTTCTGTACACATTTACACATTGTGTGTGTGTGTGTGTGTGTGTGTGTGTGTGTGTGTGTGTGTGTGTGTGTGTGTGTGTGTGTGTGTGTGTGTGTGTGTGTGTGTGTGTGTGTGTGTGTGTGTGTGTTTGTGTGTAGACAGCATACTGCTAAGATAAATAGAGAGGGGGTTGGGATAATGTCTATAAAAGGTGATGGTATTCACTAGCCTCCACGTCTCTGCTTCTGCTCATTAAAACAAAACCTGCGTTCTGTCTGCCAGTGTCTTACAAGGACAGGAAATTGTGTGTGTGTGTGTGTGTGTGTGTGTGTGTGTGTGTGTGTGTGTGTGTGTGTGTGTGTGTGTGTGTGTGTGTGTGTGTGTGTGTGTGTGTGTGTGTGTGTGTGTGTGTGTGTGTGTGTGTGTGTGTGTGTGTGTCGGTCTTAAGGGGCATCTTTCTAGCCCCTTATGTTGTGTTCAGGTAATCACTGTAATCCATCAGCCATTGGCTGTGGCGTGTCTGCTGACTACAGATTGTCACTCACCATTGGACACAGAAATTGAGAGCATAGAACTCCCATACATAGAGCTAAAAATACTAAACCAACAGAAACTGGGTCTACATTATCCATTACTATAAACTGTTAATCCACGATCTATTCCTGTATTTAATCAGGACATGCTGGATCTGAAACGGTACAATTTGAACAGAATTACAATAGCAGAAAGCAGAGCTACAAGCTCCTAAGAAACGAAATCTGTGATAAAAACAAGGTGTATCCCTGCAGAAGCTTCAACCTCCAGGATCTAGCTCAACGGAAGCAGGGGCTGCGTCCCAAGGCAGACTATTTATATATAGTGCTCTATTTCTGTTCACCAGAGCACCATATTTAGTAGTGCACTATGTAGAGGATAGGGTGCCATTTGAGATGTACCCAGGGACAAGCAGGAACCACCAGGGCTTTGGGGAGCCTTCAGTCCCTCTGCTGGCCATCTGACGGGAGGGGGGGACCTACACATAGAGGACCCACACTGAGAGGACCTACATCTAGATCACAACACCACCAGCCACATACAAAACCCCACCCCAACCAATCAACACCCTCCCAAGTCAACCATGCCCACACCCCATTTAGGCCCCCTCAGATCAGACCTATGCCCCTCCTGCCCACCCCATGCACCCCACCCCCGCAAAGAGGGCCTCAACATGGAAGTCACACATACGCCCAGACCGTGAGCAGGCAAACAAGCCCAACCCCCACTCTTACACTAGCCCAAGCCAATGGCATGTACCAGATGCTCAGCAGGCTCTGCTCACTCTAACTGGCCTGAGGCCAAACCACACGACCAACAATATTGGACACTTTATGGAACACAAAGCCTTCACTATCTCATCCTGGAATATCCAAGGCCTGGGGTCATCTGCCTTTAGCCTAAAGAGCAGGAACCTGGACTTCACCAAAGAAATCGGTAATACAGACGTTGTCATCCTGCAAGAAACCTGGTATAGAGGAGACGGACCCACTGGTTGCCATCTAGGTTACAGAGAGCTGGTAGTCCCATCCATCAAACTACCAGGTGGGAAACAGGGAAGGGACTTAAGGGGTATGCTAATTTGGTATAGAGCAGACCTAACTCAGTCCATTAAATTAATCAAAACAGGAACATTTTACATCTGGCTAGAAATTCAAAAGGAAATGATCCTAACAGAGAAAAATGTCCTCCTGTGTGCTACCTATATCCCCCCACTAGGGGGGATATAGGTAGGGGGAAATCAATCATTTCCAGGCCCAGGGACATGTACTAGTCTGTGGTGACCTAAATGCCAGAACTGGACAAGAACCTGACACCCTCAGCACACATGGGGACAAACACCTACCTGGAGATGACATCATTCCCTCCCCCATATGCCCACCTAGGTACAACTATGACAGCATAACCAACAAAAACGGTCACAACTCCTGCAGCTCTGTCGCACGCTGGGTATGTACATAGTCAATGGTAGGCTTCAAGGAGAGTCCTATGGTAGGTACACCTATAGCTCATCTCTTGGCAGTAGTACTGTAGACTACTTTATCACTGACCTCAACCCAGAGTCTCTCAGAGCGTTCACAGTCAGTCCACTGACATCCCTATCAGACCACAGCTAAATCACAGTCTACTTGAACAGAGCAATACTCAATCATGAGGCATCAACGCCAAAGGAACTGAGTAATATTAAGAAATGCTATAGATGGAAGGAATGTAGTTTGGAAACCTACCAAAAACATAAGAGAAGAGGTTAACAGAGGTAGGTAGATGAGGTAGAGAGAGGAGGTTAACAGAGGTAGGTAAATAGAGGTAGAGAGAGGAGGTTAACAGAGGTAATGTAGAGAGAGGAGGTTAACAGAGGTAGGTAAATAGAGGTAGAGAGAGGAGGTTAACAGGTAGATGAATAGAGGAAGAAAGAGGAGGTTAACAGAGGTAGATGAATAGAGGAAGAGAGAGGAGGTTAACAGAGGTAATGTAGAGAGAGGAGGTTAACAGAGGTACGTAAATAGAGATAGAGAGAGGAGGTTAACAGAGGTAATGTAGAGAGAGGAGGTTAACAGAGGTAGGTAAATAGAGGTAGAGAGAGGAGGTTAACAGAGGTAATGTAGAGAGAGGAGGTTAACAGAGGTAGGTAAATAGAGGTAGAGAGAGGAGGTTAACAGAGGTAGATGAATAGAGGAAGAGAGAGGAGGTTAACAGAGGTAGATGAATAGAGGAAGAGAGAGGAGTTTAAGAGAGATAATGTAGAGAGAGGAGGTTAACAGAGGTAGGTAAATAGAGGTAGAGAGAGGAGATAACAGAGGTAGATGAATAGAGGAAGAGAGAGGAGGTTAACAGAGGTAGGTAGAGAGAGGAGGTTAACCTCTTCTCTCTACCTCTATCTACCTACCTCTGTTAATAACCAAGGTAGATGTAGAGAGAGAGAGGAGGTTAACCAAGGTAGACAGAGGTAGAGAGAAGAGGAGGTCTGCTGAGAGGTGTTGATCGTAGTCAGTACAGCAGGAGGTCATAGCTCCGGCAATAATAACAGATGGCTTCTTCTGAAGAGCCTCAGGGAACATGATGCAGTTATCTTCTGTCACCTCACAACACACTACTTCCAATAGGAATGATTTCCTGTAACAACAAAAACATAGCAACAAGAAACCCGTCACTAATCCCCCCCCCCCCCCCCCCCCCGTCTCTTTCTCAAGTCAAATCAAGGGTCTTTATTGGCATGGGAAACATATGTTTACATTGCCAAAGCAAGTGAAATAGATAAAAACGTGAAATGAAGTGAAATAAACAATAAAAAATGAACAGTAAATATTACACTCACAAAAGTTCCAAAAGAATACAGACATTTCATATATTATGTCTATATACAGTATTGTAACGATGTACAAATAGTTGGGCAGGAGGTTAGGAAGTGCAGCTCAGTGTCCACTTCATTTTGTGGGCAGTGTGCACATAGCCTGTCTTCTCTTGAGAGCCATGTCTGCCTACGGCGACCTTTCTCAATAGCAAGGCTATGCTCACTGAGTCTGTACGTAGTCAAAGCTTTCCTTAAGTCTGGGTCAGTCACAGTGGTCAGGTATTCTGCCACTGTGTGCTCTCTGTTTAGGGCCAAATAGCATTCTAGTTTGCTCTCTCTGTCAAACAATTTCTCATCGCTCTTCTTTCTCTCACACACTCTGTCAAACAATTTCTCTTCCCTGTTCTCTCTCCACTTCTCACTCTATATGCAAACTTCCTCTATCTGTCGTTATCAGGTCTGATAGGGACATCCACACTGCATGCTACACTAAGCTCATCGCTGGCTTTGAAACATGTGTTGGGCTAATCTTGTTCTGTGAGTGTGGGGCTATCTAGTCTCGGGTAGTGTGTGTGTAGTGAGTGTGTCTTTGGGTTTAGCCACAGGCTAAAGAGGCTACATCAGCAGTATCAGAAGAGCACATCTGCTATCCTCTCTGCGCCTCTCCTCTCTGCGCCTCTCCTCTCTCCTCTCTGCTCCTCTCCTCTCTGCTCCTCTCCTCTCTGCGCCTCTCCTCTCTGCTCCTCTCCTCTCTGCGCCTCTCCTCTCTCCTCTCTGCTCCTCTCCTCTCTGCTCCTCTCCTCTCTGCTCCTCTCCTCTCTGCGCCTCTCCTCTCTCCTCTCTGCTCCTCTCCTCTCTGCTCCTCTCCTCTCTGCGCCTCTCCTCTCTGCTCCTCTCCTCTCTGCGCCTCTCCTCTCTCCTCTCTGCTCCTCTCCTCTCTGCTCCTCTCCTCTCTGCTCCTCTCCTCTCCGCTCCTCTCCTCTCCTCTCCTCTCCTCTCCTCTCCTCTCTGCTCCTCTTCTCTCCGCTCCTCTTCTCTTCTCTCATCTCCGCTCCTCCAGCTTCATCAGTAACCCCCCTCATATCAACAGACACCACAAGGATCAGTTAGAACTGCCAAAGTGCTTTATTAGTCACATGGCTCCATCCAGGGGTGATAATCCACTGCCCACAGCGCTGTGATAGAACTGCCAAAGAGCTTTATTAGTCACATGGCTCCATCCAGGGGTGATAATCCACTGCCTGCAGCACTGTGTGTGTGCATGCAAGTCCATGTTTGTTTGTGCATGGGTGCATGCGTGCATGTGTGTATTCACGTGTGCGCATGCATTTTCCTGTGTCTGTGTACTGTATTTTCAGTGAACAAAAATATAACGCATCATGTAAAGTGTTGGTCCCATGTTACATGATCTGAAATAAAAGATCCCAGAAATGTTCCACACGCACAAAAAGCAAATTTGTTTAGATCCCTGTTAGTGAGCATTTATCCTTTGCTAAGATAACCCACCCACCTGACGGGTGTGGCATATCAAGAAGCTGATTAAGCAGCATGATCATTACACAGGTGCACCTTATTCTGGGGACAATAAAAGTTTTGTCACACAACACACTGCCACAGATGTCTCAAGTTTTGAGAGAGCGTGCAATTGGCATGCTGACTGCAGGAATGTCCACCAGAAAATGTAATGTTAATTTCTCTACCATAAGCCACCTCCAATGTCATTTTTGAGAATTGTGCAGTACGTCCAACTGGCCTCACAACCGCAGGCCACGTGTACGGTGTTGTGTGGTTTGCTGATGTCAATGTTTTGAACAGAGTTCCCCATGGTGAAGGTGGGGTAAGGGTATGGGCATGCATAAGCTACAAACAACGAACACAATTGTATTTTATCAATGGCAATTTGAATGCACAGAGATACCGTGACGAGATCCTGAGGCCCATTGTCGTGCCGTTCACCCGCCGCCATCACCTCATGTTTCAGCAGGATAATGCACGGCCCCATGTCGCAAGGATCTGTACACAATTCCTGGAAGCTGAAAATGTCCCAGTTCTTCCATGGCCTGCATACTCACCAGACATGTCACCCATGGAGCATGTTTGGGATGCTCTGGATCGACAACGTGTTCCAGTTCCCGCTAATATACAGCAATTTCGCACAGCCATTGAAGAGGAGTGGGACAACCTTCCACAGGCCACAGTCACACCAGATACTGACTGGTTTTCTGATCCACGGCCATACTTTATTTTGTTAAGGTATCTGTGACCAACAGATGTATATCTGTATTCCCAGTCATGTGAAATCCATAGATTAGGGCCTAACAAATTAATTTCAAAGGACTGATTTCCTTATTTGAGCTGTAACTCAGTAAAATCTTTGAAATGATTGCATGTTGTGTATATATTTTTGTTCAGTATAAATTGCTTGATGTGTGTGGGTCTGATTGCTGAGTGGTAGACAAGCTTAAGTTCACTATCCTCCATAGAGTTTCCAGTCTCTTTTCATTTCATATCCAATCCCTGAGGAGCCTGAGTGAGTCATGTGAGAAGCCTATTCAGTCATGTGAAAGGCACCCTGATTAAAGCTGGTGTGCTGAAACGTGTTGGTGTTTAATGATAAACACATCCTATTCAAATGTCATTGGCCCCCGAGAGAGGGGCTGAATTTTTCTGACCGCCAGGAATGTAGATGTGAGAAGTAAAGCTGAGGAGATTAGGGACATCAGATATATTCAAACATCCTAAATCTCCAGACAGAATTTCTGAGAAGAGTGACGTCCCTGCCCAGTTCTATGGTAATGAGCTATATGCTACATCAATTCATCCTGGATGTGTGGCATGCCTGCTGTGTGGTCTTTCCCTCATTTGTTCCGCTGTGTTTCTGTGAGCTTGAGTGATTATGTTACAGTTGCTCAGTGGCATGTTACATGATGTGTGACTGTAAATAACTGTGGTCATGACTGTTGTGCTGTGAAGAGAGGCCTATGTGACTTCCCTAATCAACAGGGGGCAAATGAGTCAGAGCTCAAACTGAGTTGTGGCTGACAACTGAACTGACCCATTTGTTATGTAGTCAGTTCAGTAGTGTGTGTGTGTGTGTGTGTGTGTGTGTGTGTGTGTGTGTGTGTGTGTGTGTGTGTGTGTGTGTGTGTGTGTGTGTGTGTGTGTGTGTCGACACCGTGTAGAGTCCATGCCCTGACGAATTGAGTCTGTTCTGAGAGTAAAGGGGGGGGTGCAACTCAATATTAGGAAGGTGTTCCTAATGTTCTGTATAGTCAGTTTATATTCCTATGTATAGTAATTGTTATACCATTTTACAACTAACATTCTTTAGTCTCAATCTGTGGATTAACTCATTAAGACTCCTGATGTATTATACATAAAAGAGCCTTGGCTCACTTGACCGGAACTGTCATACTCAGGCTATGCATACATGCTGTTTTAAGATCTCAGAGTTAATGTATTTGATTAACGAGCAAAGTTGTGTATATTCACACATGGTGTTCAGTGTATTGTACCATTTTCTTCCTATAATGATGTTCGTTGGTTAAAGTTGCTTCTTGACTAATGGCCTTGGCAAGCATAGCTCACAGCACACTGTGTGAGGATCTTTGTTCCACCTCTCCCTCTCTCCATTTCTCCATCTAGAATATATTTTTTGGGGCCCGTGCTACTGTCGGCTATGTCAGTCCGCTATATCAGTCGGCCATATCAGTCGGCCATATCAGTCGGCCATATCAGTCGGCCATATCAGTCGGCCATATCAGTCGGCCATATCAGTCGGCCATATCAGTCGGCCATATCAGTCGGCCATATCAGTCGGCCATATCAGTCGGCCATATCAGTCGGCTATATCAGTCGGCCATATCAGTCGGCCATATCAGTCGGCCATATCAGTCCGCTATATCAGTCGGCCATATCAGTCGGCCATATCAGTCGGCCATATCAGTCGGCCATATCAGTCGGCCATATCAGTCGGCCATATCAGTCGGCCATATCAGTCGGCCATATCAGTCCGCTATATCAGTCGGCTAATACAGGACTAGTATTGGCGCAGTGCACTACTTTTGTGAGAGAAAAAGAAAGTTATTTTAATTTTATTTTTAAAAATGTATCTATATTTTTTATTCAGATTTTTCAGGGGTGCTTCAGCACATAATAGCTCTGTCATTATCCTCAATCTCTACCCCTCTCCCCCTCACCTCCTCACACCTTCTCTTTCTGTTTCTCTTCCATTTTCCATTTTGTTCTTCCGTTCTCTCTCCCCCATCGCCACACTCCTTCTCTCCCCCATCCCCACAATCCTTCATTCCCCCATCCCCACACTCATTCTCCCCCCATCCCCACACTCCTTCTCTCCCCCATCCCCACACTCCTTCATTCCCCCATCCCCACATTCATTCTCCACCCCATCCCCACACTCCTTCTCCCCCCTTCCCCACACTCATTCTCCCCCCCATCCCCACACTCCTTCATTCCCCTTTCCCCACACTCCTTCTCCCCCCTTCCTCACACTCATTCTCTCCCCCATCCCCACACTCCTTCTCCCCCCCATCCCCACACTCATTCTCTACCACTTCCCCACACTCCTTCTCTCCCTTCCCCGCACTCATTCTCTCCCCCACCCCCACACTCCGTCTCTCCCCCATCCCCACACTCCTTCTCCCCCCCATCCCCACACTCCTTCTCCCCCCCATCCCCACACTCCTTCTCCCCCCCGTCCCCACACTCCTTCTCACCCCCATCCCCACACTCCTTCTCCCCCCATCCCCACACTCCTTCTCCCCCCCCATCCCCACACTCCTTCTCCCCCCCATCCCCACACTCCTTCTCCCCCCCCATCCCCACACTCCTTGTACCCTCCATCCCCACACTCCTTCTCACCCCCCCCCCCATCCCCACACTCCTTCTCCCCCCCATCCCCCACACTCCTCCCCCCCCCCATCCCCACACTCCTTCATTCCCCCATCCCCACACTCCTTCTCTCCCCCATCCCCACACTCCTTCATTCCCCCATCCCCACATTCATTCTCCACCCCATCCCCACACTCCTTCTCCCCCCTTCCCCACACTCATTCTCCCCCCCCATCCCCACACTCCTTCATTCCCCCTTCCCCACACTCCTTCTCCCCCCTTCCTCACACTCATTCTCTCCCCCATCCCCACACTCCTTCTCCCCCCATCCCCACACTCCTTCTCCCCCCCATCCCCACACTCCTTCTCCCCCCCATCCTCACACTCCTTCTCCCCCCTTCCTCACACTCATTCTCTCCCCCATCCCCCACACTCCTTCTCCCCCCATCCCCACACTCCTTCTCCCCCCCATCCCCACACTCCTTCTCCCCCCCATCCCCACACTCCTTCTCCCCCCCATCCCCACACTCCTTCTCCCCCCTATCCCCACACTTCTTCTCCCCCCTATCCCCACACTCCTTCTCTCCCCCATCCCCACACTCGTTCTCCCCCCCATCCCCACACTCGTTCTCCCCCCCTATCCCCACACTGCTTCTCCCCCCCATCCCCACACTCCTTCTCCCCCCTATCCCCACACTCCTTCTCCCCCCTATCCCCACACTCCTTCTCCCCCCATCCCCACACTCCTTCTCCCCCCCATCCCCACACTCCTTGTCCCCCCCATCCCCACACTCCTCCCCCCCATCCCCACACTCCTTCTCCCCCCCATCCCCACACTCCTTCTCTCCCCCATCCCCACACTCCTTCTCCCCCCCATCCCCACACTCATTCTCTACCTCTTCCCCACACTCCTTCTCTCCCTTCCCCGCACTCATTCTCTCCCCCCACCCCCACACTCCGTCTCTCCCCCATCCCCCACACTCCTTCTCCCCCCCATCCCCACACTCCTTCTCCCCCCCATCCCCACACTCCTTCTCACCCCCATCCCCACACTCCTTCTCCCCCCCATCCCCACACTCCTTCTCCCCCCCCATCCCCACACTCCTTCTCACCCCCATCCCCACACTCCTTCTCCCCCCCATCCCCACACTTCTTCTCCCCCCCCATCCCCCACACTCCGTCTCTCCCCCATCCCCACACTCCTTCTCCCCCCCATCCCCACACTCCTTCTCTCCCCCATCCCCACACTCCTTCTCCCCCCCATCCCCACACTCCTTCTCCCCCCATCCCCACACTCCTTCTCACCCCCATCCCCACACTCCTTCTCCCCCCCATCCCCACACTCCTTCTCCCCCCATCCCCACACTCCTTCTCCCCCCATCCCCACACTCCTTCTCCCCCCCATCCCCACACTCCTTCTCCCCCCATCCCCACACTCCTTGTCCCCCCCATCCCCACACTCCTTGTCCCCCCCATCCCCACACTCCTTCTCCCCCCCATCCCCACACTCCTTGTCCCCCCCATCCCCACACTCCTTCTCCCCCCCTTCCCCACACTCCTTCTCCCCCATCCCCACTCTCCTTCTCCCCCCATCCCCATACTCCTTCATTCCCCCATCCCCACATTCCTTCTCCCCCCCATCCCCACACTCCTTCATTCCCCCATCCCCACATTCCTTCTCCCCCCCATCCCCACCCTCTCCCCTCTTTTCTGTCTCCATCTTCTTCTCTATCCTGGTATATTTTTATAGATGGATGATGCATGTAATGGGTGATCAGTGGTATGGTTGATGTGTGTGCTTACATGTGGTATGAGTGCTGTGTGTGGGGGCGAAGAGGGGGAGGAGGGGGAGAAGATGTGTGTGAAGGTGTCTGTGTGACAGTATGATTATGTCTGTATTCAGTTTAGTTCAAATATATGAATAATTGTTTTATGGAGGGGCGTGTGAATCTGCGTGTGTTTAAATTACAGTTTTATTCTCAGGTGGATGGAATGGTGTAACAGTACTGAAATCCGAACTCGGCTCTTCTCGTACTATGAGTCATTGAGTCATATGATCTATGATTCAATGAATCAACCTCTTACTGATTTACTGACTCTGATTCAATGATTCAGGCTTTTCAATGTTCTGGAGGAGGGAGGTGGGAGGTGGGAGGAACACAGCAACAACTACAAATGAGTAACAGGGGAGGGAGAGATAGGGGGAGAGAGGGAGAGCGAAGGAGAAAGGGAGTGAGAAGGAGTGAGAAGGAGAGAGAGGGAGAGAGAAGGAGAGAAGGAGAGAGGGAGAGAGAGGGAGAGTGAGAGAGAGGGAGATGTGAGGGAGAGATAGGGAGAGAGAAGGAAAGAAGGCGAGATGGAAAGAGAGGGAGAGCGAAGGAGAGAGGTAGAGAGGTGGAGAGAGAAGGAGAGAGGGAGGGAGAGTGAAGGAAAGAGAAGGAGAGATAGGGAGAGAGAAGGGGAGAGAGAAGGAGAGAGGGAGAGGGGAGAGAGAAGAGACAGGGAGAGAGAAGGAGAGAGAGAGGGGGAGAGAGGGGGAGAGGGAGAGAGAGGGAGAAAGAAGGAGAGAAAGAGAGAGGGAGTAAGAAGAAGAGAGTGAGAGAGAAGGAGAGAGAGGGAGCGAGAAGGAGAGTGAAGGAGAGATAGAGAGCGAGAAAGAAGGCGAGAGGGAGAGATAGGGAGATAATGAGAGAGAAGGGGAGAGGGAGAGAGGAGGAGAGAGAAGGAGAGCTAGGGAGAGGGAAGGTGAGAGGGGGAGATAGGGAGAGAGGATGAAAGAGAGGATGAAAGAGGGAGAGAGAGGATGAAAGAGGGAGAGAGGATGAAAGAGGGAGAGAGAATGAGAGAGGGAGAGAGAATGAGAGAGGGAGAGAGAAGGAGAGAGAGGGAGAGATAGGGAGAGAGAAGGAGAGAAGGAGAGAGAGGGAGAGAGAGAAGGAGAGCGAAGGAGAGATAGAGAGAGAGAAAGAAGGCGAGAGGGAGAGATAGGGAGATAATGAGAGAGATAGGGAGAGGGAGAGAT